>NC_141538.1:26587500-26887500 GCF_021556685.1 Rattus norvegicus | reverse complement strand
CTATTTAATCCTCTTGTTCCAGGCTTCCTCCACTGTCTCTCCATAATTATACATTATATTTCATTTTCCCTGGGATATCCTCCTCTCTCCCTACCCTTTTACGCTATCCCTACTCTGTGGTTATTCAGATAGCATGCTTAGCAAAGGCTTAAAAGCTGACGTCCACATAGAAGAGAATACATACCATGTTTGACTCTAGGGTCTGGGTTCCTTCACTCAGGATGATCTTTTTTTCTAGATCTATCCATTTTCCTGCAAATTTCATTTTTTTTAAAAATAGCCATGTGCTAGTCTATTGTATAAATGTACCACACTGATGGACATTTAGGCTGTTTCTGGTTTCTGGCTAGTAAAAGTAGAGTAGCAAAGAACATAGGTGAGTTAAGTGTCATCTGTGGTAGGATGTGGAGTCCCTTGGGTTTATCCGCAAGAGTGATGTAGCTGGATCCTGAGGTAGAACCTATTCCCAGCTTCAGGAGGGACTAACACACTGATTTCCATAGTGACTGTACAAGTTTTCATTCCAACTAGCAATGGATGAGTGCTCCCTTACCAATCCTGGCCATCATGAGCTGTCATTTGTTTTATTGATCTTGACCATGCTGACTGTTGTAAGATGAAATACCAAAGTAGTTTTAATTTACATTGATGTTCAGTATTTTATTATATATTTTAAATATATTAGAAGTGTAATTACTAAAAATCTGTGGCCTGGCACTTTGTTTCAATGGTGATGCCTTCTGCTATACAGAAACCTTTCAGTTTCATGAGGTCCTGTTTGGTATTTAATTATTGATCTTAGTGTCTGTGCTATTGGTGTCCTGTTCAGAAAGTCTTTTCCTATGCCATTCTCTGCTTTCTCTTATATCAGGCTCAGGCTATCTGGGTTTTTGTTGAGGTCCCTTTGGAGTTGGGTTTTGTGCAGGGTGATACATATTGATATATTTGGATTCTTCTACATGCATCCATCCACTTTGATCAGCACCATTTCTTAAAGGTGCTCCTCCACTCACAGTGGTTATTTACTTCTGTTTTCTTTGTCAAAAAGCAGGAATCAGTAGGTGTGTGGAGCCATGTCTGAGGCATAAATTTAATTTCAT
This sequence comes from Rattus norvegicus, assembly GCF_021556685.1. NCBI lineage: Eukaryota > Metazoa > Chordata > Mammalia > Rodentia > Muridae > Rattus > Rattus norvegicus. Next base: position 26,886,400 of record NC_141538.1, on the reverse strand, counting down.
TGATTAACGTGCCTGTTTTTATGCCAATGCCATGCTGTTTTTATCACTGTAGCTCTACAGTATAATTTGAGGTTTAAGGGTAGTCATACTTCCGGCATTATTATTATTCAGGATTGCTTTAGCTATCGTGTGTGTGTGTGTGTGTGTGTGTGTGTGTGTGTGCATGTGTGTATGTGTGTGTGCGTGTGTATGTGTGTGTATGTGCATGTGTGTATATGTGTATGTGTGTATGTGTATGTGTGTGCCCGTGCGTGTGTGTGTGTGTGTGTGTGTGTGTGTGTGTGTGTTTCCACATGAAACAAGAATTGTCCTTTCAGTTTCTGTGAAGAACTGTATTAGGATTTTGATGGTCGTTGTATTGAATCTGTAGATTGCTTTTGGTAGTTTGGCTGTTTTCACTATGCTGATCCTACTGATCCATGAGCCTGGAAAATCTTCCCATCTTTTGGTGTCTTCTTCTTCAGTTTGTTTTTTCAATGCCTTGCACCTTTTATTATACAAGTCTTTCACTTGTTCATTAGAGTCATTCCAAGATACCTTTCCTTTGAGGTGATTGTGACAAGTATTAATTTCTTCCACAGTCTGTTTGCTGTTGGCGTATACGAAGGCTACGGGTTTTTGTGTCCACCTACTTTTCTGGAAGTGTTTATCAGCTGTAGAAGTTTCTTGGTGGAGGCTTTAGGGTCATTTACATATACAATCATATTATCTACAAATTAAGATGCTCCGATCTCTTTCTTTCCAAATTTGTGTTCCCTTGATTTCCTTCGGGTGTCTTATTGCTTTAGTTAAGACTTTGGGTATTATATTGAAAAGCTAAGGAGGGAGTGGAAAGCCTTGTCTTAGTCCTGATTTTAATGAAAATGCTTTGAATTTTTCTCCACTTAGGCTGATGTTGGCCATAGTTTGATATAAACTGCCTTTATTTTATTGAATTATGTCCTTATGTTCCCTAATCTCTCTGGAACTTTTATCATGAAGGGATGTTGGATTTTGTCAAAGGTCCTTTCTGCATCTAATGAGATGATCATGTGTTTTTTTGTCTTTCACTTTGTTTATACAGTGAATTACATTTATTGAGTTTTGTATTTTGAACCACCTCTGGGCCTACTTGGTCATGGTGGATGTCCTTTTTGATGTGTTCTTGGATTTGTTTGTGAGCATTTTGTTGAGAATTTTTGTAGCCTTGTTCATAAGGGATGTTGGTCTGAAATCCTCTCTCTCTCTCTCTCTCTCTCTCTCTCTCTCTCTCTCCATTGAGTCTTTGTATGGTTTAGTTATCATGGAAATTGTGGCCTTGTAAAAAAGAATTAGGCAATATTCCTTCAGTTTCCGTTTTGCAGAATCATTTTAGAAGTATTGGCGTTAATTCTTCGAAACTCTGGCAGAATTCTTTTCTGAATCTACCTTGCCCTAGGCTATTTTGGTTGAGGAGGTTGGCTTTTAATTTAACTGATCTTAATTTAGCTATGATAGGTGATATATATCAAGGACTTCATCCTTTTCTTTCCAGTTTACTGGCGTAAATACAGGCTTTTAAAAGTATGTTCTTACTGTTATTTTAATTTCCTCAATGTGTTGGAATGATCCCTGTTTCATCTCTAATTTCATTAGTCTGTATCGTCTCTCTCCATCTTTTAGTTAATTTGGTTAAGGGTTTATCAATCTTACTGATTTTCTCAAAGAACCAACTCTTTGTTTCATTGATTCTTTGTAGTTTTGTTTTTGTTTTGTTTGTTCTGTTGTTTGTTCCTATTTTATCAACTTCAGCTCTGAGTTCGATTAGCTCTCTACTATTTTGGGGTATTATTTCTTCTTTTCATTAGGGCCTTCAGGTGTGCCAATGAGTTACTAATATGAAATCTCTCCGTGTTTTAAATATAGGCATGTAGTGTTATGAACTTGCTTCTTAGAACCATTTTCATTGTGTCCTATAAGTTTCAGTATGCTGTGTTTTGATTTTTGTTCAGTTCTAATTTTTTAAAATTTTATTCTTCACTTCTGTCCTGACATGACTTGTTCAGTTTCCCTGAGTTTGCATCCTTTCTGTTGTTGATATCCAGTTTTAATCCATGATAGTCAGGTAGGATGCAGGTGTTATTTCAATTTCATTGTATGTGTTGTCACTTGCTTTGTGTCCAAATATGTGGTAAATTTTGGAGAAAGTTGAACTGCTGAGAAAACAGTATACTCCTTTGTGTTTGGGTGAAATGTTCTATAAATAACTCTTAGGTCCATTTGGTTCATAACGTCAGTTAGCTCCAGCATTTCTGTTTAGCTTTGTCTGGTGAGAGTGGAGTAATGAATTCCCCCACTCTTAGTGCGCAAGGGTCACTTTGTAATTTAAGCTCTAGTAGTATTTCTTTTATGAACCTGGTTGTCTTTTTGTTTGGTGAATAGACATTAAGAATCTCAATGTTCCTCTTGGAGGATTTTTTTTTCTTTGATGAGTATGTAGTGTCCTTCCTTATCTCTTCTGTTTATATTTGGTATGAATTCTGTTTTGTCAGGTATTAAAGTGGCTACACTGGCTTTCTTTTTTAGGTCTATTTTGTTGGGATCCCTTTTCCCATTCTTTTAGCCTGAGGTGATGTCTATCCTTGATGTAAGGTGTATTTCTTAGATACATCACAAGGATGGATCCTGCTTTCTAATCCAATCCATTAGTTTGTGTCTTTTGGGGATGGGAATTGAGATCATTACTATTGAAAGTGCTCATGGAACAATGTTTATTGATTTCTGTTATTTTGTATTACAGTATGAGGTTTTTCTTCCTCTTGATTTGCAGGTCTAGGATTATTTATTCCTTGGTTTCTTGGGTGTAGGTAACCTCTTTAGACTGAAATTTTAATTCTAGTGCCTTGTGTAGTGTGTGATTGGTATAGATACTGCTTAAGTTTGATTTTATTGTGGTATCTTTTTCTTTCTTCGTCTACCATGAATGATAGTTTTGCTGGGTATAGTAGTCTGGGTTGGCATCTGTGGTTTCTCAGAATTTGTAGAACTCTGAGTCTCCATTGCGAAGTAAGGTATTATTCAAATGGGTCTGGGTCTGTCCCCCCCTCCGCCCATGTTGAAGGATACTTCTCCTTCCTCTATTCCTATTATATTCCTAATTATATCCCTATATTTTATTCTTAATCTATTCATCGATTTGATCTTTTCATAGTGTCTTAGGTTTCCTGGATGCCTTGTGTCAGGATTATTTTTAACATTTTCTTTTCTTTTTTTCGGAGCTGGGGACTGAACCCAGGGCCTTGCGCTTTCTAGGCAAGCGCTCTACCACTGAGCTAAATCCCCAACCCCATTTTTAACATTTTCTTTGAGTGAGCTACACATTTCATGAATCTTGCCTTTGACACCTGAGATTCCCTCTTTCATCTCTTGTGTTCTGTTGGTGGTGCTTGCCTGCTTGAGCTTGTAAATTTCTCATTTCCAGTTTTCTTTCAACTTTGGTTATTTTTAGTGGTTTTATTCTACTTTCATTCCCTGAACTGTTTTTATTACTTAATTCCATTGTTTGTTTCTCACAGGCTTCATTAAGATATTTATTCATACCTTTTGAAGAGCTTCGAACATATTCATAATTGCTATTATGAAGCTCTTGCTTCATGCTGCAGCTATGGTGCATTTCTCAGGGCCTACTGTGGTAGGGTTCCTGAATTAAGATGGGAGCATATCATCTTGCCTATTAATTATTGTGTTTTTGTGCCAGCGTCTAGGCATGTAAATTTATGATGCTTGGGTCTGGGTCTGCCTTTGTATGTCACTTGTCTCCCCCGACCCCTGCATTGAAGGTTACTTCTCCTTTCTCTATTCCCATTATTCATAGATCTGATCTCTGATTCTAATTGTTGATATCTGGACAAGATTTTTGGGTGTGTTCTGTTCCTTAGTTTCTTTTGACCTTTCTGGATCGCAGGGACGTGTAGTAGCTATGGGTTGCCTAGTAGAGATCGTTTCTGCAGGTCTGTGCATGGCATAGCTGTGTGATTCTCTCTGCTGCGACTACCTCATAAGCTCCATCAAGGAAGGCTACTTGCTGCTTGCTACACAAAGGTGCATAATTTGTGTTCCCTGAACTCATTTATCCTTGAGAACATGCTGTTTATTTAAACACATTATATCTTGGCAAAAAAATGTAGAAACGTCAAGGGTGGGATTTTTAATTTTTTCATTATGTTGACTAAGGTTATACTACAATAGTAATAATCTAACGACCATCAGTAACACAGGTGCTTCTTTATTTATGGTGCGTTATGTTCAGATAAACCATCATCACTTATGACTATGCTAAGCCAAGAGGGCATTTACTATATCCAACCTACCAAGCACTACAGCTTAGTAACGCTCAGCACTGTGGTGTCAGTGACTCCCCTCTGCCTTACTGGTTAGTGATGGCTGCCTAGCATTATGACGTAAGATCCTATTCACTTCTCAGCCTTTTGGTCCAAATCAAGTGCAGAAATGCCAATTATGTGTCATTAACTATGGGAAATGGTCACAGTGTAAATGTGTGTGTGTGTTTGTGTGTGTGTGTATGTGTGTGTGTGTGTGTGTTTGCGATACAGGTGTACAGGTCAGAGGTCAAACTCAAATGTCATCCTTCAGGTGCTGTTCACCTTGTTTTTGAAGAGAGGGTTGCTCCCCGACCCTTGCCCATCAGGGATCTTTAGGTTTCTACCAGTGCCTCCATTCCAAGCATGTGTCACCACATCTGGCTTGTTCTGCTAAGGATCAGAATCAGGTCCTTGTGCTTGCACAGGAAACGCTCTGCTTACTGAGCCATCTCCGCAGACCATGAGTATGTTTTTCTTCTTTCTTTTCTCAATGATTTACTTACTTTTCTTCTACGTGCACGCTGTTTTGCCTTCATGTATGTCTGCGTGAGGGTGTCAGATCCCTTGGATCTGGATTGCAGATAGTTGTGAACTGACTCGTGGGTGCTGGAAATCGAACTCCTGTCCTCTGGAAGAACAGCTCTCCAGCTCCACCTCTGAGTACTTTCTAATAAAACACTTCCTTCAAGTATCTTTCCAATTGTGATTACATCCTAACTTTGAAAGTTATTTCAGAGAAACCAGAGTCTTTCCTACAGTCTAGTTTGGACCTTCATCTATAATATGTTACATTTCTTGATTCTTCAAATGTCATCATCTGCTGTAGGGTCTTTGATGGTGACCAGAATGCCATCTGAATTTTAGTGCACAGAGTTTTAAGTTGTTAAGAAATGGTGACATTTCAGAAGTATCGTAGAGGGACCCAGAAGTGACTGTTGTCAGGGCTGCATAGAAAACTGAACTTGTTGCAAGGCTCCCATTCCTGAACTTTGCGAGTGTAGCACAGTCTGCTGCCCAATGTAGATTGTATTTGTAGCAGCAGAAACACCCCAAATCCTTTCCTATAGCACAGAACTGGCTTGAGTCAACTGTTTGTTTCAGCTTTCTCGGTTGCATACTGTTTTACAATGTGGGCATTTGAAGTGAGTTGGCACATGGCACTCAATATCGTTATTTTAGAGATGGCCTGTGTCCACAGTGAAGTCTTACCGAGGAAGGTTGGCTCTACCAATGCTCACATAACACAGAGGAGAAGGTTGGCTCTACCAATGCTCACATAACACAGAGGAGAAGGTTGGCTCTACCAATGATCACATAACACAGAGGAGAAGGTTGGCTCTACCAATGCTCACATAACACAGAGGATGGCATTTACCCTCAGGAGAATCAGGTGCTCTGCCTTGGAGTTTTAAACATTTAAAAACACTTGATTATACACAGTGAAAATCCAGTTGGAGCAGCCACCCATCAGCCAAGGCATTGAGATGAAATCAACAATGAAGTCCTAAAAATCCTTTTGACTGAGATTCTGGTCATTAAAGCACACACTTCCTCCCAAAAGCTTCCCCAAGGGTCTGAACGTTGTAGTCCGGTGTCTCCTCAGTGACTCTGACTCAGAGCAAACGGAGTGAGTGGTCTAGTAGAGAGAGTCTCCGTGTGTGTCTGTCCTGGGTCTGTGAGCTCTGCTGCCTCCTCCCTCGTCAGACTGTGGAGAGACACCACACTTTTTGAGGTCTTTAAGTTTACTCTGTCTGAGGTCGTCAGGAACGTTGTATTCAACCATCTTTGCTCTGACTGGATCCAACAGTGCGGATCAGACTACCTGCTTCCTTACTGCAGCCGTCTTCTCTTCATGGCCTTCCTGAAGCAGCTCTCAGGTCCCTTGACTGGCATCTCAGGTGTTTCTGAAACCATTACAACAGCTACTTGGAGGAACCAGACAATTAGGCTCCTGGCCCAGGTGCAGACTCAAGGGTTTAACTCTTCAAGGTCTTGGGTATGCGTGGGTTGTCCCTTTATGTCAGCTCGAAGTGTACGCAGTCCAGAGAAAACTAGGTGTGCTTTGAATGCAGACTGACACCATAGGCTTGTGTGTTTGAGTGCTTTCTCCCCAGTTGATGGTGCTGTTTGGGAAGGTTGTAGAACCATTAGGAGGAAGTGGGTCACTAGAGGAGGCCTTAAGGACTTATAGCCCAGTCCCATTTCCTGTTTGTCCTCTGGTGTCAGACAACCTTCTCATGCAACATGACGAGCCCAGCTGCTGCCTCTGTTGCCATGCTTTCTGACCATGCTGGGGACTATAAGCCCCAGTAAGCCCCTCCCCTTTTAAACTCCTTTTTTGTTGGGCGTTTGACCACAGCAATGATAAAAGAAGCCAATAAGAGTGGTGTGGGTTTCCCTGAGCACCTCCCAAACCTTTTGATTCCCATCAGCTCTCCGTTTGGGGATTTCCTGATTCAGACATGGCCTGCATTTTTTTTTTCTTGGCCAGTGTTGCTTTGCAAACCTGAGGTGCATTTCTTCCTTTGAGAGAGCCCCCCATGAGGCAGAAGCAAAGGGCTGGGGCCCATCTGTGTGCTCTGCCAGCTCCTGCTGCTCCAGCTCAGCAGAGTGTCCGTTACTGCTCCAGACGCAGTGCTTCTGCCTCTCGGGCCACCCTGGTTGTCCCCTTGCCTGGGCCTGGCACTGGCTCCATGCCTGGCTCGTCAGCTCTACCAGCTGCCGTATGATTGATGATGCTTCAGAGCACATGAGCCGTTTGGTCATGTCCAGGACACTCTTGACTAAATCATGAAATAAAACATGCCTGAGGATATAATGCAGCTCTTAGAGGGAAAAGTTAAATACTTTAAGACATTTACCTCAAAAGAACCCTGTTCAGACTATGTCACGATGCTTATCATAGTTATCTAGGACAATACACAAAGTGAAGAAATAGGAAAAGTTAAAAATTATGGAAGTCTCTTTTCAGCACAATGGTAACAAATGCAGCTAATCGTGCGTAAATTTTACTCCCCCAACCCCAAAAATGCCAGTTGTGTCATTGGAACTTTGTTATATTATCAAGAACTTGTGAAACTTATCAAATGCTGTGGCTGGGAAAAAAGACCTTCTTATACAATAAATTAAATGACAATGAGGCACATGAAGTGCCCCAGGGAAGAGTGGAATAGTAGACTTTTAAGAATATGTATTATTGCCCGTGTATACATGTTATATTATTATGAAGGGAGTAGTTTAGTCACCCTCGTGGATGGAGATAGAAAAAAAAGGACAAAGCTTGGGAAAATACATAAGCTTAATTTAGGAAAGCATTGTCATCATGGTTTCCACATGCGTTGGCTAGAACATCCTATTAGCAGCACCGAGCTCGAAAAGGTAACATTTACTCAAATTGGGCTCAGTCTGAGCTCCTGAAAAGCAAATGGTAAAATCGAAAAGTTAGGTAGAAAAATAAAAGTGGGCAAAGGGCTTGCTGTATAAGATGGGGACTGGATTCAGATCCCTAGCAGCACGTAAAAGCTGGATGAATGTGTGCTTGTAACTCTAGCCCTTACCATATGTGTGGGGGGGCAGGTGGATCTTAGGTAGTTCCTGGCCAGCCAGTCTAGCTGTTACAGTTTGTATATGCTGGGCCCAGGGAGTGGCACTATTAGAAGGTGTGGCCCTGTTGGAGTAAGTGTGTCACTGTGGTGTGGGCTATAAGACCCTCACTCTACCTGCTTGGAAGTCAGTATTCTGCTAGCAGCCTTCAGATGAAGATGTAGAACTCTCAGCTCAGTCTGCACCATGCCTGCTTCGATGCTGCCATGTTCCTGCCTTGATGATACTGGACTGAATCTCTGAACCTGTAACCCAAATCCAACTAAATGCTGTTCCTTATAAGAGTTGCCTTGGTCATGGTGTCTGTTCACAGCAGTAAAACCCTAACTAATTGGTAGCAAGGGCTGGGGAATTGCTGTGATAGGCCTGACCATGCTTTTGTTTGGAAGGGTGGATTTTTGGAGTATGGATTTGGAAAGCAATGGGATGCTTTAAATGGGGCTTAGTGGGCTATCCTAGTAGGAATATGGAAGACTTTGTTACTGAGAGTGATTTGAATTGTGTGGACCTGGTCCAAGAGGTTTCAGTGGAGAATTTCAATATGTGGCCTAGAGACTGCTTTTGTGATATTTTGGTGAAGAACATGGCTACTTTTTGCCTTTGTTGGAAGAGTCTGCTTGAGGCTAAGGTGAAGAACCTTACATTAATTGCATTGACAAAGGAAGTCTTGGAGATGCCCACCATAGACTTTATTCTCTGGTTAAGTCTCTTGATGAGCATTTTAAACAGGCCTATTGGGGCCAGGGAGTAGAATGTGATGGTTTGCATATGCTGGGCCTGGGGACTGGGACTATTGGAAGGTGTGGCCCTGTTGGAGTAGGTGTGGCCCTGTTGGAGTAAAACCCAAACTAAGACAGCAGCCAAAATGGCAACTCCAGGTTCAGTGAGAGTGAGACTCTCTTGTGCAGTTTTTATGCACTGTGTATAGGTTGTCTTTGCATAATTAAAACATTGATTTCTGTACCAGCAGAGAGCTGAGTACTGTCCAGACTTTGGTACTGTTATTTCTATGGATCAGCACCTGCCTTAGTATTTTGTAAGCATACACCCCTTTCACCCTCCGATTGGTTTAATAAAGATCTGATGGCCAATAGCTTAGGCAAGAGAGGAAAGGCAGGACTTGCAGGCAGAGATAGGCTCTGTGGAATGAGTCATGCAAGGGAAGATTTGCCAGGAAGACTCAGAGGTAGAAGGAACGGGTGCCCAGACTGAGTAAGAGGTAACGAGCCATGTGGCAGACACAGGGTAAAACAAATGGGTCAATTTGAGTTAGAGGATCTAGTTGGGAGGTTCTTGGCTATAGTGTCTATGCTTTCATAAGTAATATGTCTCCGTGTCGTTACTCCAGAGGTGGTGGGTCTGAGACAGTCCGGCTACCCTTTCTCAGGAAACAAGGTGGAGAGTGATAAAGGGACTTAATATCAACCTGTATCCACCACAAGTACTTGCATGGGTGGCACACGGGCAAGCACATGTTCTCACCACGCACATACACAGAATGGTTGTATGTAATGTACACGATTGTATTCATTTGCTTTCTAGTCCTGTGATAAAACACTGACTGAAAGCGAGTTGAGGAGGAAAACGTTTATTTATCTTACAGTCGACAATCCATCACGGATGGAGGTCAGAGCAGGAGCTCAAGACAGGAACCTGTAGGCAGATGCTTAGGCAGAGACCATGGAGGAGTGCTTATTGGCTTGCTCTTCCTGGCTTGCCCAGCCTTCTTTCTTATACAATCCAGGACTACCTGGCCATGGTCTGCACTGACCTCAGTGGTCTGGGCTTTTCTCATAAACCATTAATTGATTACCTGCCTATAGGCAATCCGAGGAAGGCATTTCGTTAATTGAGGTGCTCTCCTCCTGGATGACCCTAGTTTGCATCAGTTTGATAAACAAACAAAAAAGCAAAACGAAACAAAACAACCTAACCAGAGCAATGGTAGTGAGACAGTCAGTTACTTTTGTGTAATTGTCCTATTTGATCATAGAAAAACACCCTGCACTCGCTTAGCACAGAGTACCTTCTGGTCTTTGCCCTCCCTGTACCATAGTTCCTTGTGAAGTAATCTGTTACTCATCACCTCAGACTGATTTGTGCGGTGGCCATTCCCCAGAGAAATGCAATACGCATGCCTTTAATAATGAAGCCAGCTTCCCTTTCTTATAAAGATCCCACTGGGACTGCTATAGCTTGCTAACAGAATGAAAGGCACAGACAAACTACTTCCTCTGTGCTTGAGTGTGTGCGTGCTTGCGTGCGTGCGTGCGTGCGTGCGTGGGTGTGTGTGTGTGTGATATTATTTTTATAACCACTCCTGGCAGAAGGGACCATCACTTGCACTTTTGTGTGAAGACTTTCGGGAGCACCAATGATTTATCCAAGCACATCCAGTCACAGTTCCGGGACTCCAATCTAGCAGTCTTGCGGTCCTCCCACCTACAGGTGACAGGCAGTGTGACCCGGAGTCAGTGCATTATGCTAGGTCCCAGGGTCCAAAAGTGTCTACACACAGTGCGGTACTCAGGGCCAGCCAAGGAAATAGAGTCGAGGCATCGATTTGTCAAACGGCAGATCTGGAATTCAAACTCAGCCCGGAGCCTCTTCTCCTCCCGGACTAGCTCTTCTGTGAAGTTAGCGAGTTTGGAACCATGATGTACGGTGCTGTTTTAATTCATGTTCCCAGGTCCTGCCTCTAGAAATGGCCACTTGGTTCGTTTAGGATGGGGCAGGGGAACACGGCTTTTGCCCAGTTGTCTTTGATGATGAGGTCTCCCCGTAGTCTCCCCGTTCTGCCTGCAGCTCCGAATGCGGTACATGTTTGCCCGGCTCTGTGTTTTCATCTGTGCCCTGAGGGGCTGGACTAGGAGATATGCAAGGTCACATTCCGTGTCCTTGCACACACACATCCTGTGACTGCAGGATACAAGGTGTCTTGCTGATGTCCCGCATCCGGGGCATCCAGACTGCCGCTAACCAGCGAGGGTCGCTCCTTGAATGCCTGTTGCCCAGGAATCCCCATAGAGCGTGAGGCTCCACAGGGACCCTCTGACTCGAGGGTGAAGGAAAGCCCTGTTTGTTGGCTTGAAGTAGTTGGCAAACTGGCGTTTTAAAAAGGAAATGGACTGCAGGGTAGAGGGTTTAATTCAGGGAAATATTTGGAGGACTCAGTGTTTGCTCTGAGGGGGTCATCACATAGGTTTTGTTCCCACACTCCCTGGAAAGATGATGCTTCATTAAAACGGCAACATGAGGTGTAGTGAAAACGTCAGAATCGGGGACTCTGAAAAGACACATTCACTAGATTCCACTTAAAATGTAAAAAGGAGTGTAAAGAAAACAAATGGACATTTTCTTGAGGCAGCTGAGCGATACAAAACACAGGCATCTTTGTCTCCTCCTTGAAGACTTCCACAATGCCTTCTCCTTTCTTCCTTTTGACTAATCTGTACTTCTGAGAGGTGTTGAGTTTCGGCCAAACTTTCCGCTTGGTTCGCATCAAAGGCTGCCCTCTTGTGAGTAGCAGGCTCTCACCTACCCCTCGCCTTACTCACTCCTGACCAGCGGACGCAGGTCACTCCCCATAATTATTAGCTCACAGGCAGAGTTTGCAGGCGGCTCCAGGAGCATCAATCACAGGAATGAATGCAAGCTGGTGTGTGGGAACGGTCGGGGCATCCAGGAGCTGAGCACTGTCGCCCCAGCCTTAGTCCCAAGCCACACTCCTTCGCTCCATCCACCCTGCAGCCGGACAGAACAAATCACAAGGGTACTAGATAAACTGGGAGGCCACCTGTTGGCTAAGTTTTCTTGTGAAACCATATTTCTTCTGGATTCCAGTTATGACTCGGGTGGATGATACAAAGGGGAAGCCAGCGAGCCCTCCACCTCTTTGTCTCATTTGCTGATCTCTCCCATTTTCTTCTCAGCTCATCATGAAGCTTTGGAGAGAGAAGTTCTAACACTGAACGGCACAACACAGTGTACGTTCCCATTCTTTTGCGCGTCCTAAGGTTTATTTGCCTTTTGCTGTCTCCTGACCAAGGTTGCAGTTCTGATGGCTCCCTGGCCCCAAATTGTGCAGTCACGTCTCTCTGCCTCACCCGCCCCCTCCCCCCGCCCAGAGCCCTTCCCCCGCAGATCTGGTCACGAATGGTACTTCTCTCTACAATGTTTTCTAGGGTGAACTCCCCACACCAATTGAAACTCAGATAGGATTAGACCAGAAACTTGGAACTCCCACCTAGCATGGTATAGAAAGGCGGTGAGCAAGAATTTGCTACCAGGAGCTTCTGGGTAGGGACTCTTCTGTACGGATTCTGGTACATCTTCAGTAGAGTCACTTTGGACCTGTACAAGCAGGATCAGGTCTATGCTGCCCCCTGGTGCTCATGTGTTTTACTACATCTAATTTATTTTATGATTACAGTCTTACATGGTGACCACATATCTAAACCTACAAGAACCAGGACGGAAAGATGCAGTGCAATAAAATCACAGATCTCTAGTCTCTTGAGACCTAAGACAAATGTTTGTTTCTTTTTTTACCACGAGACACACCTATTTTATTTGGAAACTAGCATAAATATGTGACATGAGAATACAAGTAATATATCCGATGGCTTTAAGTAGTTTTTGACAATAAATAAGTGTTTCTGTTTACTACGTTTTGATTTTTAATCAAGATTTATTTTATCTTCCATTAAAATTTACTTTTTATACAGGTCAAAGGGGTTAAGAATGCAACATTTGCAGGCACACACACACACACACACATATATATATTTGTGTGTGTGTGTGTGTGTGAACAGATAAGTGCACCCATGCATGAACCCGTGGAGGCCAGAGGATGACATTAATATCTTCTATTTTCTTCTTTAGTCTCTTAAGACTGAGTCTCTCATGGAACCCAGAGCTTGCTGGTTTCGAGCAAGCCATAAAGCACTTCTCCCAGGTGGACCCTGACTTACGGATGTATGAAAACGCTCAGGCTTTTTATGTGGGTGCTGGGAGATCCAGGCTGAACTCTTTTTTTTTTTTTAAAGATTTATTCATTTATTATATATAAGTACACTGTAGCTGTCTTCAGATACACCAGAAGAGGGCATCAGATCTCTTTATAGATGGTTGTGAGCCACCATGTGGTTGCTGGGAATTGAACTCATGACCTCTGGAAGAGCAGTCGGGTGCTCTTAACCGCTGAGCCATCTCTCCAGCCCCCAGGCTGAACTCTTCATGCACGTGGACTCTTGTCCCCTGAGCCACCCCCTCAGCACTGATATATTTTAAATTTGTATTTCCTTGTATGAAAACCAAAACAGAAGCCTGATGTCTATTCAGGTCAATCTAAGGTTTAGGTCCGAGGCCTCTGGCTTTCAAGTCAGAAGTGTCACATGAGGCCGGTTGGTCTGAGAGAGGCCACAGAGCTTTATGTGTAAGTTACGGCTCCCCCAACCCTTTGTCGTGACACCGGAATATTTTGTCTGCTGGGTACACTTATGTCAGACATTTTTAAATATGTTCTTGGCATGCTGCTGTCTATGAGGCCCGAAGGCAAGAGTCCGTGTTTGGAGTAAACTATGAGAATCGCATCAGCTGTGAAGAGGGTGGATTTTTCCAAGTTGCTCAGACACGTTGGCTGAGTGTTGGACGCAGCAGCGATGCCAGCACATTATGCACACACATCTTGTGTGGCTGAGTCTGAGCGTTACCGGGAAGGTGGTCGTGCTGGGTGCGTCTTGGAGACGGCCATGCTAGATGCTCAAGCGTCACAATGTGCTGAGCCGTCTGGGTGGGGATGCCAAGTCCAGGAAGGAGTTTATGGAAACGTTGTCCAGATGGTGACACCGGTGGACGAGTTCCCAGGAAGGCTGATGAAGAGGGACCGGCTGCACGGGGAATTAGTCATCGGGTGCCTGCGAGCAGCAGGTTTCCATGGAATGCTCACTCCTGGAATGGAAGACACGTTTGTATGGCTTCTTTATTTTCTCTCTTCATTTCTGTTTATGGGCTGAACTATCCATCCTCCATCCCCAGTTCATAGATTGCGGTTCTAGCCCCGAGTGGTCTGAACTTGGCTCTATTTAGAAAGAAGGTCTTTAACCTGGTAATTAAGTGAGACTATTACAGGTCCTAAACCAGTGTGACAGATGTCCTTGGAAGGAGAAGAAATTGGGACGAAGAAATGGGAGAGATGGGTGAAGACACCTGCACACCAAGGAGAGAGGCTTACAAAACCTCATGCTGCAGACATCCGGATTTCAGACTTCCAGCCTTCAGGATTTGGAATAAAACGCCATATTCTGTTGCTTAAGCCATGGGTCTGTGGCACTTACACCCAGAAAATGAACCCAGTCTCCCTTTGAATTTAGCGGGGGTTAGGGAGCATGGCAAGATGACTTCTCACTCAGAATTAACTCTGAGCACGCTCACATCATGAAAGGCCACTCTGCAAATAGTCAAACATCTTAGAAGACGCAAGAGTGACTTGTTTGAATGGCATCCAGTATTTTTAACTAGACAAGATATGTGAGGGTGATTTCTGGAAAGAAGGCCAAGTACATGCCTCAGATGTGTACACCTGGACTGGACAAATATCTTTCTCTCACATTCTATGGTGTCCTGTGGAAGGAATCCAAATAGTCTGGGGAAAAAATGTCCACCGTCAAAATGGGTCTTTCTTTTGTGGCTTCGCTGGGGGTTAAGGCCAGGGCCATGTGCATGCAAGGCCAGCACAGTACTAGGGTACATACAAGGTCTCTAACTCAGCAGTATTCAACCTGTGGCAACCTATGGATTGTGACCCCTTTGTGGGGTTGGACGACCCTTTCACAGGGGTCGCCTAAGACCACTGGAAAACACGGATATTTGCAATTCATAATGGTGGCAAAATTACAGCTATGAAATAACGATGAAAATAATTTTATGACTGGGTAGCACCGTGACGTGAGGAACCATATTAAAGGGTCACAGCACTAGGAAGATTGAGATCCGCTTCCTGACTGAATCTTACAGCCAAGTTTAAATGGCATAAGGCCACGACTTCATCAATTGCTACATTAAAAAAATTTCACTATGTTACCCTGCTTTTCCTCTTCCAAAACACCCGATGTTGAGCTCATAGAATACACGATGTGACAGAACTCTGCAAAACATTTAGTAAACAAAGGGACCTTAGCCCTGCAGCCTAAGGACCCAATTCCTCTATGTATCTGCAGGGACCGTTCTTGGCAGAGGATCAGGTAATTAAGCCGAACTCCACTGAGCACCCATGACATGGACACATCTCACTCTTCACAGAAATAATGGAGGACACTGGGATAGAACAGTGGTTCAGTTTTTCTATCCCATTCAGCTGCGTGACCTTTAGCCAGCTTGGGCTTCTCATGTGTGAACACATGTGTGGTCATGTGCACAGTGCCTGTGAGGTACTTGGTGCACCAGAGTGGCAGTAAGTATCTGGCTGGCAGGATCTTGTGTCCTCCGATGAAGGGCAGCCGAGGCGAGCAGCTATAGTTTGAGGCTTCACATACTGCAGTGGAGAGCAGGTCTTAGCAATACCTCAGGTGCTGTGCTGTTTGGCGGTCTTTGCAGGGTGTTTTGCAGCTTTAGTCCTGCTGAAGCTTCCACGATGCTGGTTGTAACAAGTATGACACTTTCCTTTCTGTATCCCAGATATCTCAATGTGGTATGTGTGTGTGTGTATACATACCACATACATACATACATACATACACACACACATACACACACATATTTCATTCATGTTCATTGTACCTGTATCATATCAAGCCCAAATTCCCCTTCAATGTGGGCTTTTAAAATCAAAGATACTTGATCTCAGAGGCACTACAAAACTGAAAAAAGAACACTGATATTGTACATTGAATCTTAGTCCTTAGTCACTTTTTACAACTGTTTTCATTGTAATCTATTTCCTGTATAGAAAAGGAACAGAACACATGTCCAGGGTACAATCCAGTGTCCCACAGTTCATTTAGCTGGCATCTGTCTTCAGTTCCCCCTCCCTTCTTTCCTCTCTCCCTCCTTTCTCCCCCATCTCTCCTTCCCCGGTCTCTCATTTTCCCAGAGTCTCACTATACACTAGGCTGGTGTGGTGTGGAATGCCCTATCTATCTTCCTGCCCCAGTTTCCTGAGTGTCTGGACTCTGGGAATCTGCCACCTGAGGTTTAATCTTGAACAAGCCCCTTAGTTTCCCCTTTCATGTTCTGCTAACTTTCTGAGTCTAGACTATGTACTTTGTGGACTGTGCCTCAAATTCGAAAATAGAATTGTTGTTTTTTTTTAATATTTGTTTATTTAATGTATATTACAGATGGTTGTGAGTCACCATGTGGTTGCTGGGATTTGAACTCAGGACCTCTGGAAGGGCAGTCAGTGCTCTTAACCACTGAGCCATCTCTCCAGCCCAGAATTGTTCTTAATTTGTACTTCTAGAGCGCTACCCTAAGGTTTTTTTTTTTCCCTTAAAAATTGAGACCATAACAGACACCACATGGGAGCATCCTGGGGTAAGTTGATCTGAGGAACATTTAAATCCAGCTATATTGGTGGGCATCATGGCTGACATTTCTGTGAAGTGTCTTGCCAAGTGAGGTGCCTTTAATCATGTGTTTGAGTTCTGTGGTGCCAGCATTTTGTGCCGGCTTTGGGGCTCTTCTGCTATGCAATCCTAGTGTACTACCAATGAGTCAGTGACATTATTGGTGCACTTTCCTTGATCAAACTTCCCCACACTGCCTTTCCATGTTAAGGAGCTCCTTAATTCATCTTATATCTCCACTTGCTTCCCTCTCTATTCCTCCTACCGTTTACACTTTACTCAGTCCCTGTGTCTTATTGTGAACTTTCTCCACGTATATTCGGAATGCCTTGTATCCTAGGAGTGTGGTTCCAAACTCTTCCTCCATGGAGAATGCTGTCAGCTGGCCATGAAGCAGCTCTGGATACGTGTTTCATCGAATGAATGCACTGTATGTTTCCCAGAATCCCTATAGTTCAACCGTCTGTTGAGGAGCAGTGTGGGTGAGTGGCTAACCCCTATGCCTTTGCTCTTTGGGTAGCAATTCTCTGGCACATTTGATAATTCCTCCCTACCCCCCCATAAGACTATTTGCCCCATATTTGCTGTTTGAAGTAAAAGAAAGAAGCACCCATCTACCCAAACCGTCAACCCTGAAAGTTAGTCAGAAAGAACAATGATACTTGAAAGGAAGACAAATTCCTCACCAGTCACATGGCAAATGTGGAATGGTTCTAGGTGCCGCTGAAGTGGCAAAGACCTAGGTATCCTCTTACAGGGTAAGGATGGGGTCTGGGGCAAAAGGAACAGCTTGAGATCCAGACAACAAGGAGTGCATGAAGATTAAAAAATGAATAGAAATGAACCATTTTAGGTTTTATGAAACAATTTCCAGTATCCATATTCATCCGCTATCCATCCATCCACCCATCCATCCACCCATCCATCCACCCATCCATCCATCCATCCATCCATCCATCCATCCATCCATCCATCCATCCATGAAAGGGGAGATTCTGATGAAAAGGTCTTGTTCCCCAATTGGTTCTTGATTTGTCAGTAAAGAAGTCTGGGGGCCAATTACTGGGAGGAAAGTACAGGTGGGACTTCCCGGTCCCAGGAGGAAAAGGATACACAAGGAAGGAGAGGGCTCTTTCTGCCATGCTTTGGAGTTAGAAGAATGCAGCAATCACGTGAGGTCTGGGGAGAGCTTGGGCCTGTGGCCTCCACTACAGGTGGGTGGCTAAAGATGTTTGGCAGGGGCTAGGTAGGACTAGCCATTAAGTTTCGGGCAGGTGGAGAGAAGGAGATAATACGTGGGTAAGGGCACGCTTTTCCAGGCGGGAGATATCTGCGCCCAGCAATTGTGCCTGCAGGCAAGTTGTAAAGTAATAACTTGTGTGTGTGTGTGTGTGTGTGTGTGTGTGTGTGTGTTTTATCCGAGGGAATGGGCTGGTAACGCGGTCACCTGGGCTGGTAGCGCAGCAACCCGGGCAAAGGCGGTAGCGATTTTAAAACTACACGCGACACATCCATCCGTCCGTCCATCATCCATCATCCATTGTAGACCTAGAGAAAGCTGATGCTGATAGAAGGGAATCGGCCCACTCAGTGGGGCAAGTGTCACAAGGGAGAGTTAGAATGCAGTGTGGTACAGTTGGAACTACGTGAGGAAGCAGTGATGAGGGCTAGGCACTCATGGGCCAGAAACACTAACCTTGCAGAATGTGCCAAACTTTCTGTGTGAAAAGGCGGGAAGGCCTCTGACCCACAGCGGGCCCAGACTGACGCTCAGAAAGAAGAGATCTGTGCAGGCCTGGAGCAGCAGTGCCCTGGATGGATTCTGACGAGTTCTACACACATCTCCGCCTTTCCCAGGAAGCTCAGTGCCCTAGGACATCCACACTGCTTACATAAGTTTGGGGAGGGAGGAACCTGTTTCAAGGACTTCCCGAAGCTACTGAGTTACTTGTTTAAGCAGTTTCTCTGCAGGATGGAGTGTTTCACTTCCACTTCGAACTTCCTGAGTCCTAACTAGCGTCCCTCCAAGACGGAAGGTTTCAAACCTGAGGCCGTCACTATATAACACCAGGAATTCCAGACCTGCCCCAGAGGCTTGGTGTGGTTCCACCCTAGCCAACGTGGCAGGGCAGGGCAGAATGTCTATGTGTGTTTCCTCTTCCAGGAGTCTCTGCCTGGAAGAAAGTTTGCCAGAACAGCCTATCTGTTTCTGGAAATAGCATCTGTGCACTTTCCAGAGGACCCGAAGTCCTTGTCCTGTGCTCTGCTCTTCAGATCCAGGGACAGCAACTGAACAAGGCCTGTCAAGGAAGCGCCATAGTGTGAGACTCCCCCTCCCTTCTCTTTCCCTCTCTCCCTCTTTACCTTCTCCTTGGCCCATCTCTGTCCTTCCTGCACCCCCTTTTGTCTTCCCTCTGTCCTTCCTTTCTCTCCTTCCTTCCTTCCTTCCTTCCTTCCTTCCTTCCTTCTCTCCTCTTTTCCTTCTTCCTCTTCCTCCTCTTCTCTTTCCCCTTCTCTTCATCCTCCTCCTCTTCCTCCTCCTTTTCTTCCTCCTCTTCTCCCCTTCTCTTCTTCCTCCTCCTCTTCTTCCTCCTCTTCTCCCCTTCTCTTTTTCCTTCTTCCTTTCCTCCTCCTCTCCTCTTCTCACCCTTCTCCTCTTCCTCCTCCTCTTCCTCCTCTTCTCCCTTTTCTTCTTCCTCCTCCTCTTCTTCCTCTTCTCACCTTTTCTTCTTCCTCTTCCTCCCCCCCAACCCTCTTTGCTTTTCAGAGACAGGACTGCTCTATGGAGCCCAAGCTGGTCTCATCCTTGCAGTCCTCCCACCCCAGCCTCTCCAGTGACAAAATGACATATACTTGTCACAACACACACACCTCCAGGGACATTTTAATGTGTTATCACATCTCCTCTCATGTTAGCTTCTCCTTACCTTATATTCCCTTTCCAGCCTCTATCGCCAGCCTTCATTATCACAGTGGAGATGGGGAAGAGTATGTGCATGGCTTCTGAGTGCTGGCATTGCCAAACTTCCTGACCAAACACTGATGACAGATGTTTGTTTGTGTGGTAAACATTTTATCAGGCCTTTCACTAACCGTTTGGGTACTCTTCAGTGCTTATGATCAAATTTAAAATAACTGATTAATAAGAGTTACATTTTAATGTAACCCAGAGGTCACCCCTCCCCCCGTTAGCCCAATCCCTGACTGACATACCCCAGCATTGCTTCCACCAATGTGCCCAGAGTCTAGAGCCCAGGCAGGGACAAGGGTCATCTATGTGTGGGAAGCATCAGTGGGTGTGGGAATGGCTTTCCTGGATTTCCTGACTTTTGTGTATTGGTGGTCTCACGAGCAGACTTGCAATAACCCAGTCTCACGGACTGAATGAAACCATTGGCAACTTTCTGGCTTGCTGCTTTTTTTTTTTTTCTCTCTCCAAGCCAGAACTAAAGTTGGTAAAGAAGCCAGGAATTCCCAAGCTTTCCCAGGCAAGTGT
Source organism: Rattus norvegicus (assembly GCF_021556685.1). Classification (NCBI taxonomy): domain Eukaryota; kingdom Metazoa; phylum Chordata; class Mammalia; order Rodentia; family Muridae; genus Rattus; species Rattus norvegicus. The sequence goes on along the minus strand of NC_141538.1, from coordinate 26,866,394 downwards.
GGAGAAACACTGGGACCCCTTCTTCTCCATCTCTGTCCATCTGCAGGCCAAGTATGCACCAGTTACAGGCAGAGTCTGAATCGAGCTTTGTGCAAGTCTCTGGAAAGAGACCCAAGTTTTTGTGATGGGCGAAAGGGACAGGGTGGCGGCAGGGACATCTGCAGAGCTAGGTCTGTCCCTGTCTGCAGCAGAGTGTGTGTGGGTATCCTTTATGTGAACGATCCACCGAGCATAGAATGGGGCTTTTGACATCCACTGGGACCCACCGTGCCTTACAATGAGAGGCTTGTTGGTTGGAGGACTGAGGCTAGCGCTGTCTATCCATACATAGACCGGAGAGCAGCTCCTTCCTGAAACCAGCTAATCAGAGGTCTGAGAAAGTAACTGTGATCAGAAGCGCTCGCTAGGAAGCTGTGTGCGCTTGTGTGTGTGTTTTGTACATGCTCCAGGACAAGCATAATGTGGAGGTTAGACGGCACCATTTTATTAGTCCCTAAGCCTGAAAAAGTATCTCTCTTGACTCCAAGGTCAGTGACGATAATGTTTGTTTCCTTCCATGGGGCATCGATGTTCTCTCAAGGATATGGAAGAGAAGCAATCTGGGAAAACAGAATCCATCAAAGTCCTTAATAATCGAGTTGGGAAGGCAGCTGCTCCTTATTGGTACCACTTGGCAAGGGGACCCCATGGGTCTTAGGGGGGAGACAATGACTCTGCGAGCAAGGTTGAGCTGCAGATGGGAGGTGGAGCCGATAGTTAACGGTGTCCTCTAGCCCCCAGGATCAGGAAAGGACAAACCAGGCTTGTTTGAATTTTCCTGGCAGGCTTGTGATTCCTAGCCAGAATGCAGGTGGCACAGTTGTGACTCCTGGCATGGTCTTCAGTGCGTCAATGATACCTCCACCGGTGCCAGGCACCAGCTGAGTGTCACCGTGTACTTTCCAGGCATAAGTGAGGCAAACTGAGGCTTCCAGAGCAGCCTCTCTTCTATTAGCTTTGTTGGAAAGAAATTGCTCATATCTACCTGGCGACTGGATTTTAACAGCTGTGCCCGGTGAGAGATTTTGGAGGAAGCGTGTTTTCAAAGCGTCTTTAGGAAGGTGTCACCTTCAGTGGGGGTTTCCAGGAGGACAACCAGCACTTGGCAACTCAATCATGCACGAAAAAAATTAGTTTGTATTTTGATACACACGGCCTGTTTTGGCAAACGTGACTTTATACCACCTCCATCCTCACTTTTGTTGGCAATGGCCCTAATGGAGGGTTTCTGTCCAACACTGAGTATCTTGGAAGAAGTCCTGGGTCCTGCATAGTTACCTCTGCTTGGCTGGATGCTAGAAAGGCGTAGTTGGCTGGGAGACCCCGAGAGTCCCTTCTAGTTAAAGATGTTATGACTGCAGAGCTAATCAGTCTTAACTCATGAAGTGAAGTGACAAGGACTCCCGTGTATGGGACCCTTTCTGTCTTGCATGCCATGTGCTGCGATCCGAGCGGCGTTCTTCCAAGTACTAATCACAGCTCTACCAGTGCATTACTCCTGTTGACAAATAAGCAAGTTGGGGTTTAGAGAAATTTGAAACTTGTCCTGTGGCACAAATTTCAAATTCAGCCGAGGGTTCCCCGGAGACTGACTCTTAGATCATATTAAGCCTGAGTTAGAAACCCACATTTGAACCAGAGTGAAATTTAGACACCTCGAGGCCACCCCCCCTTTTTCAAATTAGTCTCCGATTTCCAGCCTTCCAGATGGTGAGCCCTCTTTTGTCAACAAAGCATCTGACCACTACCTGAGATATTTGCCATGGATATCTGCTCTCTGCTTACCAACAGACCAGGGGTTAGTGGCATCCTGCCCCTAGATATCCAGCCATAAGCAATGCAAACGTCTTTGAGGAGAGAATGCAGGAATTGTCACCCTCTAGCTGACTGTGTGAATTAGCTCGGTTTGGCAAATGCCCAGAAGGAGTAGAGCCCAGCTTCTTGGGTCCTGATTTGCCTGATGAGGGTAGGAGGGTGAACCTGTATTGTGGACATCTGAGAAACCTTTCTTTTTTAAATTTATTTTTATTGAATATTTTATTTATTTACATTTTAAATGTTATCCCCTTTCCCAGCTTCCCCTCTGGAAACCCCTATCTCATCCCCCTCCCACTGCTTCTTTGAGGGAGCTTCCCCATCCACCTACCCACTCCTACCTCCCTGCCCCAACATTCCCCTATACTAGGGCTCAAAGCCTTCACAGGACCAAGGGCCTCTTCTCCCACTCATGTCCAACAAGGCCAGAGGAAACCTTCTTTCTTTCTAGTGAGTCAAAGCACAATGTTAATTAGAATACTTAAATTCCTGTATGAGAACAGTTATAATGATGATGATGATGATCATGATGATGATAATAATAATAATCTATTTTTACAATGTGATCTGACAGGTGAAGTTTAATGTAAATATGTGATAGGTAGGTAATATATATTTACTCCCAAGAAAGTAAATATTAATATATATTTCCTTTGTGTGTGTGTGTGTGTGTGTGTGTGTGTGTGTGTGTGTGTGTGTAAAGCTGCTCACAGAGTTTGATCTCAAGGGGGTATTATTCCTCATCTGGCCATGCTTGCGTGTGTTATAAAGGCACACATGTTTGCTGGCTTCCCTTGGCTGGCTGAGGCTGCATGCTCCTTTGAGTAATTCTAGCCGTAAGTGCTTTGAGACCTCAGAAGTCATTGTAGTTTTCAGATATGTCTTAGACATTTTATTTAAATAAAATAAAACATGCTTGTCAGAAAGGAGACTTTAGCAATGACCAAAGGAAGGAAGCCATGTGAAGTGTGTACGAGCCATCTGACTTTCACACCGAAAACCGCAGCAAAAGTAATTCATGTATTTCAGTTTGTTTTCACTTCAGAATTAAAATGGGCTCTAATGTTAAGAGAGTAGAAACTGGCTTTATTATACTAGAGTGCTGAGATGTGTTATACCAGATATTGTAGGGAAGTATGTTTTATTTAACCCCTTGATGTCCATAACAAAAATAAATACTAAATGCAGATTTCATCCCCAAAGCTAATATTTGCTTGCTCATTCATTCATTCTATTGAAGACTTGAAGTTTTATTGTGTTAAAACGTATTTTGGAGTTTATTTGGAAGCTTCCAGGTGACACTGCCCCCCGCTGTTCATCAATGACACAAGGGTATGTGAACTCAGCTAAGGACTGTCATCCATTGCTTCTAGCAATGCTAACACAAGCCTTCTCCATGAGGGAGTGCTCTTTGAGTTCTGCAAGGATATCACCAAGGCCTCACCAGCCATGCAAAAATAAACAGAACATGCCAAATCTAGTGTGTCTCTCCTACGGATCCTCTATCATTTGAAAGATGTCACCAAAACTTCAAATAGATGTGCAGAAAGGTACAATCCATCTCACTTCTAACTCACTATGAAGTATGGTGACGCATTTTTTTCAACGGGCAAGTGAAGTATTTCTAACATGCCATGCGTCACTGTGGCTATGTCCTTGGGAGTGGCAGTGTTTTAGGTGGGGGTGTAGAAAGAGATAGAGGAAAAGAGGACAATTCAGAGCTGAAAGTGCATAGCATCAGCCTCCCGTGTGCACCCTCTGCATCTGTGGCTCTAACCAACCACAGACCAAAGCATTCTAAAGAATAAAACTGGTGATAACAAGATAGTGGCTCTCTTATTATTATTCCTTGAGTAGTAGAGTGTGACAGCTATTTATGTAAGACTTAGACTTACATTGTATTAACAGCAGGTTTTGAATCATCTAGAGGCAACTTAAAGTACACAGGTGTGGGATATAAAACCATGCCAGGAAGTTTGGTAAGGTAGAACAGGCTGAGACCCGAGACTCAGTGGGGACACACCTGAGACTTAGGTGACTCCCAGCTCCCTGCCAGACTCCTGACTTGGAACATGTGCCATGCTTCTCACATAAAAGAAACATGTCTTATGGTCACAAAGGCTCAAACCAGAGTTCTCCATGCTAATAGGTAACTAGAGGACCAGAGGCCTTAGCCAATAAGCTTCCCTTCCCAGACATTCCTCCCTGCAAAAGGTATTTAATCTCAGGCCTACCCTGAGAAGGGTATGGTTTTACGCATCCATTTTCCACCACGACAATAAAGTGTTTAGAACCATGGACTGTCTCTTTTCATCAAGATTTGCTATGGGGAACCATGAAGAAGGTCTTCGCCTACAGGGCCGCAGCTTAATCTCCTGTAGAAGGCCTCTCTGTGCCCCCAGTCCCAACCCATCAAGCCTGCCTCCACCAAACCAAGGACAAACACTCATGAAACAGGCTGGAGCTGCCCTGCCCCCTTTTATCCTTTGACCCCGGTCCTGGGCTAGACACTGTTTGCAGTCTGCAGGCCCCAACTCCGTTCTCTGTTCCGTGTGACTCCCGGAGGCACAGGGATGTCCAAGAGTCAGAGAACTCCATGATTCTGGCTTCTTCGCTGGTCCAGGGATCCCCAAACATCTCTGGATTTCCCAGTTCTCAGACTGCACTTTCCCACCCCAGGGGGGGTACCTCAGTGCTTTCCCCAAAGCTCAGCACCCAACCTGGTGGGAGTTAGTACAATCAGACTCCCCACATTCGCCTCCCCAAGATGCTGTGCCCTGTGGTGGAGTGAGAACAGACTACTGGACACACAGGAGTGTCGTCTGAGTTGTATATGGATATTATCACATTTATATAAGGGACTTGCTTGTCTGAAGATTTTCTTACCCTCGAGAACACATTCTTTCTTCTCCTCCTCCTCACCCCTAACCCCCTCTGGATGGGGGCATTGATAGATATTAGGGCCTTGTGAATGCTAGGAGCCAAGCCTTTTGTTATTTCTTGTTTATGACATAGGTTGCCCATGTTGGCTTTGAATTCAACGTGTAGCTCAGGTGACCCTCCAAGTTGCAATTCTTTCTCAGAATGCAGAGACTGGAAAGGTGACACCGGTCATTGTAGGACCGCACTACCAGGCCTCTGTATCTCTTCTACATATATTGCTGTAGAGTTTAGAGCCCAAGTGGGAAATCAAAGGTGTTAATTGGCTTTTTGTAGCTATGATGAATATCAGAGACAATCAACTTATGAAGAGAAGAGGGTTGTTTGGTCCATCCGTGTTTGGATGATCCTGAAGATATGAATGAGGTATCACAAAGGGAGCACATGCAAGAGTGAAACTTTATGACCATGAAGTGACAGATAAGGAAAAGAAGAGAACGAGAGTCCATGATGTCATCTCAAGGTCTTTCCCAGTAAACTAAAGACCCTCATGAGGTCCCATCTTATAAAAGATTCCACCTTCCCCAACAGCAACCTGCTGTGGACCACTCCAGATGGAGACTACAATGGAGCCAACATTTCAATGCTGACAGCTTCAATTTCTTTCAGGGTTAGAATATGGATATATATTTTTGGGATCACCATTCAGCCTACCATCAGGAGAACAAAAGGGTCGTTTTTTGTCCTCCTCAATCTGGAATTAGATGATCTCTCTGAAAGGGTGGCAGACCTGTAAGAGGTGAACATGGCATCTTCAGGCTTCTGGAGCAGAGTCCCAGGAAGCAGGAAAGACCAGTGTGATGGACTTGCTGCATTTCTTAAGAACGGGGGTCAGGTTGGGGATCGCATTGTCAACCCAGGAAGTGATAGATTTCTACTATAAACCTGTAGAGAAGCCACTACAAGTTGAAAAGTGAGTCCACCTGACTTTCACTTAGCAGCAGCCAGCCAAAGTATAAAAGACAGATTGGTCAATGGCAGGGACAAGGGAACCTGTCTAGACAGGGGTGGGTGTGGATGGTAGCTTTGACTGCAGTGGCTGTCACAGCAGTGACGAGAAGTGGTTATGGACATGTCTTAAAGATAAGGCCTGGAGAATTTGCTTATGGGTCAGAGGTGGGTTGGGAGAGAAAGAGTCAACTCTGACTCCACATTTAAGTTTGAGCAATAGGGGAAAATTAGAGTTGTCCTGTATGGAGATAAGGTAGTTGCAGCTCAGCTGTGGACAGCTTAACTGTGTGGCACCCATAGGTCATCTGGATTTAAGCACTAAACGGGCTGCTGGGTATGTAAGTCTGGAGGACTGGGAGACATGAGCCAGGCATGTAAATCTGAGACTTACTAGCACAGAGAAGATGCTGAAAGCCACGTGACCCAGTGACGTCGCTGAAAGCCACATGACCCAGTGACGTCATGAAGGGAGAGCTGGGCTTTATGGCATTCCATTGGTTGATGCTCCGTTGGTGGGGGTGTGAGCAGTGGAGAGGCAGGAAGCAAGATGAACAGAAGGTGCGAGGAAGATGCCGTGGCTGTCTGTTTCTTCCTCAGTTCCCTTTATCGCCATCGGCACCCGAAGCCACTCCCTGTGTGGTGTTTCCTCCTATCCAGATTTTCCTATCAGTTTCCCGTTTTCCTTCTCCTCCGTTTCATTATCTCTAATTGGAGTCTTAGTATTAGACTCAGTTTGTGGCACTAACAGTTGGATCTCGATGGGGGAGCCGTTCATCCGCTTCAAGGGCACTGGCCTCTCTGCTTGCTCACACGGCGGGGCCGGGTGGGATGCTTCCTCTGGGAGGAGGTCCTGTGAACAGAGAGCAGGGGAGGGATGCTTAACTTAGTTTATGGATGAGGTAGCCTGGAGTGAGATGCAAGCAAGAGTGTTGCTGTACTCCAGCCCCTCAACAGGTAAGGGAATTTTAGCAATAAAGCTGAGTGATGGATGTATCTACTCGTGCCCTTGGCCTCTGAGGTGGCTGGTACGTAGATTCACAAACAAGAGCAGATGGCTTGGCTGGCTGGCTGCAAGCTGGGCTCACCAGGGACAAGCAGGAACAGTGAAATGCTACTGGCCACGAAGGTCTTTGCTTGTCGCATTAGAAACTGGGAGCCTCTGCCATTCATGGTGGAAGAAACACGTGAGAAGAGAGTCTGTGTCATCCTGAGGAGCCAGGCAGCGTCATCACTCCACTCCAGAGCTGGATGCTACTTCTACAGATGGGACGGCCACGTGTGCCATTGAAAGGATGTACGGGACACTCATCTAGGATAAGGTGCTGTGGGTGTGCACTCAAGACCAGCGCTGACACAGTTCCGTGGCTTCAGGGAGCTACTTGAAGCAGGTGGGCCATACTGAAACCATGCCATTGTTCAATACATTTTACTAGATGCTCCATACTCCTCCTTATAGGTGCCCTTCCTGGAATCACTAACTTCCCGTGTACACACATGCTTGGCAGCGTCACCTGGAAAACCTGACCTAAGACAGGCGAAAGGAGGCATGATGAGGAGAAGAAAAATTAGAAAAGCACAAAGCTCCTCCCAGTGCTCAATCTCCAGCACTCTAGCCACACCTGCCTTCTCATTTTAATCGTGTTAATGCCGAGGAATGTCCACCAGGTGGCGAACTTGTCTCAAGTTTGCTGTGCAATTTGCGAGTCCCATTTAGACAAGGGAGTTGGTTGATTCATTCATTCATTTTTTTATTTAGCCATTTCTAAAATGAAATGATGGTTTTGAGCCAACAATGAAATGCATTTATGGTGCTTCTTAGTGGCCTAAGCTTTCCTCATACCACAGACCTAAGAATGTTCTATAGAACTGCATTCTTCTGAGGCTGTTACTGACAAAAGAGGAAAATGTGGAGACAACAGTAACTTCCACATGACTGTGTCTGCCAAACACTGCCTTTTGACCAATTTACTATGATTAATTGTTGGCTCTCTTCAATTCTCAAGATTGTGTGTGTGTGTGTGTGTGTGTGTGTGTGTGTGTGTGTGTCTAATTTCTGGAAGTACTGATTTCAAGGTAACTACAGACTAGGGAAATACTTTGATCTCTTAAATGCTTTACTCACTGGTGTATTTATTCCTTCACACATTCATTTTTTTAAACACCAGGTAAAGGGTTTCTTTTTCACATGCATAGCTAATCTCACTGATTATTGAGAGGGCTTTATATAGGTCAGAGAATGTAGGTTAATAGAATTTACTATATGGAGTGTTCTCCGTTGCAGCAGGAATGTGGCCCCAATTCAGCTGCCAGGCAGACCTGCTGCCTTGTGGGTCCCCAGTCTCTGTCCTCATTTCTTGCCCTGGTGTGCAGAGCATGGGCAGCCTGTTCTGCAAAGCCCAATGCTCAGTCCGAATGGGAGCTCTTTAGGAACATGTAGAAGAATGCAGATCGATCCATGCTTATCACCCTGTACAAAGCTTAAGTCGAAGTGGATCAAGGACCTCCACATCAAACCAGACACACTCAAACTAATAGAAGAAAAACTAGGGAAGCATCTGGAACACATGGGCACTGGAAAAAATTTCCTGAACAAAACACCAATGGCTTATGCTCTAAGATCAAGAATCGACAAATGGGATCTCATAAAACTGCAAAGCTTCTGTAAGGCAAAGGACACTGTGGTTAGGACAAAACGGCAACCAACAGATTGGGAAAAGATCTTTACCAACCCTACAACAGATAGAGGCCTTATATCCAAAATATACAAAGAACTCAAGAAGTTAGACCGCAGGGAAACAAATAACCCTATTAAAAAATGGGGTTCAGAGCTAAACAAAGAATTCACAGCTGAGGAATGCCGAATGGCTGAGAAACACCTAAAGAAATGTTCAACATCTTTAGTCATAAGGGAAATGCAAATCAAAACAACCCTGAGATTTCACCTCACACCAGTGCGATTGGCTAAGATCAAAAACTCAGGTGACAGCAGATGCTGGCGAGGTTGTGGAGAAAGAGGAACACTCCTCCATTGTTGGTGGGATTGCAGACTGGTAAAACCCTTCTGGAAATCAGTCTGGAGGTTCCTCAGAAAATTGGACATTGAACTGCCTGAGGATCCAGCTATACCTCTCTTGGGCATATACCCAAAAGATGCCTCAACATATAAAAGAGACACGTGCTCCACTATGTTCATCGCAGCCTTATTTATAATAGCCAGAAAATGGAAAGAACCCAGATGCCCTTCAACAGAGGAATGGATACAGAAAATGTGGTACATCTACACAATGGAATACTACTCAGCTATCAAAAACAACGAGTTTATGAAATTCGTAGGCAAATGGTTGGAACTGGAAAATATCATCCTGAGTGAACTAACCCAATCACAGAAAGACATACATGGTATGCACTCATTGATAAGTGGCTATTAGCCCAAATGCTTGAATTACCCTAGATCCCTAGAACAAACGAAACTCAAGACGGATGATCAAAATGTGAATGCTTCACTCCTTCTTTAAATGAGGAAAAAGAATACCCTTGGCAGGGAAGGGAGAGGCAAAGATTAAAACAGAGACTGAAGGAACACCCATTCAGAGCCTGTCCCACATTTGGCCCATACATATACAGCCACCCAATTGGACTAGATGGATGAAGCAAAGAAGTGCAGACCGACAGGAGCCGGATGTAGATCGCTCCTGAGAGACACAGCCAGAATACAGCAAATACAGAGGCGAATGCCAGCAGCAAACCACTGAACTGAGAATAGGTCCCCTATTGAAGGAATCAGAGAAAGAACTGGAAGAGCTTGAAGGGGCTCGAGACCCCAAAAGTACAACAATGCCAAGCAACCAGAGCTTCCAGGGACTAAGCCACTACCTAAAGACTATACATGGACTGACCCTGGACTCTGACCCCATAGGTAGCAATGAATATCCTAGTAAGAGCACCAGTGGAAGGGGAAGCCCTGGGTCCTGCTAAGACTGAACCCCCAGTGAACTAGTCTATGGGGGGAGGGCGGCAATGGTGGGAGGGTTGGGAGGGGAACACCCATAAGGAAGGGGAGGGGGGAGGGGGATGTTTGCCCGGAAACCGGGAAAGGGAATAACACTCGAAATGTATATAAGAAATACTCAAGTTAATAATAAAAAAAAAAAAAAAAAAAAAAAAAAAAAAAAAAAAAAAAAGGATAGTCCAGACCTGGTCTCCAGAGTTGGAGAACAGAGGGTGGCGATTACAGCTGTGGGGTGGAGTTCTGTTTGCAGCTGCTAGGGCTTCCAGGCTAAGGAGTTCCCATAAACACATACCTGCTGTCCACAATCATGGGAAATACTAATTTTGGATGATAATAAAGTGAAATAATTTACCCCTTCCCCAAAATTTCATTCAGTGATAGATCTGTCTCCCCCTTCCAAATCATACTAAATGAGTAGCATTTTTGTTGTTGTTTTGCCAATTAGAATTGTGGGAATTAACTTTTGCTTTATTACGTAAGCACCTACACAGTCTATTTTATTTGACCCGTTGGCCCACAAAGTCTAAAATATTGCCATCTGGCCTTCACAGAAAGTCCAATGGCTCAGCTACAGAGGAATATTAGATTTTTGCACTTTCCTGAAACCCCACATGAAATACTGCATGGAATGTGGGCCATTTTGCTTTGATTTGTAGGTTGATGATCTAAGGCCATGCCACTTTGAGCAATTCTGATCTCACCCGAAAGGTAACAGTGACCGCAAAGCATTAGGAACCGCGTGGATAAGGGTCTGTGCCTTGTACCGAACTTGTATTCTTAGTAGCATCTGAAGGAATTGGGGGTCAGCATTCTACCAGTGAGGAAAGCATCATTCCCGAGCTGCCAGGAGCCAACGGCAGGGTTGAAGTGAAAGTCTGAGGAAAGGCCTGGGGTCGTTACCATGGAGTGTATGGTGTGGCACTAACACAGGGGATCTAGGCAGATGTTTTCCACTTTATACCACGACACCAAAACAAGAGGGTCCTTCTGCAGGCTCAGTCCTTAGCACTGAATGGGATTCTAAAACGTCTGTGCCAGTGACTTACTGATCCTTTGGAATTCAGCTTGGTGGATACTTCATTACAGCCTAGTAAATAAGTGATTTTTTGAAAAAATAAATTTGTTGCTAGCTTGGTGAGGATGGACACAGAAAGAGAGGTGGCACTTGGTATCTTTGTAGGACCTACTTTGTTCTGTAGGAAAGTTCTCAAGATGGGTTTAATGAGTCTGAGGAGGCAGACTTCAGTGAGCAGGAAATCTGAGGTGCAACAGGGTGCGACCCTTTAAAAGGCCTGGTTAACTTTTTTAGCTCAATTCAGTTAGAGGTGTGTGTGTGTGTGTGTGTGTGTGTGTGTGTGTGTGTGTGTGTGTGTCTGTGTGTGTGTGTCTGTGTGTGTGTGTGTGTCTGTGTGTGTGTGTTTCTTCTCACACCACACCCGTGTGGCTATCCCAAAAAGCTGAGTGACAGTCTTTGGCTGTAAATACACTCTTCACTTCTGGAGCTGGCTCACTGGGAAGAACCAGGGCAGAAATGCTGCCCTCCACTGGAATTCAAGCCAGTGACTTGGATTTTATATGAAAAAGTGGGTGTGAATTCTGACTAATTTTTTGTAGGCTTTTGTTGAGCGGTTTGGATAGTACAACACTGATGTGCTGGGATTCAATTTAAGAAACTCCAGAGATTGCAAACATTTGCAGAGAGGCAGAGTGCCATAACACTTCAAGACTCTAATCTGAGTTGGGCCTGGCAAAGTCCCTTCTAATCCTTTTGTACCCTGCTGTGAGTAGCAGCCTAGGGAAGGGCAGCAGGAGCAAACACTGCAGGAGACAGATTTAATTCAATCTAGCAAACACTAATCAAGCCCCTCTGGCGTGCTGGACACTGGGCAGGATCTGGGGGGCACAGATATGATTCCAGTGATCAAGGAAGTTCCCATGTAGAGGCAGCAAAAGCATGCCACATAATGAAGCAGAAGAGGGTGGGGACAGGAGACAGGGATGACTTAAGTTACAAGAGGATGCTAACACAGAGAGAAGGGGAGTGGGTATCCCAGGCAGAGGAAAGGATGCTAGCAAGAAGGCATCCAATGTACTGAAGAAAGTTGGAAGGACATTGTCTTGGGGAAGAGATGGGAGAAAAAGGTACAGTTATTGATTCGTTCAACAAATGTTAAATGCTGGAAATAGAGTAGTAACAACAGATGAGCAAATTCCTACCCATCTTAGGGAAGGAGATTGAGTTAACAGATACGTCCCATCCCCCCAAACAAAAACAAAAACAAAAACAAAACCCAGACCAAGCAATAGATAGAATCGAATCGAATCGAATCAATGTATTTTGTTTTGCTGAGACTGCCATGATGAAGTAACACAACTAGGTGGAGGAGATGACAATTTATTTTTTTTCTTTTATTGGATTTTTTATTTATATTTCAAATGTTATTCCCTTTCCCAGTTTCCTGGACAGAAGCCCCTATCCCATTCCCCTCTCCTTCTTCTATAAGGGTGTTCCCCTCCCCATCCACACCCTTCCCGCCCCCCCTCCACCCCACATTCCTCTACACTGGGCAGGACCAAGGGCGGCTTCTTCTATTAGTGCCCAACAAGGCCATCCTCTGCTACACATGCAGGCAGAGCCATGGGTCAGTTCATGTCTTTGGGTAGTGGTTTAGTTCCTGGGAGCTCTGGGTGGTTGGCATTGTTGTTCTTATGGGGGTCACAAGTTCCTTTAGCTCCTTCAGTCCTTTCTCTAACTCCTCCAACAGGGATCCCGGTCTCAATTCAACGGTTTGCTGCTAGCATTCGCCTCTGTATTAGACTTGCTCTGGCTGTGCCTCTCAGGAGACAGCTATATCCGGCTCCTGTCAGCAGATAACATAATTTATTTTCCTATGCTTCTGGAGGCTGGAAGTCCAAGGTCAAGGCTGGGGGTGGGGAGTGTTGGCTCTTTACAAAGGCAGTGAGGGTGGGCCTTACTTGTGCCTTTTTTCCAACTTCTGGCACTTTGCTAGTAACTATTGGGTTCCTTTGCTCGTAGAAGTGTCTCCTTGTGTTTTGTCTTTATTGTTATATGGTATTCACACATTGTGTGTGTGTGTGTGTGCATGTGTGTGTATGTGTGTGTGTATGTGTGTATGTGTGTGTGTGTGTGTGGTGTGTGTGTGAGTGTGTGTGTATGTGTGTGTGTATGTGTGTGTGGTGTGTGTGTGTGAGTGTGTGTGTGTGTGGTATGTGTGTGTATGTGTGTGTGTGTGTGTGTGTGTGTGTGTGTCTGTGTGTGTCTGTGTCTGTCACCATTCATGTTTTCCTTCTGGTGATATTGGATTAAAACTTACTTTTAAGAACACAGTCTTAAATTTTTATCACATCAAAGATACTTTCCCCAAATAAAGACCTTTTCATAGGTACTAAACATTAAAGCTCCTACATCTTTTTGCAGGAATGCATAGTTTTACCCATACGTTGAATTATAATCTGCATGTTAGAATATAGTAATATTCTGAAGAGAAAAAAAATCAGTCCAATGATGGTGAAGAAGACAGCTATGTGTGAGGCCGAGGAAGATGAAAGGTCATGGTCTGCACAGTGGTGTAGCATATACAGCTCTGTAAAGGTGATATTTGCAGAGAGCCTAGGTGATGAGGCTCACAAATGTCTGCCTAGTCTAGCTGGAGGTACGAGCCAAATGTTAAGGTTAGGAGTGAGCAGTTACCTAGGGACACATAGGTGACAAGTGAGGCTGGGGAGGAATCAGGAGAGACTGTACCAGGAATTGTTTTCAATGACCATGGTCTTCTGAGGGACACAGAGTCGGTCTTCATGGAGCCATGGAAGGGAAGTGTGAGATGATCCAACTCAGATTTAAAAGCTTTTGAGGGTTGCTATGACAGTGACTTAGGGGTGGACGAGGGGAGGCCAATAGGAGATGGCCATGAGAGTCCAGGCGAGAGGTTTCATCAGGAGCGATGGATAAAGCTAATGAGAAGTTTAAGCACCGCATGGCACATGCTTATGGAGATGTCATTGGGACCTGAGGCTCTTAGGCTAGGCTCATGCTAATCTCAAACATCCCGTCATCTGCACAGAGACAACACTCTCCTTGAGTTTGTGGGCATTCATACATAACAGGGTACGCTAAAAGTAGCTTTCTGTGGAATGTCTGTGCTTGGTAATGGCTTTCTTTTGTCCTAGCTGAAAGACATGACCTCTCAGTGATAGAGGATCACACATTTTCGGACTTCTAATCTCCTCATCAATACGGAGACAAGATCCAAAATAAAAGAGGCAGTCTGACCCAGATAACATTTCTTTTGCAGGAGCGTCATAAGGCAGGGGCCATGATGTTAAAAGGACTGTTCAATCCTAGATTCCCAAGAGGCACCGATAGCTTTCAATTATTGTTAATAAATATCAGTTTGAAACTTCAGGGGTGAAGTTGTTTGGAATAAGACTTTTGGAAGACATGGCTCTCTGTGTGAGCTTGGGCAATTTATATTTTCTCATGCAGATGCTATGCAGGCAATGACTCAGGATAGGACATGCACAACTAAACGGTGTTAGCCTTAAATCTAACCCAACACATAGTCACGTTTTACCAAGTCACAGTCAACTAAATTGAAACGGAAGACAAAAACTGGGCTGCTATTTACTTTTGTCCTATTTACAATGAAGTTATTAGAGAACCTATGATTCAGAGCTTCCAGTATGGAGATGGTTAGCCCGGTTAAGAGAGAAAACTTTAAAGTTATATTAGAGCCAATCAGCAGAATCACGCTTTACCTACCCAGTTATATGTATCCCTGGATTTAGTCTTAACCATTAGAAAAAAAAGTGTTAAAAAATGTGTCCTGTTCCCCCCCTCCCCCGCTCCCCAACCCTGAGTGGCCACCCATAGACAACTATTAGTATTTCTGTAAATTCCTGCTGACAACCAAGGACGAGCTTTTTACAAATCGTACAACTGCAACTTCCTGCGGCTTTGTGCTGCTGCTCTCATTTTGGAATGGACTACAGAGGTCTGGCTGGCAGGCTTACTTGGGCAGAGTTGTAAAAGAGAGAGCGGCACACTGAGAAAGATCTTGTTGGCAGCACCACATAGGGCGAGTGTTTTTATTTTTATTTTTTAAAAAAAGGTCTTTAAATACACAATTTAGCTCTTCAGTCCTCAGAGCTAGTGTGGGTTTAGGGTTTGTGGTTCACATGAGAGTGTCTGAATCCTGGAGTCCTCCTTGCTTAGGAACTTAGTCCCAGCAAAGGCCAAAGGGACTTGGAAAAATTCACCTTCTCTTGTCTTCTGACAGGACTGTGGGGATGTGCTTTTGGAGGTCGCATCCCTGCAGCCATTCTCAATTGGCCAGAATCTGAGCTGGACCTTTTCATCTTGCTGGCCATGTTCTGAGAGAAGAAGGCAGCAACTGAGCAAACAGCTGTGAAGGGCAACTGGCTCGCACTAATTGTTGTTGGCACAAAAACTTTTTTTAAAAAAAGAAGTGTATACCTCCCTCCCCCAAATGCTTTTATTTGACCAAGGGTGAACTGTTAAGAAAGTAAATCTAGTTCAGTTTGTTTTCTAAACATTGGTACAGTTTGATATAAGACTTTGTACCCAAAGTCCCGCTGCTTCAGACTACCAAGACAAAAATAAATAAATATATTAACTGCTTGGAAAAAATAACAGAAGAAAACCAGCTGCAACTAACAGAAAAAATAAACCAACAAATGGAACCCTGAGTATTATTCCACTGTGGAAGGTTACCTGTGAGGCTGGAATTGCATACATCCAGAAACCCATACAGACAGACTCAGTTCAACTTCTTACTCTGGGGAGCCGCACAGGCTACACTAAAGACTACCTTCTTCTTCCCACCTCTGAGCACCCAAAACAGAGGTAGACCCAATTTGTCCTTTATTCTCTCTTACTTTGCCTTCTTGGATTTAGCAATCATAGTTGGAAGAATGTTGTCAAGACTCAAACACATATTTTTGGTCAGAAGGATAAAGGACACACAAAAGAGGCCGATATTTTGACAAGACCAAAACTTGGGTGTCTAAGTGTGGTGGCCAGGCAGTTCCAGATATCCCTTGCCCAACTTCCTCTGGAGGTTGGGTCTTGCTGTTTCAACTCTGACCTTTCTTGTCTAGTTTGCTGTGACTCATGTTGCAGAGCACAGTTCAAAGGTTACTCCCTAGTGACCCTCAGCAAGGGTCAGTCCCCTGCCGTATGCTGTTCCTGCCTGCTGTATTTCCGTATTTTTCCATCACAATCATAGATCTTTTCAGACTCTGCTCTCCTGGCTTGATATGATGTCTGGTAATTTGGTCAATATCTGCCTCTTTCTCTGGACTGGAGGACACATAACGGCACCTGTCTAGGGTTGCTTTGCTTACCACAGCCCATCCAGAGAGCAGCACAGAGCTGTCTCTTAGTGAATACAGTGAATACAATTGCAGGCCTCCTCAAAGAACACAATAATGGCTATGTGTCAGGTACGCTAGCCAGGATCTTCAGATTTCAATTAACCACTGTGTGGCTCTACAATTTCAGTCCAAAACATGCAACACTATTGTCTTCGTCAGGCCTATTGCTGTGATAAAACACCATGAACAAAAGCAACTGTGGAAGAAATTAATATATTTATTTATTATTTGTCATAGACTTCACATCATAATCCATCATCGAAGGAAGTCATGCCAGGAGCTCAAGGCAGGAACTAGAGGCAAGAACTGAAGCAGAGGCCATAGAAGAGTCTTGCTTTCTGTTTTGCTCCCCATAACTTGCTCAACCTTTTTGATACAATCACCACCCAGGGGTGGTAGTGGGCCCTTCTACATCAATCATTAATCAAGAAAATGATCCATAGACATGACCACAGCCAATCTTATGAAGGCAGATTTTCAATTAAGATTCCTTCCTCTTTTTTTTTTTCAGATATATCTAGGTTTGTATCAAAGTGAAAAAAGCCAACTGGACAATTGATGCCTTGTCAACTTGACACACAAACACATCACTAAAAACTACAACCTTTCCTTTCTCATTTCTCTCCAAGACATAATGTTAATATTAATATCACAATCTAGAACATTCTAACTTTTAAGAGTCTCACATTATTTAAAAACTAAGCACTTTAAAAATTTAGACTCTTTAAAATATTCAAAGGCTCTCTTAAACTCCAAAGTTATCTTAAAATTTATTTGTGGGATCCAGAAAAAAAAAAGAAAAAAGAAAGAGAGAAAATCACATACTTTCGTAGTCCAAGAAGAAAAAGCCATTAGCTGGGCTTGGTGGCACACATGTTTGATCTCAGCAATCAGAAAGTAGAGGCAGCCTGTGAGTTCAAGGCTAGCCTTGTCTACATAATGAGTTCCAGGATGAGGGGAATGGGCAGGGGAGAGATAGAGATAGAGAGGGAGGGAGAGGGAGGGAAAGGGAAGGAGAGGGAGGGAGAGGGAGGGAGAGGGAGGGAGAGAGAGATATCTATGTGTAGTGTAAAAATCTCAGTGTCAGACACCTGGATCTAACTTGCAGTTTCCTTGGATCCAAAGGGTTTTTATGATTACACCCCTCTGACTCTGCCATCTGCATCACACATCGTTCATCTAATGTGCTCAGGCCAGTTCCACCTCATAACTATTGCTGTCTTTGGTGGTCATCCCGTGGTACTGGCATCTTCGAAATGCTGCTGTCCACTGAACAGGGCTGACCTTCACCATTGGACTCTCTTGGGTTCTCCTGGAGGCACCGACTGCCACATGGTGCCAAGTCTCAACTTCCTTCCATGACCTCTTCAATCCTTAGGCTTCAATTGAAATTGAGGCTTCAACAATGGCCTTTCCCAGTCTTTCCCAGTGCCAAGCCTCAGCTGCTTTCTGTATCTCTTCATGCCTTCAAAACCAATACCACTTAAGAAACTCTTAAATATTACCTTGTTCAGTGACACGCATCAGGTATAGCCTTGGTCCCCTCTGGGCTATGGCTCATGTATGTGTGTTGAACATGAGAAAATGAAGAAACCATTTCCAGAAGATTTTGCCTTAACGTGTCTTCTTTTTTATTCCCTTGTTCCCTCCCTCCCTCCTTCCCTTCCTTCCCTCCTTCCCTCCCTCCCTCCCTCCCTCCCTCCCTCCCTCCTTCCTTCCTTTTCTGGTTTCTTGTTAATCATATTTAATTATTCAGCTCCAGTTGGCCAGAAACACAGATTCTTAGTTCAAAATGACAGTAAAACAGCCTTGAAAGCTCACAAACCAGACCTTCAGTATTTCTTAATGCTCTTATATTCCGAACTCCCGCAGAACAACCTACTGATCTCTCAATAGTCAATGTCTTTCCCAGCTCAAAGTTCAAATTCCACTATAGTCCTCCCGCAAACACGGGTCAATTGGTATCAATTTCTGTATTAGCTAAGGGTTCTATTTAAAACTGTGACTAAAACTCTGTGACTAAAAGCAGCTGTGAAAGAAAGGGTTGATTTGTCTTACCCGACCACATCATAGTCCATCACTGAGGAAAGTCAGGGCAGGAGATGAAGGCAGGAATCTGGAGGCAGAAACTGAAGCAGAAGTTACAGAGGCATACTACTTACCAGCTTGCCCTTCATAGTTTATTCGGCTTTCTTTCTTAAACCACGATCTGGCCAGGGTTAGGACTGCCAACCTTGGGCCAGGCCCTTTCACCTCAACCAATCTATACAATACCCCACAAGTGTGCATACAGGCCAATCTTATGGAGGCATTTTCTCAGTTAAGAGTCCCTCTTCTGCCAAGTAGTAGTGGTGCACATCTTTAATCCCAGCACTTGGGAGACAGGCAGGTAGATCTCTGAACTTGAAACCATCCTGGTCTACAGAGTTTGAGGACAGCCAGTGGTACGCAGAAAAACCTTGTCTAGAAAAACAAACCACCCACACCCGCGGATCCTGGCCCGCAGCAGCTCTCTGCTCCCAAACCCTGTGGGAGAGAGACCTCACCACCTGGTCAGGTGGGCACTCCTGAGGCTGCAGAGCAGAGGAGACCACCAACACTGCCCACCCCTGCCCACATCCCTGGCCCAAGAGGCAACTGTATAAGGCCTCTGGGTTCCCGTAGGGGAGGGCCCAGGAGCGGCAGGACCCCTGCGCCTGAGACACCGCCGGAACCTGAAGGAAACAGACCGGATAAACAGTTCTCTGCACCCAAATCCCGTAGGAGGGAGAGCTAAACCTTCAGAGAGGCGGACACGCCTGGGAAACCAGAAGAGACTGCACTCTGTGCACATCCAGACGCCAGAGGAAAACACCAAACGCCATCTGGAACCCTGGTGCACAGAGGCTCCCAGAAAGAGCGGCACAGATCTTCCCGGTTGCTGCCGCCGCGGAGAGGACTTAGGCAGTACCCCACGAGCAAACTTGAGCCTTGGAACCGCAGGTAGGACCAACTTTTCCCCTGCAAGAAACCTGCCTGGTGAACTCAGGACACACAGAGGCAAAATTCCTCTAGGACCGGGCACTTCCTGTGTTTACCGGAAGTCCCACACCCGCGGATCCCGGCCCGCAGCAGCTCTCTGCTCCCAAACCCTGTGGGAGAGAGACCTCACCGCCTGATCAGGTGGGCACTCCTGAGGCTGCAGAGCGGAGGAGACCACCAACACTGCCCACCCCTGCCCACATCCCTGGCCCAAGAGGCAACTGTATAAGGCCTCTGGGTTCCCGTAGGGGAGGGCCCAGGAGCGGCAGGACCCCTGCGCCTGAGACACCGCTGGAACCTGAAGGAAGCAGACCGGATAAACAGTTCTCTGCACCCAAATCCCATAGGAGGGAGAGCTGAACCTTCAGAGAGGCAGACACGCCTGGGAAACCAGAAGAGACTGCACTCTGTGCACATCCAGACGCCAGAGGAAAACACCAAACGCCATCTGGAACCCTGGTGCACAGAGGCTCCCGGAAAGAGCGGCGCAGATCTTCCCGGTTGCTGCCACAGCGGAGAGGACTTAGGCAGTACCCCACGAGCAAACTTGAGCCTTGGAACCACAGGTAGGACCAACTTTTCCCCTGCAAGAAACCTGCCTGGTGAACTCAAGACACAGGCCCACAGGAACAGCTGAAGACCTGTAGAGAGGAAAAACTACACGCCCGAAAGCAGAACACTCTGTCCCCATAACTGGCTGAAAGAAAACAGGAAAACAGGTCTACAGCACTCCTGACACACAGGCTTATAGGACAGTCTAGCCACGGTCAGAAATAGCAGAACAAAGTAACACTAGAGATAATCTGATGGCGAGAGGCAAGCGCAGGAACCCAAGCAACAGAAACCAAGACTACATGGCATCATCGGAGCCCAATTCTCCCACCAAAATATACATGGAATATCCAAACACACCAGAAAAGCAAGATCTAGTTTCAAAATCGTATTTAATCTGATGCTGGAGGACTTCAAGAAAGACGTGGAGAACTCCCTTAGAGAACAAGTAGAAGCCTACAGAGAGGAATCGCAAAAATGCCTGAAAGAATTCCAGGAAAACATAAATAAACAAGCAGAAACCCATAGAAAGGAGACACAAAAATCCCTGAAAGAATTCCAGGAAAACACAATCAAACAGTTGAAGGAATTAAAAATGGAAATAGAAGCAATCAAGAAAGAACACATGGAAACAACCCTGGATATAGAAAATCAAAAGAAAAGACAAGGAGCTGTAGATACAAGCTTCACCAACAGAATACAAGAGATGGAAGAGAGAATCTCGGGAGCAGAAGATTCCATAGAAATCATTGACTCAACTGTCAAAGATAATGTAAAGCAGAAAAAGCTACTGGTCCAAAACATACAGGAAATCCAGGACTCAATGAGAAGATCAAACCTAAGGATAATAGGTATAGAAGAGAGTGAAGACTCCCAGCTCAAAGGACCAGTAAATATCTTCAACAAAATCATAGAAGAAAACTTCCCTAACCTAAAAAAAGAGATACCCATAGGCATACAAGAAGCCTACAGAACTCCAAATAGATTGGACCAGAAAAGAAACACCTCCTGTCACATAATAGTCAAAACAGCAAACGCACAAAATAAAGAAAGAATATTAAAAGCAGTAAGGGAAAAGGGTCAAGTAACATATAAAGGCAGACCTATCAGAATCACACCAGACTTTTCGCCAGAAACTATGAAGGCCAGAAGATCCTGGACAGATGTCATACAGACCCTAAGAGAACACAAATGCCAGCCCAGGTTACTGTATCCTGCAAAACTCTCAATTAACATAGATGGAGAAACCAAGATATTCCATGACAAAACCAAATTTACACAATATCTTTCTACAAATCCAGCACTACAAAGGATAATAAAGGGTAAAGCCCAACATAAGGAGGCAAGCTATACCCTAGAAGAAGCAAGAAACTAATCATCTTGGCAACAAAACAAAGAGAAGAAAAGCACACAAACATAACCTCACATCCAAATATGAATATAACGGGAAGCAATAATCACTATTTCTTAATATCTCTCAACATCAATGGCCTCAACTCCCCAATAAAAAGACATAGATTAACAAACTGGATACGCAATGAGGACCCTGCATTCTGCTGCCTACAGGAAACACACCTCAGAGACAAAGACAGACACTACCTCAGAGTGAAAGGCTGGAAAACAACTTTCCAAGCAAATGGTCAGAAGAAGCAAGCTGGAGTAGCCATTCTAATATCAAATAAAATCAATTTTCAATTAAAAGTCATCAAAAAGATAAGGAAGGACACTTCATATTCATCAAAGGAAAAATCCACCAAGATGAACTCTCAATCCTCATCTTTGGTTGGTTTATATACAAGTGTGCAATTTCTAGGCTTGAAAGTAAAATGATGCTATCTGGTGCTGGATAGAGGAGCCTTATTTTTTATTATGGCAGCTTGCTATTTTTGTAACATGGTGAGTTGGTTGAACACAATAAAGTACAGTAGTAACTGATCTCCCCTTCTTCCTGGATGAGTGAGGAGATGATTAAATGTTGATGTCAGCATCCTTGAGCATATTCAGATGAGCTTCTGCTTCTGTTGAAAAGGATGCTGTGTTTGATTGTGGTCCGAAGCTTTGAAGCACTACTTGGCATCTCCTTCCTTGGAGGTCTCACTGTTTAAACATAACAGATTTGATAGCTTGTTGGTAAGGTGAGGTCCAGCTTGTCTCCACTAGGTCATCTTCATGTGAATCCGGTGGTTATACGGTTTTGTTCTGGGGATATTTCATTTTTTTAATAACGGTTTTAGCTGACATTCATGGAGAGAATGAATCCTTAGAACTGTGCCACTAGTGAAAGGAAATCCTGTCTAGAGTATGTTTCTTTACAAAGCTGTGTCACACCATCCTTTGGGCCCTCTGCTGGAAAAGTAGAATCAAGTCTCAAATAATGCCTTTTAAATTGTATCCTCTAGTATTATAGATGTAGGACAGTACTGTATCATACCTCTGTGGATGTAAAATAGCTTGTACCTGCTTTATGACACGTAGTAGTGACCGTGCTTTATCAGAGCTGTTTTTAATGATGTTGCTCAGAATGTTTTCTTTCCAGATGATGATTGAGAAGCTAATTTAAAAAAAAAATGGTGCCAGGTACCACAAGAGTAACAGAACTGTGCTGTTTTCTCGGGTTTTGTTTTTTTACTTTTTTTTTTTTAATGGAGTGTGCTGGATGTCTCTACAGTTTTGTTCAGATGACTGCATAACCTGGAAAAGCTGTTGCTGCTGTTGATGCATAACACACTGCTATTATTGGTCTTTTTATATAAATATATATATATATATATATATATATATATATATATATATATATATATATAGATATATGTATAGAGCGGCGCGGCGAAACAAAGATGGCGCCGACATCTAGCCTTGTCTGGATATAAATGACTTACTGCGCATGTGCAGGCTTGTCCCCTTGCTAGGGCTCCCTCTAGTGGTGAACAGCAGTACTGCACATGTGCGGTTTATGCACCAGGTGTTAGTTGACCGTTAATATGCTAATGAGGTGATTCATTCTCCGCCAATCCCTGGAGGACAAGTAGTGGGGTGATCCAAGCCCCACCAATCCCTGAGAGATAATTAGCATACTGTTGTCTATATAAGCCGAGCGATTTTGCTGCTGGGGGTCCCTGTTCAGAAGAGCTGTAACACTGAGAAGAGCTGTAACACTGAGAAGAGCTGTAACACTAAGAAGAGCTGTAACACTAAGAAGAGCTGTAACACAGTAAAGGCTTGCTTGCAGAAGAATCCTGTTTCCGCGCGTCGTTCTTGCTGGCGGGACATTGGGCGCGCGACAAGTGGTGCCGAGACCCGGGAACCAACATTGCCGGTGCCGAGGGGACCCTTCAGTGTGCTGAAGAGGATTCAGAACTTCGAGAAGGTAAATTAAAAGGTAAGCTTCGAGAGGCATGCCCCTTTTTGGAAGAGAGCATGTCAGAAACGGAACAGAGTGAGAAATTAGGCTTCCGAGAGGCATGCCCCTTTTTGGATTTACAGAGCATGTCAGAAACGGAGCGGAGTGAGAAATTAGGAGCGCGCAAAAAAGAAAAAGGTTACTAAAACAAAAGTGAAAGAGATACAAAAGGCGGAAGAAACGCTGCCAGAGGAAAAAATAGGTATGCCCTGGAGGACGAAGTACAAGTCAACCGGAGAGGATACTTTGTATCCATTAAAAGAATTAGAAGCCTTAGAACTGGCTGGCAGTGACTCTGAGCAAGAGTTGTCAGAGTCCGAGGAGGAGGAATTAGAGGAAGAGGCAGCCATATATGAGGAAGAAAGATATGGGCCTAGGTGGAGAGCCACTGTGAAGAAACCTAAAGTTATGGATCCTTTGTGGGCAAGGCTGGTAATTTTGTTTCTTTTTTTCTTTGTGTGGGATAGAGAAGCCACAGACAGCAAGCTTAAGCCCGGACCAAAACCTCTTTGGCCAATGGTCCCTGCCTGCTTAGAGGATAAACGATGTGAGGAAGCTGTTAGGACAGGTCAGAGGGTCCTTGCAGAGCAACAAGAAAGTATGTCAGAGGGAGAAAAGGTCTCGAAAGAAAAAAAGAAAAGAAAAGGAGATAAAATGAACAGAGAGAAGGCAGAGATAAAAAATGGGGTCAGTGCAGCTTTTGTTGTGGCTCAAGTTGAGGCTATTGCTAGGTATGTGACTAGGCTCTGGAAACCTCACAGAGTCATACTGATCAGATTTGATAGAGGTAGACCGCCTGAAAATTTATTCAGGAGAATCAAACAAAAAGATAAACTTGAGTGTGCCTACTTGGATTCCTGGTCTCAAGGAGATTTAGCAAGTGACAAGGTGCTTCTCTTAAAAAAGCAGTTTCAATCGGCCCTTGGAGCCTTGCACCTGTAGCTAAGATATGTGTAGCCACTTCAATTTTGTTTTCTGATTGGTTTTAAATGTATAAATATTCTCTACATGCCTTGGTTATGGACTATTGGCTTTTAAGTTATTGGATATGGTTTTAAAAAAGGTCAATTTCACCACCCTCCTCATGTGGGGATTAACCCTCATGGTCTGATCCCGCTAAAACTTTGGCAGATGGATGTCACACACATATCTCAATTTGGAAATTTAAAATATGCTCATGTTTCTGTTGATACCTGTTCTGGTATTATACACGATACTCTGATGACTGGTGAAAAAGCTCGTAATGCCATTAGTCATTGCTTAGAGGCATGGGCAGCCTGGGGAAAGCCTGATAGTCTCAAGACAGACAACAGGCCTGCCTACACTGCAAAGACCTTTCAGGCATTTTGCCAGACAATGCAGGTCAAACATACTACAGGATTGCCATATAATCCCCAAGGTCAAGGAATTGTGGAAAGAGTACTTCGTACCTTAATAGAGCTTATAAAAAAAAAAAACAAAAAGAGGGAATTGCCAGCGGCCGAACACCAAAAGAACAACTTTCTTTAGCTCTTTTTACTCTAAATTTCTTAATTTTGGATGTGCATGGCTGCTCTGCCGCAGATCGCCATGCTACTACTACACCTATAACTAAGACAGGAGTAAAGTGGAAGGATGTCTTAACTGATGAATGGTGTGGCCCAGATCCTGTGATTTCGAGATTTAGGGGAGCGATTTGTGTTTTTCCGCAGAATCAAGAAAATCCAATTTGGGAACCCGAGCGTTTGACTCGAAGATTGTCTTCTGCTCTTCCTGAAGATGAGACTACGAACCCTACTATTACTACTGGGAATGGTAATACAGGTTAATTTGCTCACCCTGTGGGCTATTGCCAGATCCTGGCCAGTACCCATGCCAGTTCATAGCAATTTTACTGTTTTGAGAATAAGACTGACAAGCATAATCTCTGGCCTTGGTTTCAATGGGTGCTGTCCAATGAGCAAGGGTTATATACATCCCTGACCCCCTTTGCTAGGTTGATGGGAGAGAACTTCGTGATGTATAATGTTTCAGCTACCAGAAAAAGGTGATACCAGGTTGATTAATATTCAATATAATAACCTCTTGGTAAATAATACTGCCACTAGTACTTCAGTATTTGCTAGATCACCTTTTTTCTGATAAGCACTAATGTAAGCAGTGGTGCTTTAAATTGTAATAGCTCTGATGTAGTCTGCTATTTAGCTGAATGCTGGGATGGCACCAATGACACCGCAGTGATGGTTAAGATTCCCTCCTTTGTGCCAATCCCAGTGGAGGCAAACCCAGATAGCTTTCCTATTCTTAATTTGCTGAGAGCCAAAAGAGATTTTGGAATTATGGCAGCCATAATTTCAGCCATTGTGCTGTCTGCTGCCGCAGCTACCACAGCTGCAATCGCTATGACCAATCAAATACAGACGGCTGAGACTGTCAATCAGAACTGCAGTGGTGCTAGAGATACAAGAAGAATTTAATACCCATTTGGCATCTGGCCTTCTATTAGCCAATCAAAGGATAGACTTAGTTCAAGAACAATTGAAGCACTGTATCATATGACACAGCTGTCTTGTGTTTCCTCCCTTCGAGGTTTATGCATTATTCTTTTGCGAGCTAACTTTTCTCAGAATTTTCAACAGAACAAAGAAATCTCGAATTATCTGAAAGGAAACTGGTCCATGAAAGCAGAGCAACTATCAAGACAATTGCTGATGCAGATTGTTGTCCTCAACAGCACTAGGCTGGACCCCATCACAGTTGAAGACTTTACCTCATGGATTACCAATGCTTTCTCCCTTGTTAAGGAGTGGGTGGGCATGTTTGTTCTGGGGAGCTGTTGTCCTCCTGGGATGCGGAGTAGGTCTCTGGCTTATTGGCTGTTTAAAAAAGAGAACATGCCAGACACAAAGTGGTTGTTTACCAGGCTATGACCACCATTAAAAAGGGTACTTCTCCCAACATATGGCTGGCCTCTTTGAAAGATCAAGAGTTCGCCCTAGATCATTTTTGTCACAGTCATGTGGAGTCATTGTATCCAGGGACGGGCAACTTTCCTCGAACTCGGACCAACCTAAGACACGGGGCCCGGTGGCGATAGGGTAACTCTATGACGGGTAAGGCCGAGTTTGGATGAGAACGACCTAAGACAGGAGCAATGACAAGATTGACGTGACACCCAGATCTAGACCAGTCATTTTATTAAACAAAAAAGGGGGAGATGTAGAGAGCGGCGCGACGAAACAAAGATGGCGCTGACATCCAGCCTTGTCTGGATATAAACGACTTACTGCGCATGTGCAGGCTTGTCCCCTTGCTAGGGCTCCCTCTAGTGGTGAACAGCGGTACTGCACATGTGCGGTTTATGCACCAGGTGTTAGTTGACCGTTAATATGCTAATGAGGTGATTCATTCTCCGCCAATCCCTGGAGGACAAGTAGTGGGGTGATCCAAGCCCCACCAATCCCTGAGAGATAATTAGCATACTGTTGTCTATATAAGCCGAACGATTTTGCTACTCGGGGTCCCTGTTCAGAAGAGCTGTAACACTGAGAAGAGCTGTAACACTGAGAAGAGCTGTAACACTGAGAAGAGCTGTAACACTGAGAAGAGCTGTAACACAGTAAAGGCTTGCTCGCAGAAGAATCCTGTTGCCGCGCGTCGTTCTTGCTGGCGGGACATTGGGCGCGCGACATATATACAGATATATAATTTGAATTTTTTGAAACTTTAGCTGTGCTGTCAACTTTGGAAAAAAGTATCCCTGTTTACTGTGTTGAGTTGGCACTGTACAGAAATTAACAGCCATATTGGTCTAGAAATGTTGAACTTAAGTTTTTTCCATTTGTACAGGGGTAACAATTAAATAGGTAATTAAATATGTAAGGTCTTATCTACGTGGGTTTGATTACAAAAACTAATAAAGTATTCTCTAAATTTAAAAAAAAACATATTTTAAAGTTCCCATATATTAATCCATTTCCATTTTATATTGATTTTCCATTTGATTATATTGTGGTCTGAGAATATGTGATAGGATTTTTCTTTATTTTTTTATGTTCTTGAGATAAATGATCAGTCCTAGAAAACATTCCATGTTCTGAGGGAAAGAATGTCCTCTTGCTGTTTGATAAATATTTTGTTGTTAATTGAAGTGTTTCTTGATTTTCCCATCTGGATGATCTCTACTTTAAGAAAAGTGGAGTGTTTGATCTTTGTTAAGGTCTGTCTTTTAGATATAATATTTGGCTTATATATTTGTGTTCTGTATATACACATAAAACTAAATAAAATCGTTAAAAAAAAAAAAGAAAACCAAACCAAACCAAACAAACTTCCCTCTTCTTAGATACATCTAGGTTTGTGTCAAGTTGATCAAACCACCCAGGGCAACTCTACTCTTTTGTCAGTGCTTTAGTGAAAGGCCAACAGCTAGTTCTGGAATAAAGCTTTTTTTTTCTTTTGCAATTGCAAAAATGTCTTTAGTCTTTTTGGTATAAATCACACCTACAATGCTTTATTTATGATTTCCAAAATATGTAGTACATAAGGACATTTGTAGAACCAGCACTTCATTGGGACCAAACCCAGGCTGCCATTGATTCTAGGTGAATGCTTCCACTGAGCTGCACCCTAACCTAATCTTTTGCTTTGGTAAAAACTGGAAAATATCTTCATATTCAGCTGCCATTTAGAGAGCTTCCAAAAGTGTGGCATTCTCATAGCTTATTCGAGAAGGCAGCAGGGTTCGGAGAGTACAGAAGCTGCTACTTGCTTCCTATCTATCTATCTGGAAGAGAGAGTGGGGATGCATGAATCTAGCCCTCCATGCTGTTTGTTATTGTGCCCATGTCTGCCAGGTAATATCTAAAATGCTGTTCATTTAAAAGTCTTTCCTGATCCCACTTTTTAAAAAAAAATTGTAATTACAATATAATTATAATATTTCTCTTCTTCCCCTTTCTCGTTCTTTTCAGATTAATGTTCCTTTGTTTACATATGTATATATTTACTATATATTAATATATGAATGTAGCAGCATATCTATCTACCTACCTATAGATCTCTATTATGTTGCTTGTATGTATATATTTTTGTGCCTGTTCCTTGGGAAGACTATTTCTTCTACTCTCAGCATTCCTTAGTTGCCTGCAGTTTTTTGTCTATGTTTGAGGTCTCATGAACTCCCCCTTTTTCATGTTTGCCTTTCTATTGGGTCATTATTGTTCAGGTCCTGTCTAGTCAGCCATGTTGGTAAGACTTCATGGGAGGTAGTTTCTCTGACACTTCTAGGAACTATAGTCTCAGAGCAAACTTTCCGTTCCTCTGGCTCCTACGATCTTCCTGACCTGTCTTCCACAATGGTCCCTGTAGATGTAGCAGTTGGGACCAAGTTCCACAACTCTGCATCTTGATTTGGTTGTGTTTTTCTGCAATTGTCTTCATCTGTTGAAGACGTTTTCTTGATAAAGAGTGGGGACTGCACTGATCTATGGTTATAAGGACAAGTATTTAAAATGTAGTTCAGGACTCTGCTGGTTTGGTAAAGTGATGGTTGTGGGTCTACTCTATCTATATTGATGACTTCACTAGCCCCAACTGGTCTGAGGGGAGAAATGAGAAAAACAAGTGGCTTTGATTAGGGAGGGGTGGAAGATAAAACCAGAAGGAGAGAGGAGAATAAGATAACAGTAGGAATGTCAGAAAAGGTCATAAGGTCATACTATTAACTATCTACCTAAAATATCTGTGGTGCACTTAACTGTGTATAAATATACACCTGTCTGGTCTGACAATGCTTCCTCTAAAAGCCATTAGCTATGTGTCAAAAACTCCAACATCAGGCACAAGAAACTGTCCTTTGAGGTGTTCATCAGGGTTGTCCAAGAGTCCTGCAAACACTATAGTCTATTCTTGCCCTTGGCTGCCTCCCAGAGGTGGAAGGCAAATCCTTATGCTGAAGACACCATGCACTTCAGACTCAGAGCTCAGAGCACCCAGAGCTGGATCTAACCTGAACATCTTCTTCCTGAGGACTAGCTTTTATGGTGCCTGAAGGTGCCATTCAAGCTTTGGAAAGGCAGGAAGCAAGCAATAGTCTTACCCAGCTATGATGTTGATGAAGCATAATAAAGACCAGCATGGGAAGATAACTATGAGGTATGATGGTGACACAAATCTTTGGTGGCAACCAGCAACTGTTGTAGGACATGTGATCACACTGGAGAAGCGTGTCTTTATTAAATAATGTCAACCAAAGGCCAAGAGGCAGAACATGCGACCAGTTGACAGGAAGTGAATGTAGGATTATTAAGGAAAAACCATAGAGAATAAGAGGAACTCAGAAGGATGAATAGAGAGACGCACAGGAAGTAGAAGGGAGGGACATTCGATTGGAAGGAGGTTTTGTGAGAGGAGAGATTAATGGTGAGAAGGCGGCTGTGGAGGAAAGTCAGCTGGGCACCTTTTCTGCCTCTCTGAGCTTGTAGGCATTCATCCTACGCTCCCACATCTTCATTGGTAAAATTGAACTGTTGGGATTTCCTTAAAAAAAAAAAACCCAAAAACAAAACAAAAAAACAAAAAAACAGTTCTCTAATTGGACTTCAGGCTGGCTCAATAAGAGTGAGCCCTGCCTGGTACCAGAAGCAGCTCCTATTGTTTACTCACATCATCTTCTCTCCCCCTGGCATTATGATAATGTGTTTTTATGCTTATCTATGCTGTCTGGGGAAAAGCATTGTTTTCCTCACTGTCTTGTCTACTCTGCCCAAAAAAAAATTGCAGCTACACAGTGATACTTAATAAAATTTCATTAAGGGAATACTAGATGAGCTCTGCCGAGAGTAATGACTGTGGGAAAACCATGAGGTTATTACAGGGATACTACTTGTCTAGGTCTTGAAGCCTTGATATGTGTATTTACCAGATCAGAACGATTGAGAGCAGTAACTGCGAGAGACACAAAGTGCTTTTCTCTAAATATCTCTGGTTTGCTATAGATCACGGAATTATTTAAAATGACAGCTAGCACTGAAGTAGAAAAGCAGTCATAGCTGACATGACTTGGAAAATATTTGCAAAAATGAATTGAAGATTACTGTTGAGAAACTCACTTTGGCAACCTCCATTCTAAACCAACTTTTCCAGGTACCCAGAGGATAAGCAAAGGAGGGGAGTGGCAAGTGGTTCAGAAGGTCAAGTTGCTTGCTTGAGGTCATATGGCTGATCCATGGACTTGAACTTGTTTGCTTTATCTGACTCCAGAGTCTGAGATGCTGCTGTCTAGTAACATACAGAGTGAACATGGTTGCTAGGCAATCTGGGAACCCAGGTAGAAAAGTTAGGAGTGGTATTCTAGCACTCCTGCCATGAGGTGGGAGGTTGAGGCAGAAGAATGACTCAAAGGTTCATAGGCCACCCAGCCTGGGATACACAGTGTGACAGAAACATAAAAAAGAGGCTATGCCTCACAAAGTGGAAGGAGAGGACCAACTCCTGTAAGTTGTCCTCTGACTTCCAGGTACACACATGCACACATGTAAGTGCACTCGGGCACACACAGGCACACATACACATGGTTGAATGCACACACACACAGACACACACACACACACACACACACATACACACACACACACACACCCTGGTGCCGGAACATACATGCATATATAAACTCTTGCCCCATGATCAATCAATCAAAATTAAAAAAATTAAACAAGTGAATGTGAAAAGATGGTCAATATTACTAATCATTGAGGAAATACAAATCAGAATCGAGGTAAAGCATCATGTTTTCTCAGTCTGAATGGCTATTGGCAATAAAACAATAACAGCCAGTTTAACAAATGCTAGTGAGAGTTTGGAGAAAGAACTCTCATATACTATTGATGAGACTATAAATCACTGTAGCTGTTATGGAAAATAGGAATAGAATTTATCTAGAGAAAGAAATAGCATACAACCCAGCAACCCACTGGGGGAAGTAGCCAAGGACTTAAATCTTAAGATAAACCGAAGAGACATCCGCATGCCCACATTTATTGCAGCGGTGTTCCTGGTAACCAAGATATGGAATCAAGCTATATATCCGTGAACAGATTACAGATAAAGAAAATGCGTGTATACACAATGGAATATTGCTTAACAGTAAAGAAAAAAAGTTCCGTTATTTGTAACAACCTGTGTATAGTGGGTGTTCTGTGGAGTAGAATCGAATCACATAAAGATAACAATCATATGTTCTCATTTGTAGAAGCTAAAAAACGGATCTCAAAGACCTAGAGAGTAGAGCCCGGGGTCATAGCTCAGTGGCAGAGTACTTGCCTAGCACAAACAGGCTTTGAATTCAATCCTGAAAAACAAGCAAAAAAACTAAACCAAGGCAGAGAGCATAGTAATGGCTACCAAAATCTAGAAATGGGGTAAGGAGAGAGAGGCTAGAGAAAGGAGAACTAACCGACAGTGAGATGCACTGGACAGTAAGAATAGTTTTAAATTTTATAACACTAATATTAAATATGGTTTATGACAAATTAATTGAATATTTCAAAATGGTAAGTTGTAGGCTTAACTTTTTCTCAACCCTGCTTTCTTTCTTTTTTTTTGTTTTTTTGTTTTGTTTTCTTTTTTCTTTTTTTTCGGAGCTGGGGACCGAACCCAAGGCCTTGCGCTTGCTAGGCAAGCGCTCTACCACTGAGCTAAATCCCCAACCCCACTGTGGATTGTTTTTTTATTTTATTTTATTTTATTTTATTTTATTTTATTTTATTTTATTTTATTTTTTATTTTTTTATAGCTTCTTTTTTTTAAATTTAGAGAATACTTTATTAGTTTTTGTAATCAAACCCACGTAGATAAGACCTTACATATTTAATACAGTGTGTTACCCCTGTACAAATGGAAAAAACTTAAGTTCAACATTTCTAGACCAATATGGCTGTTAATTTCTGTACAGTGCCAACTCAACACAGTAAACGGGGATACTTTTTTCCAAAGTTGACAGCACAGCTAAAGTTTCAAAAAATTCAAATTATATATCTGTATATATATATTTATATTTATATAAAAAGACCAATAATAGCAGTGTGTTATGCATCAACAGCAGCAACAGCTTTTCCAGGTTCTGCAGTCATCTGAACAAAACTGTAGAGACATCCAGCACACTCCATTAAAAAAAAAAAAAGTAAAAAAACAAAACCCGAGAAAACAGCACAGTTCTGTTACTCTTGTGGTACCTGGCACCATTTTTTTTAAATTAGCTTCTCAAACATCATCTGGAAAGAAAACATTCTGAGCAACATCATTAAAAACAGCTCTGTCACTACTACTAGCACGGTCACTACTACGTATCATAAAGCAGGTACAAGTTATTTTACATCCACAGAGGTATGATACAGTACTGTCCTACATCTATAATACTAGAGGATACAATTTAAAAGGCATTATTTGAGACTTGATTCTACTTTTCCAGCAGAGGGCCCAAAGGATGGTGTGACACAGCTTTGTAAAGAAACATACTCTAGACAGGATTTCCTTTCACTAGTGGCACAGTTCTAAGGATTCATTCTCTCCATGAATGTCAGCTAAAACCGTTATTAAAAAAATGAAATATCCCCAGAACAAAACCGTATAACCACCGGATTCACATGAAGATGACCTAGTGGAGACAAGCTGGACCTCACCTTACCAACAAGCTATCAAATCTGTTATGTTTAAACAGTGAGACCTCCAAGGAAGGAGATGCCAAGTAGTGCTTCAAAGCTTCGGACCACAATCAAACACAGCATCCTTTTCAACAGAAGCAGAAGCTCATCTGAATATGCTCAAGGATGCTGACATCAACATTTAATCATCTCCTCACTCATCCAGGAAGAAGGGGAGATCAGTTACTACTGTACTTTATTGTGTTCAACCAACTCACCATGTTACAAAAATAGCAAGCTGCCATAATAAAAAATAAGGCTCCTCTATCCAGCACCAGATAGCATCATTTTACTTTCAAGCCTAGAAATTGCACACTTGTATATAAACCAACCAAAGATGAGGATTGAGAGTTCATCTTGGTGGATTTTTCCTTTGATGAATATGAAGTGTCCTTCCTTATCTTTTTTGATGACTTTTAATTGAAAATTGATTTTATTTGATATTAGAATGGCTACTCCAGCTTGCTTCTTCTGACCATTTGCTTGGAAAGTTGTTTTCCAGCCTTTCACTCTGAGGTAGTGTCTGTCTTTGTCTCTGAGGTGTGTTTCCTGTAGGCAGCAGAATGCAGGGTCCTCATTGCGTATCCAGTTTGTTAATCTATGTCTTTTTATTGGGGAGTTGAGGCCATTGATGTTGAGAGATATTAAGGAATAGTGATTATTGCTTCCCGTTATATTCATATTTGGATGTGAGGTTATGTTTGTGTGCTTTTCTTCTCTTTGTTTTGTTGCCAAGATGATTAGTTTCTTGCTTCTTCTAGGGTATAGCTTGCCTCCTTATGTTGGGCTTTACCCTTTATTATCCTTTGTAGTGCTGGATTTGTAGAAAGATATTGTGTAAATTTGGTTTTGTCATGGAATATCTTGGTTTCTCCATCTATGTTAATTGAGAGTTTTGCAGGATACAGTAACCTGGGCTGGCATTTGTGTTCTCTTAGGGTCTGTATGACATCTGTCCAGGATCTTCTGGCCTTCATAGTTTCTGGCGAAAAGTCTGGTGTGATTCTGATAGGTCTGCCTTTATATGTTACTTGACCCTTTTCCCTTACTGCTTTTAATATTCTTTCTTTATTTTGTGCGTTTGCTGTTTTGACTATTATGTGACAGGAGGTGTTTCTTTTCTGGTCCAATCTATTTGGAGTTCTGTAGGCTTCTTGTATGCCTATGGGTATCTCTTTTTTTAGGTTAGGGAAG
Organism: Rattus norvegicus; assembly: GCF_021556685.1. Classification (NCBI taxonomy): domain Eukaryota; kingdom Metazoa; phylum Chordata; class Mammalia; order Rodentia; family Muridae; genus Rattus; species Rattus norvegicus. The sequence continues at coordinate 26,832,376 of NC_141538.1, read as the reverse complement.
TTTTCTTCTATGATTTTGTTGAAGATATTTACTGGTCCTTTGAGCTGGGAGTCTTCACTCTCTTCTATACCTATTATCCTTAGGTTTGATCTTCTCATTGAGTCCTGGATTTCCTGTATGTTTTGGACCAGTAGCTTTTTCTGCTTTACATTATCTTTGACAGTTGAGTCAATGATTTCTATGGAATCTTCTGCTCCCGAGATTCTCTCTTCCATCTCTTGTATTCTGTTGGTGAAGCTTGTATCTACAGCTCCTTGTCTTTTCTTCTGATTTTCTATGTCCAGGGTTGTTTCCATGTGTTCTTTCTTGATTGCTTCTATTTCCATTTTTAATTCCTTCAACTGTTTGATTGTGTTTTCCTGGAATTCTTTCAGGGATTTTTGCGATTCCTCTCTGTAGGCTTCTACTTGTTCTCTAAGGGAGCTCTTTATGTCTTTCTTGAAGTCCTCCAGCATCATGATCAAATATGATTTTGAAACTAGATCTTGCTTTTCTGGTGTGTTTGGATATTCTGTGTTTGTTTTGGTGGGAGAATTGGGCTCCGATGATGCCAAGTAGTCTTGGTTTCTGTTGCTTGGGTTCCTGCGCTTGCCTCTCGCCATCAGATTATCTCTAGTGTTACTTTGTTCTGCTATTTCTGACCGTGGCTAGACTGTCCTATAAGCCTGTGTGTCAGGAGTGCTGTAGACCTGTTTTCCTGTTTTCTTTCAGCCAGTTATGGGGACAGAGTGTTCTGCTTTTGGGCGTGTAGTTTTTCCTCTCTACAGGTCTTCAGCTGTTCCTGTGGGCCTGTGTCTTGAGTTCACCAGGCAGGTTTCCTGCAGGGGAAAAGTTGGTCCCACCTGTGGTTCCAAGGCTCAAGTTTGCTCGTGGGGTACTGCCTAAGTCCTCTCCGCTGTGGCAGCAACCGGGAAGATCTGCGCCGGTCTTTCCGGGAGCCTCCGCACACCAGGGCTCCAGATGACGCCTGGTGTTCTCCTCTGGCGTCTGGACGTGCACAGAGTGCAGCCTCCCCTGGTCTCCCAGGCGTGTCTGCCTCTCTGAAGGTTCAGCTCTCCCTCCCACGGGATCTGGGTGCAGAAACTGTTTATCCGGTCTGTTTCCTTCAGGTTCTGGCGGTGTCTCAGGCGCAGGGGTCCTGCCGCTCCTGGGCCCTCCCCCACGGGAACCCAGAAGCCCCACACAGTTGCCTCTTGGGCCAGGGATGTGGGCAGGGGTGGGCAGCGCCGGTGGTCTCCTCCGCTCTGCAGCCTCAGGAGTGCCCACCTGATCAGGCGGTGAGGTCTCTCTCCCACGGGGTTTGGGAGCAGAGAGCTGCTGTGGGCCGGGATCCGCGGGTCAACAACCCTGCTTTCAATACCAGTTCTTAAATGCTTTTACCACCCATCCAGCCCACCACCTAGCAGTTGTAGTAAAAAAGAAAGGTTATGAGGATATAGGAACAGTAGATCTGTTTAGAAATTGTTCCTTGGAGCAAATCCCATCTGCTTTGTCAAGAAATTAGTAGCTCAGTTCACAAGAATCAGCAGCAGCAGCTCAATCAGATCACAGTCATTTCATACATATACCAGCAGTCTACTTTGGTAGTGCTGGGATAGCAAACGGGATTCACCAGCAGTGGCATGATCTAGCAGAGACAGCCAGGCCTCAGATGACTCTGCATGAGTAAGCAAGAGGGACTAGGACTACCAGGGACAACAGGAGAAGTTTTTTTGCCATGCTCTCTTAACAAAGTGAAGATCAGTAAAGACATGAGACCAAGAAGGGATGCAAAGCTAGCTATGCAAGCCAGGCAAACCCTGCCCTCGTCACTTGTCTGTTGGGTTCTATTTATACTCCTTTCAAACATTATGTGTTCTCCATGGGTCTTGCCTCACCATGGGTCTTGCCTCAGCCGGTGAATCTGTCTTAGCAAAACTCCACATGAGTCTGGATCAGCTGACATCACTCTGCCAATAGGTCTGAGTCAGCACAAGTGGCAAGAAGCCACCAGAAATTTTTTGGTGTGTTTTTCTTTATGGGGTCCTGATAAATAGAACTCAGCTGTGCATTGTAAGGTGAACCAATACATGCACGTAGTTAGCGAAGAACCCTTCATCATGTATCCTTTTACGTACTTTCTTTAGCAAGATAAAATTTTACCTGTGTCTGCTTCAGAAAAACACTCCTTCAGGTGTTTGCCTCAACAAAACACCATCTGACACAACTGACTTTCCAAAGGACCCTTAAGTTTCTACTTCCGTAAGTAGAGAGGATCCTACTTCAGTTAAATGATAAATGTCTGAGGTGCTAGATGATACCAATTTCATTGGTAGAGTCTTACTCATTGTCATTATTCCCTAAGCATTCAGAATAATTATTGTGCATTCAGCACTGAGATTGTCATGTGTATCACAAGTAATCTGGAGATGACTTAAAGTCCACAGAAGAGATTCAAAGGTTGAACACAAATACTATAATCTTTTGTATAAGGGATCTTAGGGATTTATTTTGCAGCAATTTCCTCAGAAATAAAATATTTCATTCTGCAAGGAGCTCCTGAAAACTCAGAAAACAAACAGAAAACTCAAAAAAGCAAACAATTGCTTCAGGAAGTTCCTGAAACTGAGCAAATTCACAATTTCCTCCATCTCCTACTTTATATAAATAGTAAGTACTGCTGAAAGACATTCAGATAAGGTGAGCTATCCCAAAAAGACATTTTACAACTTCCTGAGCTACTGGCAAGTTATGCAGTGTGTTCTAGAGCTCCAACTTTTGTGAGCCACCATCCATGGTGCAACAGGCTTTTATGATGAGCTATTTTTGAGTTATTTCTGCTTCTGTAAGTAATCTTTTACCCATACTCCTATAATACTAATAAAAACTCATTAGTTTAGCAAGTTGGGCGTTGGTGGTACCCTTGGTCTATCATCATTTCTCCCTCTGGGCTAATGTCTTCCTTAGGAACAGTGTCACACAATGGCATCTATGGTTTTGTGCATTCTTGGGGGTCTGTGGTAGTTTGAATCCTTATTCCCCATAGACTCTGGTATTTAGACATTTGATCTTCAGTTGTTGGTGATGTCCAGGGAGGCTTAGGAGCAAAGTCACTAAGGATGGCATTTGAGACTATATAGCCTTACTCTATTCTCAGTTCCTGCTCTCTGTTTGCTTTTGAATATGTAAGCTATTAACTTCCTGCATCTGCTGCCATGCTTGCTCCTTGCTTCCATCCCTACCCACCATCACCGGCTCTTAACGCTCTGAAACTGTTAAGTGAAATAAACTCTTCCTTCTATACCTTGCTTTTGGTTATTGTCTTTACATTAGCAACAGAAAATCTAATACAGAATCCTAGAACTACACGTCTAGTATATGACTGAATAATCCATGTGTTCATTTGGTCTGGGGAAAACAGCTTGGTGTGGCCAATACTGGGACTGGCTCAAGTTATCTGAGTGAGGCTATAGAGGGAATGAGGAAGCAGGCTGAGATGTGAACAGTCTCTAATGTTAGCAGCTAGAGGAAATGAACCGAGCAGAAGAGAGAGGAAACAGGAGGTCATTGAATTAGGAAGAAGGCCAAGAGAGAAAAGTATATTGGAAACTGTCCTGACTAGTTTTATGCCAATTTGACACAAGCTAGAGTTAAGGAGCGAGCCTCAAATGAAAGAAAATGTCTCCATAAGATCTGACTGTAGGTATTCTCTTAATTTGTGATTGATGGAGAGTGTGGGCTTAGGGGTCAGTTAGTAGGATCTGGTTTAAATCATCAACTGCGTCAGTTGGTTCTTTATTCTTAGAGTTGAAGATTCAGCTTTTCATCAGTAAAACTGCTAGAAAGAGACAGAAAACGAAATCATTTTGATTAAGCAAAGTATTTGGAGGGGATCTGAATACCCAGAGATTATTCCTCCTCCTCCTCCTCCTCCTCCTCCTCCTCCTCCTCCTCCTCCTCCTCCTCCTCCTCCTCCTCCTCCTCCTCCTCCTCCCCCTCCTCCCCCTCCTCCTCCTCCTCCTCTTCTTTTAAGTCCTAGGATGTTTATTACAAAGGTAAACCTTGATCCTTGAGACTGGCTTATCTGTAGGATTTCTGGTACTGGGCATGGGCACCAGGACCACCAAACTTTTTGGATTCGCAGCGACGGGGGTCAGCTACAAGTAGGGTCCGATCATACTAGATGAGGATATCTTTGATCTCCTTCTTAGAGGCTTCAGCCACATATTTTTGGTAATAAGCCACCAGGGCTTTTGAGATGGACTGCCGAATAGCATAAATTTGGGCCACATGATCACCACCCTTCACACGGACCGGGATATCCACACCAGCAACTATCTCCTTGCTCAGAAGCAAAACAGGCTCAAGTAACTTGTACTGCAGCGTGTGTGGCTCGATCATATCCAGGGAACGTCCATTCACCTTGATAAGCCCATTTCCTCGTTTGCAGTGGGCCACAGCTGTGGCTGTCTTCTTGTGTCCGAAGACTTGTACGGACTGCAGCGGACCCTTGGATGGCATAGCTACAAGTATGAACACGAGCTCCTCACCGCGAGGCGCTGCCACCGCAAAAGGAAAGCCCCAGAGGTGCTTCTTATATACTGGACAAGTGAACATCATGGCCAGCACGGTGTTCAGAGAAGGTGGAACATGCGAGCCTGAATGTGCGTTTTTGTGTTTTTCTGTCCTGACAGAAATGGAAAGCAGCAGATGGCTTCCTATCCCCAAGTACAGGGACTATTTGTCGATAGTATAAGCTCGCATTCCCCTGGGGCTCGATTCTGGGTATTTGGAAGCTCCCTCTTTGGAGAATCAGATGTGGACAGCAATTAGTGAACCTTCAGTTGTTTTATGTTCCAAGAAGGCATCGGGGTTCTGTGTAAAGCCTTTCTTGGTTATTGGATTTTAAATGGGTTTACCCTTCATTTTCTTTCAGTCTCCTTACTTCTTCTTGGCTCCTGACATGCTTGCCCTTCTTTATCTCAGTTGTTGGATCTTGTGTGATAGTAGTTTAACACGATCGATCGTCCGAAAGGCTTAAGCACATTCTTCTGGAAAAATGCTACACAGTATTTTGCTCTCAGTGTCCTGCTTTATTTATGGGAATCATGTTAAGTCTATTTTTGTGTTACATTTCTGGGACATCCTGATTTAGCTGCCTATATTCCCTGACCCTTGTTCCAAAGAGACAGAACTGTGTTGAGTATGAAAAGCAGGTGACACAGTCTTGTCATTGTCACTGAGCACAATTAATACCAGTCTTCAAAGCAGCTCATAGGCATCGAGGGCTGGGGCTCAACACTGGGTTTTGCCCTGGTTCAATGGCACAGGAAGGTTGGGAGAACAACAAGTATTTCTAGCTAATTCCTAGGAATGATGCTAATTATGACTGAACCCAATAGATTTTACCTGCAGTATTATGTTCTCATCTCTTACATGTGTTCAGGACTCAGAACAACTGGAGGTCCTTGTGGGGGATGAGAGTACAGCTTTACAGTAGAATGCATGCTGCTTAGCATGTATGAGACCCCAGGTTCAAACCCAGCATTGCAAATCAAACAAAAGAAACATCTAGTGTGCGGTTATATAAAATCAAATTTGATGTTTCTTTAGGTACAGAGTACTGCAAAACGGGAGCTTCCTGCCCTCAACATTCTTGTAACATTTAAAAAACCAGACTTTAGAACTTATTTAAAGGAATTTGATTTAATTTTTAAAAAGGATGTTTGGGGTTCCTGATCATTGTGACATTATCTCTACATTAACTCTGCTTGAAGACTGTCTTTGCACAATGGCTTAAACTCAGGTCTTCATGGAAACATTGAGCCTCTGGGGCAGGACTTTACCTCCCTGATTTTTTGATGCTCCTTCCCATTTACCAAGTGGGGAAGGCAAGTGGGAACCTGTTGTTGATCCAAACAAAGGATTTTCCGACAGTGAGGGTTTTTTTTTTTTTTTTTTTTTGCTTCATACTTGCTAGAAGTAACCATACCCTTACAGATCCCTGTTTGACATTCTAGTCACGTTCTCTATACATCCCCAAATGTCAGCTCTTCTCTCGCTACAGCTTGCAATGGAACTTTTCCTGGCACACCGTAGATTTGACCTTTTTGCATTTTTCTGTGATCTCTATCAGCAAAATGAGGTTTGGGATTTGATGGGGGTCATGTCTGAATCAAATTCCCTTAAATCTCATTCTAACACTGTGTTCAACTGAGTTGAAAGGTCTCTGCTTCCTCCCAACCCCCGACAGTTATCCCTTCAACATGGGGTATGCCAGAGGAGGAGTCTCTGGAAGCCTGGGGATTTGCACACCAGTCTGGGCTGCAGTGATGGCTGACTTGGGCCTCTCTCTTTCTGGCAGAGATTCTGGGCTACAAAGTGTGTATTGGAAGTTGTAAATCTCCAGTGTCTTTAAATGACTCCACAAAGTATCAAGTGTGGATTATGTTACTAGATCCAGCCTATACTTTGTTATCACTTCCTCTTGTTACGTAAATGTTGATGAGCCTCATTAAACTGTTGATGTCCACTGCTCCAGGGTTTAGATTTTCTAAAGAATGATACACTCTTTCCCACTTTGTTATTATGTCGTCCCTGTTTTTGGAAGTGAGTTTTGTGGTTTTAGGTTGATTAGTTTTTCTTGTTTGGGGGTGTAGAGAAAAGGCTTAACAATGTCTCTCTCTTCAGTGTCTTTACTAGTAAGACTATGATAGTTTTTGTCAGCTTTTCAGAAACATAGACAAATCAGGGAAGAGGAAATCTCAGTAGATGAATTGCCTCCCCAGGGTGGCCAGTGGCATGTCAATGGGGGATATTTTCTTTTTCCTTTAATCAATCAATCAATCAATCAATCATTTTCTAACTTATTCATTTTACATACTGCTCACAGCCCCCTCGCATTCACCACCTCCCACAATCCTTCACCCATCACCCCTCCCCTTCTATGAGTGGGTAGGGTCAGAGAACATTTTCTTAATTGCTAATTGATGTAAGAAGGCCCAGATTAATGTGAGCAATACTATTCTTGGGCAATGGGTCTGAGCTGTGTAAGAAAGGTAGCCAAGTAAGCAAGCCAGCGGGAGCAAACTAGTAAGCAGCATTCTTCCACAGTCTCTGCTTCAAGCCGCTCTCTTGGTGTTCGTCAATGACGGTGGACTGCAAAGCATACACTGAAGAGAACCCCTTCTTTCATGTTGTTTTTGTCAGTGTTATATCCCAGCAACCGAAAGCAACGTAGGACAAAGATTGAGATCGTATCTCCATGCTTGGATGAAACGACACAACTTCCTTTCCTAAGCCATAAGCCATAGACGATGCTGAAGTCATCTGTTATAAGAGCATAGTTTCATAATCCTGACTGGCTGACTCATTAGTTCTATCATAAATGTCACTGGTATAACTGTGGGTCTATTTGAGGTAAATGAGAACTTGGCTCCAGAACAGATACAAGAATGGGTCTACAAGTATGAAGCACAATTGGATCACTTTCTGCCTTTTCTAGCTATGTCTTCTGAGGTACAGAGTTAAAGATCTTAAACATAAACAGACTTCCTATAGACTGGGAAGTGACAGACAAGTGGTGAAATGAGGCTAAGTGGTAGAAAGCTGACAGAATTTGTCTGTGGATCATTTGGCAGACGGACAGATTGAAGGCCGAAAGCCCTGCCCGCCTCTGTGGAATCCTCATCATGTCTCTATGGTTCACCCATATGTTGAAATTGGAGAAGGGGTGGGCTAATTGCTTTTCTCTCTTTCACTTTCTTTCTTTATCATCTATCTATCTATCTATCTATCTATCTATCTATCTATCTATCTATCTATCTATCTATCTATCTATCTATGTGTCTGTCTGTCTACCTATCTATCATCTATCTATCTATCTATCTATCTATCTATCTATCTATCTATCTATCATCTATCTATCTATCTATCTATCTATCTATCTATCTATCCTCTCTCTCTCTCTCTCTCTCTACCTATCTATCTAGTCTTTTTTAAACTAAAGAAACTTTTACAAAGAAATGAGCAGCTAACATTTCTCTCCCATGGAAGATGCCAAATACCCTGTGTATTTTGTTTCTCCTGTAAGAAAAGAGGAATAAAAGAACAAAAGACAAATTTCCTTATAATCCATGTGAAGCAAAAGTGCTTGTCAGGTTTCCTATATGAGGCGGGGATGGGTTTTACCCATAATTCCTTTGTTGTAGTGGCTGCTGGCCATTCAGGCTGCCTCAGCAAGCTGCACACAGCCGCTCAGCCTGAGTTCTCTGCTCCACTTTCAACTTCCCCTCAAGTTTTGTTTTTTTAAGCATTATCCTTCAAGAAAGTCAGTTTCTCCTTGTTTCAATTTTTACATTTAAAACAACCTAAATTCTTTTGGATGTAGGTAAGGTAAATAAATGGCACGGAATTAATTGCATTAGAAATCGTGTGTGTGTGTGTGTGTGTGTGTGTGTGTGTGTGTGTGTGTGTGAGAGAGAGAGAGAGAGAGAGAGAGAGAGAGAGAGAGAGAGAGAGAGAGAGAGGGGGATGTGGCTCTTCTTTGCTTTGGGGCATAAAGTCCAGTGAGGCAGAGGAGGTGGTGGCGGTTGTGGGGAGGGGAGAAATATGAGCATCAACGGCAGGGCTTTGGGGAAGGAGAGATGGCTCAGCTGCTAGCAAGCTTGCTGCTCTTCCAGAGAACCGAAGTTCAGTTTCCAGTACTCACATTGGGCAGCTCACAATTGTCTCTCTGGCTGCCGCAGGTACTCACACATATGTGGTGTATGCACACACACACACACACACACACACACACACATACACACACACTCACACATACGAATAATATATTAAAAATGATCAAAAGACAGAATTTTTATTGTTGTATTAGAAAAATACGCTAGCCTGGGAGGCCCCTACCTCTAATCTCATTCAGGGGGCTTAGAGGGTAGTGAGATCCAGGCGAGGGAGCTGCACAATGAGACAACATCTCCCAACTCGAACCCAACAATCCCAGGACGGGGGCTGTACAAGCTCTGTGGCAGGTAAAGGAAGCTTCAGTCCCTATCACCTCCAGTGTTGCCCCATCCTGATTTACAGGCAAGGGTTTCTCCTCAACTCTATATGCAAACCCCTTCCCTCCTTTTAATTCTTTCTGTTGCTATGACAAAACACCATGACTAAGGCCTGTTTGCAGAGAGGGGGCAATGACTCCCTTTGGGTCTCAAAGCCACAGCAGCCACAAGTAGCTGCAGCCACAGCAGAAGGATGCTTTCTTTTCTCAGTGGGGGAGCCATCCATCAATACCAGTCACAGCTCTTCTGAGAGGTTCTGCTCACAGGCTGGAGTTTTCGCTGGCCGCAGGGATGACTTTTCCCAAATGTGTCCCAGTGATCAGTCACTTTCCTAGGAACCCAAGCCTCAGACTCCAGGACCTATTGAACAGAAGGCAACACCTTCCTCACCCATAACCTCCAGGGTTCCCTTGATTTTTTTATTTTTATTTTTTAACTTTGGTCATCATCCTTCTTGGCTTGGCCATGTAATTCACTGTTAGCTCCACATTTCCCTGAACCTCGGAAGGAGTCTTCCCAGGCTCCCACAGCTCATGGAGATACACAAGCACTCTATCCTTTATCTTCCCAGCTTTGTCCTCAGATTCAGATTCTACTCCGTGGAGCCTGTCCCAGGACTGGTGTCACACAGATTCTTTCTCAAATACCATCCCAAGACCACAATAGTCAGTCCTCCTAGGAAGGAGGCCAGCTTCATCTCAAAGCCTTAGCTGTGTATAGAGTCCATCTTTGTGGACCCGTTGAAGCTCAAACAAGAGCACAGCAACTGTATCTTCCACAGGCTACAAGGGAATGAAGTCTACATGTGGTCCTGTACAAATTCCTTGTTAATGTGTGGTGGTTTGAGTGAGACACTCCCCATAGTCTTGGGCATTTGAGTATTTACCAGCCATGCCTGTTATTTGCTGGCGTACTACCCTGGCATGATGGGCTTTTATCCTTCTAGAAGTGTAAACCCAAATAGCCTTTTTCTTCTATAAGACGTCTAGGTTATAGTGTTTTAACGCAGCAACAGTAACTTAACAAACGCATGCAGTTAGTACTGTTTTTGGTTTTCCTTTGAAAACACTGATAATGTCAAATTCATGTCCAATGTAACATTTGAGCTGCAAGTGGTTAAAGAGGGGTCAGTGAGTCGTAGAGATGCTCTACATGGAATGTCACAAGTCCAGGTTTTAGCAAAAGAACCTGTTTATTTGTAACCCCTTGTAAAGGTGAGGAGCTTTGGCCTATTACTATCATTTTAATTAATGAGGACAGTCAGCCGAGGTAAATGCATCTGCGACATATTCTTTTCTTTCCCCAAAAATCATAAAAGTTCTTCCCGAATTATCATCCCATTTGCTTTCTAATGGTCTCATGTAGTTTTTCCATTGCAAAGAGAGTAATTAAGTGGACATTAGCATTTATTGCTTGGCTTAGGCTGTTTGGGTCTTTATATAATAAGATATCATAAATCATGGCGCTTATAAATGTAGAAATTTATTCTTAACAATTAAGGAAAAGTGGAAACTTCAAAGTGGTGGTGATTTGGTGCTGGGCTTAGTTTCTGGTGCATAGAGTAGTGGCTTCTAAGTGTGTCTTTACGTGGTGGACGGGCTGAAGAAACTGTATTCTTAGCCCTGGCTGACCTAGAACTCAGTCCGTAGTCTACAGAGATCTGTCTGCCCCTGCCTCCCAAGTGCTGGGATTAAAGGCATGGGCTACAACTACCTGCTCATTTGTCTTACTTTTTAAGGGCTCTAATCTGCACGGATTAAGCCTCATGACTTAATTATGTCCCCAGATTCTCCCACAATTCCATCACTTTAAAAGCTAGGAGTTCAACCTATGAATATGAGGTACAGACATAAATACTCAGGCCTCAACCATGTGTTAGTGTGTTGTTTACTGATGGAACAAATGTCCTGAGAGAAGCAACTGAAGAGAAGAGAAGGTATAGTTTAGCTCAAAGCTTGAGACTATAAATGCCTGCCTGCCTAGTCTTTCATTATGGTGAGCAGGGTAGTGGAAGGGTGTGGTGGAATACACCTTCCTAGCAGCCAGGAAACAGAGACATGGAGAGGAAGGGGTATAGATTTCAAAAGACACCTCCAGTGATCTATTTGCCCCAACTCAGCCAGACTCTAATGCTTCTAATTAGCTCTCAACGATTTGGTCAAATTATGAACCCATCAATCATAAGTGAGTGACTCTGCCTGGGAAGTCAGAGCCCTTCTGATTGGACTGATTACTCTGAACCAAAACTGAACACTTCAACACTGCTGCCTTGGGAACCAAGCCTTCAATACATGAACCTTTGGGTTTCATAGCAGTGATGCTTATGGTTTTATTTTTGTTAATTAATGGTTTTATTTTTATAATTTCTGGTGAGTTTGACTTATGCTATCAATCATTACTACAACAAGGAGTTCAGAGCAGTCAGAGACTAGGATGCTCTGCTTCCACATTTGAAGATGGTTGTTGTCAACATTGCTGGAAGCTGCAGGAAGCCAGACTTCTTTCATAAGAGGCCACTAGATAATTTATGCAATCAATGAGAGTGCTAGCTGCTCTGTAGGACACTGGGGAAAGTCCTGGAATCTCATTATCAGCATGTTCTGAGGAAGCATCAGCTTACTGTTTGGGCCACTCAAGTATCATCCTGCCTGCAGGGCACTCCGCTGCCTTCTAGGTTTTGACAGTGAAGTGTGTATAGTCCGCCATTATTATATAGGTGACATAAAGTTCAAGCTTTATTTGAAGACAAAGTTCATCAATGGGAAGTTAATTGGTAACATACTGCCTTTGAAATTCATTTCTTAACTACACAGTTGGCAAACATTTTATAGTCATTTGCTAGGAATCTTCTTTATAGGCATCTGTCACAATGTTGTTATTAATACAAATACGTTTAATGTTTAGCAAAATACAAATTCATTATAGCTATAGTAATTATTATGTGAGATTTAAAAGTATTCACATTTCAACTGGTGAATTATAGCAGGAAAAGGCCACTGCTGCCAAATTGGAACATGAAAGTCACAACGGAATCTCTTACAGTGTTTTGGTTTGAATATGAATGGACCCCATAGGCTTATGTATTTGAATGTGTTGTTACCAGGGAGCAGCATAAATTGAAAGGATTAATAGAATTAGGAGGTGTTGCCTTGGAGGAAGTGCATCATTGAGGATGGACTTTGAGATTTCAAAAAAGCCAATGCCAAGACCAGGGTCTTTCTCTCTAACCTATGGATCATGATGTAGCTCTGAGCTACTGCTCCAACAATTACCTTCAGGCCACCATGCTACACACCATGATGATAATGAACTAAACCGTTGAAACTGTAAGCAAGGCCTAAGTTAAATGCTTTCTTTTATGAGAGCTGCCTTGGTCATGGTGTCTTTTCAAAGCAAGAAGACAGTGACTTAGTCAGTTCTCCTCTGACCTCCACTTACATAGTGCATGTGCAAACACACACACACACACACACACACACACACACACACACACACACACACACACACACACACACAGTGTCCTGGTTGATCTTTTTTTCTTGTCAACTTGACACAAGTTAGGGTTATTTTAGGGGAATTTCTGCTGGGAAAATATCTCCATCAGATTGGCTTGTAGGCAAGCCTGCGGTGCATTTTATTGATTGATAAATCGATGTGGAAGGGTCTGGCCATCTCTGGTCAGGTGGTCCTTGGTTGTATAAGAAAACAGACTGAGCAAACCATGAGGAAAACTTATAAAGAAAAGTCACTGTGGTTGTCTAGTGTCCTCAGTGTGACTAAAGTCATTTTGGAACTTGTATAGACTACTGGGATGACAAAGGAGGTTGGGTAACAGTAACAGGTGCTGCGTGGGCTTTCTAGGCCTGGTTTAGGAGTGCGAAAAGTGAGGATTGGGGCTAAGGTGTGTGGTAGGGGAATCAGAAAAAGACCTTTCACAGATGGTCCAGCACATGGTCATAAGAGATGGAAAGATCAGCATGGATTCTATAATAAATGAAACATTTATTTCTAGTTCAGTGCATAGAAAGTTATACTTTCTTTAAGAGAACTCCTAAGTGGAGTGCTCATTTATGGAATTGATTGGCAGAATCTTTCTTTTACCACATTCTCCCCTCCCACATCTGTCTCTCTACCTCTAGCGTGCCTTCCAATTCCTGTCTTAAAACAAAAACAAACAAACGAACAAATTAAAAATTTAAACAATCAACAAAACAAGAAACCCAAAACCCTCTTCCATGTCTGGGGTCACCAAGAAGGTGCTTTGCCGGCTACTTTCCTCAGAACTGTTTTTACATTGTTTTATTTTGCTTCCTTAGACCTTTAAGAAGTTCCCCGGCATTCTTAAAAGGGTCACATGGCTTGTTCAGAGATGAATGCTAGGGGGAGCAGCTCTGGAGGAAGTTGGATGATTAGCTCCTGTGCTGTGCTCAGCGATGGCTCCACCCAGAATGTGACATCATTTCCAGCAGCCTTAACTTTCTTTAGGGGGACTCACCCATACCACCAACCACCGTGCCACAAACACACTGCCAGGCTGCAAGTTGCTTTGCTTATTATTTTTCTGCTCTATTTTCTGCATTGAAAATATTGTTGGGGCCGGAGAGATGACTCAGCGGGTTAGAGTACTGGCTGCTCTTCCAGCGGAGCTTGGTTCAATTCCCAGCAACCATGCAGCAGTTCACAACTGCCTATAACTCCAGTTCCAGTGAGTTCCAGGTCTAACACCCTCATACAAACATGTATGCAGGTAAAACACCAATGCACATGAAATTAAAATTCAATAAATTATTAGACAAGAAAATATTGTCTCACTGGTCCTAAGCCAATTTGGCCTTGGTACAGTAAAATAAATAAGTAAGTAAGTAAATAAATAAATAAATAAATAAACACATGAATGAAGATGAATAAGAACTATTACCCTGGCATTATTCTGGCAGTTTGTGTCATCAAATTTTGTTAGTCATCAAGTGTCATAGGTATGCCCTCGATTGAAGTTCAATGTGTAGAAGCAGATTTCACATATGTTGAATTACCTGTACTCTAAAATGTCTGTGTAGCCATATGTTCAGTCCAGCCACAACGATCAGCTTCCTGGAGTCTCTGGTATATGTGAATGAAACAACTAAGCTTTCAATATGGTTGTGTGTGTGTGTGTGTGTGTGTGTGTGTGTGTGTGTGTGTGTGTGTGCAAAGCATGATTATGGCTCATTGTGTTAGCACTTTACTGAAACACAGAAAGGTATTATTCACATACAGTTTGGCCCCAGAGTTCCCGTTAGCTTCATAATTCTGTTTTCCACTCTTTTTACTGTCTCCCCTTTCCCCTTGTCTCCTTTCCATGACTTCTGAGCTCACGAGTTGCAAGCCCATGGCATGAAGCCCAGCCAGCCTGTGCATTCTGTAGAGTGAGTGTACATGTGTGTAAACAACAGCAAGGTATAGTAGAAGGAAATGTATGGAGTTTGGTAATACAGTAGTTTTCACTGCTCCTCAGAACTGTGCTGTAGAAAGTTCTTTTTATTTATTTTATCATCATCATCATCATCATCATCATCATCATCATCATCATCATCATCACTTTTTACATCCCAACCATAGTTTCTTCTCCCTCCTTTCCTGTCAATCTCCCCACTCATCTCTATCCCCTCTTCTTGTCTACCCTGTCTCTGTTTTCTTTCCAGAAAAGGGCAGGCCTCCCATGGGTATCAATCAAACATGGCACACCAATTTGCAGTAAGACTAGGCACTTCCCCTTGTGATAAGGCTGGGCAAGGCAACCCAGAATGAGGAAAAGGGTCCCAAAAGTTTGTAACCAGTGTTTGCTACTTGATCGGTTTTATTTTTACTTCCACCCTTCTCCACCCCTTTGCCACCCCTTCAATCTCCTAACCCTAGATAGGAGAGAAAAAAGGATAGAAAGGAAAGGGAGCGATGTTATCATTAGGGATATCTAGTTCCTTGGGGGAAAGTTTGATCTTTGCCATTAGGATATCTAACTTCATTTTATTCTTTCTTCTTTGCACACAACTACTTAACAAACTGTAGCTGACGGCGACTAACAATAATCAAACAGTAACCTACTCTTTGGGGACCTAGCATTTATATACTGTCTGAAAAGTCCTCAGAATTCCAAATGTCACACAATTGTGGAAACTATCTGTAGCTGGCAAAATTATACATCGGCTAGAAATAAATCATAACCAGCTGCTGTGGACAATCTGAAATATCCCCATATCCCACACCTGGGATTAAAATGAAAACATTCCCATAATAATTCTATATTTTGCAAAGAAACCAAAATTCTCACTTTAGAAGCTGGCAAAAGAGTCAGAGACAGCCCCTGCTCCCACTGTTAGGAGTCCCAAAAGAAGACCAAGCTATACAACTGTCACATATGTTCAAGGGGACCCAGGTCAGTCCCATGCAGGCTCTCTGGTTGGTGGTTCAGTCTCTATGAACATCTATGAGCCTAGGTTAATTTGCTTGTGATGCTCTTGACCGCTCTGTTTCCTACAATTCTTCCTCCCCCCCCCCTTCTGAAGGATCCTCTGAGCGCTACCTAATATTTGGCTTTGGGTCTCTGCATCTGTTTCTATCAGTTGTTGTGAATGTTGTGTATTTTATGACTAAATTTCATGTGCTGGATTGTTTTTAATGTATCTATGTGTGTGGCACACATGCGCGTGTGTGCACACAAGATTGTAGGTTCCTGTGGAGGTCAGAAGAGGGTGTTAGATGCCCTGCAGCTGGCATTGCAAATGGTTAGAAGCTGCTTGACGTGGGTGCTGGGGACTGAATTCGGGTCCTCTGAGAGAGTGGTATGTGCTCTTCAGACCCTGGGTTGTCTTTTATTTCTGGAGTTATGAGACTTGCTTTTATGTATTCAGGAAACAAGTTCCTTGTCAGGTATCTGGTATAGATGCAGGAGCTGGGAAGTATCTTCTTGTTCCCTCCTTATGTTTTTGATTGTGAAGAATGGGTCATAAACCTTTAAGCCTTTGGAACTTTCATAGGATAGCCGGCCTGCCTTGGGATTTCAGTCTGAGAATGATTTCTAATTACTAATGCAATCCTGGAAATGTACTGTGACTTTTTATTTCTTGGGTCTGTACTTGCTGTCTTTCCTCCAGTGTGCCCATTCTGTCTAAGTCATCTGATTTCTGGACATAGCATGTATCTTAGGGTTTCACTGCTGTCAAGAGACACTGTGGGGCAATGGTAAGTTTGAGCAGATTCAGGAACCCTGGCAATTCTAATAATTGAGAATGGTAGGCATTTAAATGTACTCTCAACCAGGTTCCTGGCCTATGACACCTCATGGAAAGGACTGTGACAATCAGTCACATAGGGACAGCACTTGAAGTACTTCTACATGCAGATGAGGCATCCCTAACATCTCAGACCAAGCCAATAGAAAGCGTCTGCCTCTAGATCCCAACCCACCCCCAAATGTTTATAAGGCCCTGTCCATAAGGAGTGAAATGCACGAGTTATTTCACCAAAGACCTTCTGTGAGTACCTATCTTTCTGAGCTATAACACTCCAGTGAAGAGTTTTCTCTCCTGAAGCTTTGCTCACTGGACCTTGACCTGGTTCAACCAGCTAGGTGTGTGAACTTGACCTCAGCCACTTCATACTCAGTGGCCCTGACCTTGGCCCCTAGCTGTCTGCTATGTCCTGATGCTTGCTGCAGACTCCAGGGCAGCGGTGGCTAAGGAAGGGGCCCAGCAGCCTGCCTTGCAGTAGCTTCCCCTCGTCTTCTGTAACACTTAGGTCATTCTGGTCATGCCTGACCTTTTACTCCTGCTGGCCAGGCAAAGAACTCCCCATTGGCTACACATAAGTACACAGACCCATGCAACTCTTACAAAGGAGAACATTGAACTGTCATTGGCTTACAGTTTCAGAGGTTCAGTCTATTGTCATCACAGTGGAAAGCATGGCAGTGACCAGGCAGACATGGTGCTGGAGGAGCAGAGAGTTCTTCATCTGCAGGAAGCTGGGAGGAGACTGTGTTCCATCCCAGGCAGAGCTTGAGCATAGAAAACCTTAGAGCCTGCGCTCACAGTGATACAGAACCTCCTAATAATGCCATTCCCTGTGGGTCGAGCATTCAAACACACGAGTCTATGAGTCTATTCAAGCCACCACACCACGTTCAGAGTTTTTGTGGCTAATTTTATTTCTTGACTATTGGCAAAAATTTCTACCTTTTGCTTTTGTTTTTAGTAACATGACTTTTCTCTTGTTCAGTCCAAAGTTTGCTAGTTTGGTTGATGTTTTCCCCAAACCACCAGTGTTTGGTCTTATTGTTTTGTTTTGGTGTTTTTACATTCTTAGTTTTATATTCTGTCACTTTCTTTACTTTCCTGCTATGTGTTTTAATTGCACCCACTCTCATGTGCTAATGTGAAAGTTAGATCATCGAGTTAAGCTCTTTCTCCCTGAAAAAGCCCGTGAGTTTTCAATCCTACAGAAAGAACCAAGGAAAGCAGGGAATGGGAGAGGAGGCCCTCTCCAGGGAATAGCACACCAATTGGTTGTCCAGTGCCAAATGGCCAACTCCGGAAACATACGTACAGATAACATTATATGGATGGAACAGGTTGTATTTAGGAACACACACACACACACACACACACTTACATGTATGTAATGACAATTAGTGAAAAAAAAGAGGTCATGAATTTGAGAAAGAATGAGGAGGTATACATGGCAGACTTTGGAGGAAGGAGAGGGAGGAGAGAAATGTAATTAAATTATAATCTCAAAACAAACTGACTGACTGACTAACTAACTAACTAACCAACTAACTAACTGCGTGCTGGTGTATATAAAGCTCTAAAAAGAAAACAAAAACAAAAAGAAAAAAGAGATCTTTATCCCTATCTTGTTCTGAGGCTCAAACCAGGGTCTGTTTGCAACGTTTCAGGAGCCGTATCACCAGCCCTCGTTTTTATGAAATTGGGGGTCACACCATCGCTCAAGCTGCCTTGAGCTTGCTATGAATCTTGTTTCAGACTCACAGTGCTCTTGCTGTCAGAGGACTGGGATCGCAGGGCTGTGTTCTCTGACAGGTTAGCCGCTGTTTTAATGTATACCTTCACTAAGCATTGCCTTAAACACATCCTGTCTGTCCTGTCAGAGTGACACCTTCACTGTTTTGGGAGAGGATTGATATATATGATTCATATTATTCATTCAAACATTTTTATAAACATATACTATTTGTATGAAATAATGGGCTTAACTAGGAAAATTTCATACACCTACATAGTATTCTTAGGCCATACTTATTATCACTGTCTTTGTGTTTTACCTGGGGTAATGTGGAATCTGCATGCAGTTTTCATTTGTATTTTCCTGGTGGCTAAGAATGTCTAACACTCTTCAAATGTTTATTGGCTATTGGGTTTATTGGCTATTGGTACTACTTTGTTAATTGTCTATATTTTTTTTTTCGGAGCTGGGGACCGAACCCAGGGCCAAGCGCTCTACTACTGAGCCAAATCCCCAACCCCTAATTGTCTATTCTTTAGCCCACTTATTCATTGGATGATTTCCTATACTGTCATGTTCCCCCACATTGGCTTTCTAAGACAGTTCTAACAAATTTCAGAAGGAAGGAGGTAGAATTCCGGATCATTTCATCTTTGTGATAAAACCAAAACCAAAACTATGCAACTTAAGAAGACATGGTCTGTACCCAATGACGTTCTTATATCCTTTGTTTTATAATGATCTGGCTCTATTATCACTAAAATTTACAAAAGTATTAGCCATAAAAGTATTTAATAACCCAATTTCAAGGCAAGTATAGTCATTAGCTAATCATATATGAGGAAAGAAATCACAGCTAATTAATAAATTTTTTTTATTATGAGACCAGAGACATAGAATTTATAGTGAATTTCCTAAATCAGACACTGGGTGTATGTATGATTTTAAAATAGCAAGCATTTGTGAATATAGTGAATGCTGATGTGTAAGTCTGGGCATATCATACTCTATGATGTCTTAGAGTATGTTAAATCAGACTTAAAGCTATTAAAAAACGGTGGCCTGCCCTCTCTGAAAGTTTTATTTGTTCAGACATGGAATAAGTGATAGTCTTAATTACTGTTCTATTGCTGTGAAGAGACACCAGGACTAAGGCAACTTCGTGTGAAATAAAACATTTAATTAGGGGCTTGCTTACAGTTTCAGGTTAGCCAATCGTTATGGCTAGAATCAGACAGGCACAGTACTGGAGCAGGAGCTGAGAATGTTACATACTGATTCACAGACAGCCAGGAAAGAGACAGAGAGTGAAAGAGAGACAGAGTGAGGGAGGAAGGAAGGGAGGGAAGAAGAGAAAATAGAGAAAGAGATAGAGAGAGGGAGGGGACACAGGACCTGGTGTGGGCTTTTGAAACCTCAAAGCCCACCCCCAGTGACATGCCTCTTCCAACAAGGACATAGTCCTGATCCTTCCGCGTTTATTAACTGGGGACTAAGCATGCAAATATATGAGCATATGAGGGCACATTTTACTCAGATTATCACACCTAGTATTACACTCTATGGTCCCCATAAGCTTGTAGTCATATCATAATTCACAGGGCATCTAGTGTAACTTCAAAAGTCCTCACAGTCTTTTACAATTTTAACACTGTTTAAATGTCCAAAGTTTCTTCTGAGAGTCAAGGCAAACTCTTAACTGTGCTGGATAATTTCACGTTAACTTCATATAAGGCAGAGTTATCTGGAAGGAGGAAACTGCAATTAAAAAATGACTATAAGATTTGCCTGTAGAGCATTTTCTTAGTGATTGATAGGAGAGGGCCCAGCCCACTGTGGGTGATATTATACCTGGCTTGGTGGCCCTGGGTTCTACAAGAAAGCAGGCTGAGCAAGGCATGTGGAACAAGCCAGTAAACAATATCCCTCTATGGCCCCTGCATCAGTTCCTGCCCTGTTTGAATTCTTGTCCCGACTTCTTTCAGCGATGAAGAGTAATACAGAACTGTGAGTCAAATGTGGTCCTGAGTTATGCCTTGCCCCTAGAATGCCACTTGAGCAGGTAAAATGGGAGATGTTACGTAATACTAAGTGCTCTCAGTAAAGTACTCTCAGCTGAACAATATTACCAGCAATAATCATGATTTCAATTTCTTTGGCCCAGTTATCAACCACTGTAAATGCCATTACAGTTGTTTTTTAGTATTTCCTTGTCAACAAGGAAAAGCTTGGGAATGGATGAAATAAAACAGTCAATTCAAATTTGTAAAATGTTATTTTGTTGTATTTAAAAAAATCTAAGTATATGCATCTCAATGAATTGGAATTTATTAATGATTTAAAAAGTGCCAGATCAATGGTCTCCAAGTAATTTTATCCCATCCTATATGTGTGAAAACATTTGTCTCTGTTATAGGTATAGAAGTTTCCAATTTGGTTCTCATGTTTCTTGGATTATGTCTTGGAAGGCCCCACTATCCCCAGGAGTGTAAAAGTGAGAAGACCAGAAGGAATATCTCCAGATTTGGGCAGCAGCACTGGCATTTAGCACAGCTGGAAAGAATATTTCTGTGGAAGGACAGAAGCAAGGGCATTCTTGAGTAGTCTTCTACGGAAGAGGCTGGAACTCTCTCTGAGAGAATTCTGTGATGGTTTGAATATACTTGGCCTTGGGAAGTGGCATAATTAGGAGGTGTGGTCTTATTGGAGGAAGTGTGACCTTTTTAGAGGAAGTGCTTTGCTGTGAAGGTGGGGCTTTGAAGTCTCGTAGACATGTTCGAATCTGACTAGTGTGATTTAGACCTTCCTTCTGGCTGTCTGTGGAAGACAGTTTCCACGGCTACCTTCGGACCAAAATGTAGAACTCTCGACTCTTCCAGCATCATGTCTGCCTGCGTGCTGTCATTATTTCCTTCTGTGATGATAATGGACTAAACCTCTGAAACTGTATGCTGGCCCCAATTAAATGCATTCCTTTATAAGAGTTGCCTTGGTCATGGTGTCTCTTCATAAGCAATAAAACCCAAACTAACACACTCCTCTCAGCCTTTTGAAGATCATAAGACATCATTATTGTAAGTTACTGTTTTCAGATCATCCTTGCATGACAATAAATGACTGCTACTAAGATGTGAGCAATTCAGAGTATAAACATTTTTTTCATTTATTCTTAGTTTCCTCTATATTTGTTATTACGTAATTCTGTCACAAAAACACTAAAAGGAAAGATTAATTAAGTAGTCGATTATTTTAAAGATCTATTTTTTTTGGGGGGGGGCACACAGTTTCAGAGAATTTCAGTCCATCATTATGGCAAAGTCACAGCGGTCGGAGCTGTGTTTTTCATAGACCACTCACATCATGGTGAAGCAGAAAACAGAGAGTATGATAGGAAGAAAGGGTAAAGTATACTCTTCAAATGTACACCCCCCATTACCAATTATTCTTATCGACGACCTGCCTGGTAAAGTTTCTCAACAGCTCGGGAACAAGCATCCTGTGGGCCTGCCTGGCGTTTCAGAGTCAAACTATAACGCATTGATAACTTATAGCACCCCTGTAAAAATGAGCACAATGAACAGTCTTCAAATGAGTCTGGAAACACTATAAGACACCAAATATAAAAAGATCTATTAGTGTGTTCAGTAGTATACTGTATGCCATGTCTGTATTGCATGAAAGAGAGAGAGGGCTCATGGACTAGCAAAGGCTCATCTGTTAGGGAACAAGTTGGTTTAACTAACAACGAACAAACAAACTTGAAACTTGCTTGGTTAAAATTTCCACATCTCTCTTGGGTGTTCTATTCCTATCCTGTGATTCCTTTCATCTCTCTTTCTTTTCTTTTCCTTTAAACCCTCAAACGAGTTCTATAATTACCTATGGTATTTGTTTATGTGGTTAAAATCAAGGCAGCAGGTCTTATTAGAATTTCATAAATGGCTGGATAAAAGGCTCCAACCCAGGTTCTGCAGCTTGGTACAGAAAGTGGTTTCAGCCAGTCTGGGGCTGGCTGGAACTTGTGGGCCTTTGGTTAGGTAAATTCTTAACTTCTTCTCCCCACATGAGTATTTGTCGAATATTTATGCAGAAACAAAGCTATCCTTAGTCTGTGCCTGTGTGGAGTGTATAAAAAGTCCCTTTGTGTGGCCTATGGCAGCAATTACAGCCTGGTGTCGCACCTGTACTTTAAAGCTTTCCTGAGCTCCTCCCAATTGCCTCGGAAATGAAAGAGTTCAATAAAGCCATTCTGAAAATTCTTGCTTGCAAAATTATGTCATCTCTTTGGTCTTCAGATCTCCATGATAAAAGGCAACAGAGGGAGAATATTCAAGAGAGATTCAATGAAACTAACTATATTTAAGAATGATTAACATAGAATTTTGACTTAGAATTTTCAACCAGTTTGAGATTTTACAAAATCACGGAAGGCCAAGATCAGTTGTCAACATGTAACACCATGCAAGATTTCCAGAGAAGAATGGTAGCCAGCCAATCTTTGCCATCTCGATGACATCATCTTGTAAGTTTCATAAATTATTAATGCGAATCTTGATGACACAATTACAAATATAGTCCCACCTGTGTGGGTTGCTTTGTTTATAGATTTAAGAAACTTGTCCTTTGATATTATACGAGGTAGTGCATTTACTTTAGAAAATAATATTCATAATATGATTTCCCAATGGTAAAAAGTTACTTGCTGGCTGAGTCACTTCATTGAGAAACAAGCAATAGAAAAAGGATATTGGAATGACCCCTGAATAACAAACAGCTGAGATGCCCGTTAAACTGTTGAGCCAAGCAGCTGGAAGCTAGACAGTGGAAAAAGAGGACACATGACCTCTAACAAGGTGAGAATCACACCCTGAGGAGAACTAGGCCCTGAGAATTCTAGCTTGGGCTTGCAAAAGCTCCAGGCAATACACGGTGCAAGAGGAAACCAGAACTTCAGTCCAGGAGAGCAATCACAATACACAGAAACATGAGCTCTTAGGTAAGTGGCCTGTTCCTTAGAAGCTAGCTAGCTGTTATTTCCAGGGGATTATGTGTAGGAATCAAGTTTCCAGAGAGTTTAGAGGTAAGTCAAAAGCTGTATGGTGACTGGTAACTGCAGGGCAGCTATTCTCTTGTTCTAAAGATGTTCTTGACTTACTGTCTGCCCTTTTTATACCCGTCCCTCTTGTTTAAGACTTGTCTTAAACATATCACGTGCACAGATAGCTTTCAAAAGAGCATTTTTTTCCCCCTGGAGAATGTAAAATCTCTAATTTTGGGTTATTTTAAACTCTTTGTCACTGTAAGTAAGAATCCGAGTACAAGGGGTTTTGATTTGTTCTTTGTTTTTGTTTTTGGGTCAGTTTTGAATAAGAAGTTTATCTGAACAACAAGATGTTTGACTTGAAAGGGGAACCTACTTAGAAATATTGTTTTCAAGATTAATTTACTCCTACTTAAAGTCAGGTTGGCCTAGATGTAACAGCTAAATTATACATACACATACACATATACATATACACATGCGCGTGCACGCGCACACACACACATACACACACACACACACACACACACACACAAGCTATAGTTGCTCTTGTTTTTACAATGGTACATGAAAAACATACAATTCCCTGAATGCATAAAGTATGCAAGGAGTTTTATGTTGTTGGATTCTTTTGTTAAAACATTTAGAGCAAAATAACTTCCCGAGACAGATAAGAGTTGAGCAAAGGGCTGATAATGTGTGAAGGGAATGTTTGTCCAGAGCCATCCCCCAGATAACCTCCATTTCATGTTAACCAAACTCAATATTGGCCATTCAGGTCTTGTTTTTGTTTTTGTTTTTGTTGTTGACAGGGACTTACTCTGAGCTCTGGCTGGTCTGGAACTAACTGTAGATCTAGCCGTCCTTGACATCAGAGATCTCTTGTCCTCTGTTTCCCAAGAACTGCTAGAAGTAAAGGCATGTGCCACCATGATGGCATAGTTTGAGAAAAAAAGCTCAACAGGCCTGTGCACATAAACCAGTTGCCTTATGTCCAGTAAAGGAATGGGCAAGGAGAATGAAAGAAGAGAAAACAAATGTACTACAGTAGTCAGGGTGTGCTGGACCAGACTTCAGCTTTTTAATGGGAGAATGTATTCTTAGTCTGTACAAAATTTAGGAATATAGTAGCAGTTTCCCTTCTTAGTAGGTTCATCCTGTTTGCTGTTGGAACACAGCAAAGGTATCTTCATCCTCCAGTTCCAACTGTGTGGTTGTGTCTGTTCATTGATTGGAATCTGATCCGCCTGATTGACAAGCTCTGTGGTTTCCAAATAGTTACTTATTAGTTGATGAGTGGCCTCTTAATCTCAAGCTGCACCACAGAACCAGCTTGCCCACATCATCAAATCAACAAAATTGTTATTCTCAGCCTTGACTCTTTCCTTAGGTCTCTTGTTGACTGTGGTTTTTCTCTTCATGAAGGAGGTACCTAGTTAGCACCGAGGGAGCAAGCAAGCATTACTCAAAGCAGAGAAGGGGGTGGCAGCATGGATCAGGCAGAAGGTGTGCCAATACAAGGTTTTCTAAACCTCCTCTCTCCTCTCCCCTCCTCTCCTCTCCTCTCCTCTCCTCTCCTCTCCTCTCCTCTCCTCTCCTCTCCTCTCCTCTCCTCTCCTCTCCTCTCTTTTCCTCTCCTCTCCTCTCCTCTCCTCTCCTCTCCTCTCCTCTCCTCTCCTCTCCTCTCCTCTCCTCTCCTCTCCTCTCCTCTCTTTTCTCCTCCTATGCCTTCTTCTCCTCTTTCCTGTTCCCCTTTAAAATTCTTTTTGCATTTTGTGACAGGTCTTACTATGTAGCCCTACCAGGCTGTACTTGCTGGTTTTGTGTGTATACTTGACACAAGCAAGGAAGGAAGACACAGACAGGAAGGAGCCTCAGTTGAGAAAATGCCTCCATGAGGACCATCTATTTGGCATCTTCTCAATTAGTATTCAATGGGGGAGGGCCCAGCCTTTTGTAGATGGTGCCATTCCTGGGTTGGTAGTCTTGGGTTCTATAAGAAAGTAGACTGTGCAGCATCCCTCCATGGCCTCTGTATCAGCCAGCTCTTGTCTCCAGGTACCAGCCCTACTTGAGTTCCTGTCCTGACTTCCTCCAGTGATGGACTATGATCTGAAGGTATGACTTGAATAATCCCTTTCCTCCCCAACTTGCTTTTTGGTCACGCAGTTTTTATTACGGCAATAGAAACCCTCACGAAGATACAGGTTTTGAATTTGCACAGTGACCCTCCTCCTGCTTTTGCTCTCATGCATTGAGATTTAAGGCATAAATCAGAGTGTGTCTAAAGCTTTAAGCCAAAGGTTGGAGTTATGGGTTATATGTGTACACACACACACACACACACACACACACACACACACACACACACACACCTAAATGTTTAAATTTCAATTCTCTTAAACCGTTTCCCCACAAAGACACAGATCAGTATAGCATTCATAAGAGGGCACAAGCACAGTAGGCAAATGTCTTCTATACTGACACAATCAACTGGCAGTTGTGCATGGGGTTGCCAAAGAAGACTCAAAGTAGCTACAAACTAATCTTTATGAGAATCTCATATACCTAATGAAGTATCATCTTCACCCACCATATTCTGGAATTCTAGAACTAACTTATGAGGCATACTAGCTCTCACGTCTATGGTCAGAAAAATATATTTACCTCTACTAACCCACACTCAGACTCTGCAACTCTATTTAAGGTAGGCTTGCCAGTATGCTTTTAGGCATTCAGTTATTCTTAGATTTTACGAAATGAATTAGACAACATCTAATTAATAAGTTGATCACCAAGATGCAGAGTTTGAACACTGATTGAGATATAAAAATACATGCTTTAACTTGGGTGGTACAAGGATGCTCAACCAAGGGTTTGCAGGATGTGTGGAGTCCCCATCTGATAACCATAATCACCACAATAACGGCAAGCAAATGAGACACGACCCATGAGTTAATTTATTTGTTATTTTAAAAATTCTTATTCTATAAAATAGGAATAATAAAAATATTGTCCTATTTGTTTTACAAGGCCACAGTTACTCTGATATTAAAAACTCCATAGAGACCCAACAAAGAAAGACATATTATGGGCCAATTTCCATTTTAACATAGATGCAAAAATTCTCAATAAAATACTTGCAAACTGAATCTAAGAACACATAAGGAAAGATCATCTACCATGGTCAAGTAGGCTTTACTTTAGAGATGTAGGGATGGTTCTATATATATAAATTGAGAATTACAAATCATCCTACAAAGTGAAAGACAAACAATAGATAATGATCTCATTAGATGTAAAAAAGGCTTTTCAACACTCCTTCATGAAAACATTCTAGAGAAATTAGGGACACAAAGGACATACTTCAATCAAGGTCTGTTATGTGAGGTCCTGTCCCCTATGCTCCATTTTCTGTCCCACAACTCTGCTTGCATTCCTGGAGCCCTTCCTGCACTAGGGACAACCAGGTAAAACACCTCCCCACCAATCCTTGTCTGCCATGTCTCTGTAAAGCACATCCAACAGCTGTAAACTGCACTCAGCTTCCTGTGCTCCATTGCCTGCCCACAACTCTGCCTGCAATCCTGGAGGCCTGCCAATACCAGGGACAACCAGATGGCTAAAGGCCAGTGTATGAACACAATCAGCAGCAGCCTAGACAATATGGCAGCACCAACACTCAGCTATCCTTCTACAACAAGCCCTGGATATCCCAACATAGCTGAAGCACCAGAAAATAACTTTAAATCCAATCTTATGAAGATGATAGAGACCTTTAAAGAGGAAATCAATAAATCCCTTAAAGAAATATAGGAAAATACAATCAAGCAGGTGAAGACTTGAAAATGGAAATAGAAGTAAAAAGGAAAACACAAACTGGCAACTGGAGAGGTGAGTAAGAGCACCGGCTGCTCTTCTAGAGGTCTCAAGTTTGATTCCCAACAACCACATGATAGCTCATAACCATCAATATTGTGATATGATGCTGTTTTCTAGAATGCAGGTGTACATGCAGATAGAGCATTCATATACACAAAATAAATAAAAATTTAAAATAGCTGTAAAATTGTAGTACAAAAAAAGTTCTAAAGAAAAAAAAAAAAGAAAGCACAAACAGAGAATCCTGGAACTAGAAAAAGCAGGGAAGAGAACTGGAACAACAGACACAAGCATCATCAACAGAATACAAGTGATGGAAGAAAGAATCTCTGGCATAGAAGATATGATAGAAGAAATTGATACATTACTCAAAGAAAATGCTAAATCTAAAAATTTCTTGACACAAAGACCCATGAAATCTGGGATACTATGAAAAGACCAAACCTAAAAGCAACAGGAATAGAAGAAGATTTCCAGCTCAAAGGTCCAGAAAATATTTTCAATAAAACCATAGAAGAAAATTCTCCAGCATAGACATGTAAAAAGCTTATAGCCATAAACATATAAGAAAGTTGCAAAACACCAAATAGATTGGACTACAAAAGAAAGTCCTCATGTCACATAATAGTTAAAACACTAGATATACAGAACAAAGAAAGAACATTAAAAGCTACAAGGAAAAAAAAGTCAAGTAACATATAAAAGCAGACCTATCAGAATTATACCCAACTTCTCAAGAGACTATAAAAGACAGAAGAGCCTAGGACGATGTCTTGGAGTCTCTAAGAGACCACAGATGCCAGCCTAGACTGTTATACCCAGCAAAACTTTAAATCATCATAGATGGGGAAAGAAGATATTCCATAAAAAAGCAAATTAAACAATATATATCTATAAATCCGGCCCTATAGAAGATACTAGAAGGAAAACTCCAGTACAAAGAGGTTAACTACAATCACATAAACCCAGGAGAGAACCAATTCCACACCAGTGAAACTAAAAGAAGGGAAACACAGACACACAGACACACAGACACACAGACACACAGACACACAGACACACAGACACACACACACACACTACCACCAATATCAAAATAACAGAAATTAACAATCATTGGTCATTAATATATCTTAACATCAGTGGGCCCAATTAACTAGTAAAAAGATGCAGGCTAAACAGAATGGATATGAAAACATCATTCCGCTGCATACAAGAAACATACTTCAGCATCAGAGGGTAGACATTACCTCAAAAGATTGGAAAAAGGTTTTTTGAGCAAACAGACCCAAGAAGCAATCTGGACTAGTTATTCTAATATCTAATAATATAGGCTTTAGCCAAAATTAAGCAAAAGAGATGGGGAAGGATACTTCATACTTCTAATCCTATCAAAGAATTTCATTCCCTGGTGACTAAGCATTCAAATACAAGAGACTACATGAGCTATTCTCATTCAAATCACCACATTCCATTCTTTGGCTTCAGTGGGCTTATCACCACATCATAATGCAAAATGCATTTAGTCTATCTTCAAAGGTCCAGAGTATTTCAGACTCAAGACTGCTTGAAAGTCCGAAGTTCAAAGTCTCCTCTGAGACTCAAGGCAATCTCTTAACTCTAACCCCCTGGAAAATCAAAATTAAAAAGCAGGTCACATCCTTTCAGCATACAATGGCACAGGATAGACATTAGCATTATGAAAGTGAGGAAAGGAAGCATAGCGAGTAAATATTGAACCAAAAGAAGATTAAAAAACAGAAGGGTAAACTCCACATTCTGCATCTCTATGTCTGATGTCAAAGCACCCTTCAGAACTCCAACTCCTTTCAGCTTTGTTGACTGCAACACATTTCTCTCTCTTGGGCATGTCTGCCTACATCTTGGCATGTATCCCATGACTCTGGCATCTCCAACAGCTTGGGGTCTCCAGCAAGATCCGTGTTTCACTTTCACAGCTTCAAGCAATGGTCTTTCTCAGCCCTCATTCAGGTACACAGCTGACACCTGCCTGGCCTCAGCAGCTTTTCTTCTCAAGGAGGGAGATTCCACAATCCCTTCTTGTATCCTCAACTCTAAAGCCAGACCATATATATAGTTGAAACTGCCATGTTTTACTGGATGATGGGGCTGGAACTTGCCCCCCACATTTTCATTAGCTTCCTGTTTTCCATGGTTTCTTTCAGGGCTTAAACTTTGTTTTTGTAAAGTTCTTTTCACAAATTGGAAGCTTAGCTGGGTGCCCTGGGGGCACCATTCCCTTCTTTCCATTTAGCATTAGTCTTTTCTTTAAACTTTTTTATCTCCTTGGTCACTGGACTAGCTCCATTACACCTTGTGGTGGGTGCTCTTTCCTCTCAAGCTGTACATTTCTCTTTCTCCGGCTTGCTACTTTTTATTATAGATCTAAGGAAGGGTGACTGCTACTAACTATACAACAGGGTCAATTCCAGTCTGTCTTGTAATCTCTTTTCGTAGTGTCATGGACCCAAAACTGTCAGCAATACCAAACTCTTCAATTTAGCCTCAGGCAAGTTTTTAGACAAGGGCAGAAAGCATCCCCCCCCTTTTTTTTTGCCAAAATATCACATGAATGCCCTTCAGCCCACCTAATAATATTCTTCCCTCTAAATCTTGAGCTGGCCCCAACAGTTCATATTGCCTTCAGAACCATCTTCTATGCTCATTCTAGGATGGCCCATTAAGACCCGACTAATTTCTAATCTCTTTCCTAGTCAAAAGTCTAAAAGTCATACATATTTCTCCAGTGAAGTGCATAGTCAGGCCTGCCAGAGCAGTATCCTACTTCAGGTAAAACTTTTGTTTTACCCACTGTTCTACTGCTGTTATGAGGTACTATGATCAAAACAACTCTTATAAAGGAAAGCACTTAATTGGACACTTACAGTTTTGGAGTCTTACTACACTATCATCATGGCAGGGAGCTAGATAGCATGTATGGCACTGGAACAACACTTGAAAGCTACATTCTGATCTGCAGGCACTCGTGTGTGTGTGTGTGTGTGTGTGTGTGTGTGTGTGTGTGTGTGTGTGTGTGTATGTGTTACAGAAGCGGGGTGGAACTGGGTCTGGCATGGAGTTTTGAAACCTCAAAGTCCACCCCTAATTCTACTTCTTCCAACCTAGCCATACCCCCAAATCCTTCTAATTCTATCAAAGTATTCCACACCCTGGTGACTAAGCAAGCATTCAAATATATGAATGTACATTTGACAATCATATTCAAACCATCATATCTTCTGACCTAGTAATACTTATTTTTGTGGCTATGAGCAAAGAACCTGAGAGAAACAACTCAAAGGAGGAGAGATTTCTTATGAGTCCTGGTTTCTTTTGTCACAACATTGAAGACATTGAGAGAGAGCCTCAGTGGGTGGCATGAAGAACTCTCTGTATTGCCCCCCAACCCTTTCTCCCCCACCTCAACTTCATGTCTTTTCTTTTTGGTTATAATTAACAAGCCCTTGGGTTTCATCAGTGTTGTCAATATGCATATAGGTATAAGACTATCCTCTGGGGTGAGGGCAGTCTATCAGTGCACATGTCCCTCAAAAAGAGTTACTCTTCCTTCCTTAAATAGCCATGGATATACTGAAGGAGTACATACCATAGCACACAATACCTGGGTAACCCGTACTGACAGGAATAGAAGAGCCCTAGGGAGCAGATCACAAAGAAGACAGAGAAATCCAGGTAAGGGAGAGATATCAATGGGAGGATACTCTTTGGTAACATAAAAGAAGGGAAATTACTCTATCAAGGAACCTAAAGGGCACTCTTGACACCTTTAGAAGCTGTGTAATATGTAGCCCCTGTTGGATGAAGTGGAGATGTCAGACACACCATGAATGGAATCTGGAGCAAAAGAAAAGCCATCAGGCTAGGGAAAGTAGAGCTGTCATTAGCCTATGGCCCTACTCTGATAAAAACAGGTCACCCATCTATTTCTTCTTAGCTGAGAACAAAATTGCTCTTAGAGAGGGAGAGCTGTGTTAAGTGAAGGGTTGTAGGAGAGAGGTGGGTTCAGTAGTAAACATGAAGATAGGAGACGCAATCAGACACTTTCCAGCAGAGGATTGGCTAGATGTTCTTGGGAGCTGGTGGGGATTGACAGAAAAAGAAGGCTAGATATGTGGCTTGCGTGTGAACCTACCTTCCTGCTGTAGCTGGTCTATTCCCTTCCTGCTGTGGCCTGTAGCAGGTCTACTGTACTGCCCTTTGACATTAGGCTTTTATCAAGGATGCAAGTTAATCCTTTGGTCTTTCCAAAGTTCCAGTGACCATGTTCTTACCACATATGTTTTTTGAGTTGTTAGTGGAAATAGACATCTGGTCTCTGTGTCTGAGCTAACATAGTCTGAGCACTAAGGACCAGGGAGTTGGTCCTTGAGCTGAGTCTAGTGTTGTGTGTGAGGTCACAAGGGCCCCAAAATGGCAGTGCTGATGGAAAAGACTGGACCAACACCTGAACTGGATATTGCTAGGAAACAAACCTGAAGGTTTCCCAGAAGACCTTAAGACTGATTGAGTGCTACTAATGCCAACTGTCAGCACCTCGTCTGTCTGACAGAGTCCTACGCTATCTACTAGGGTTTCAAGCTCACGAGTAGGTGGGTTTCTGGGCTCAAGGATCAGTGGGTTTTGATAGGTTTTCAAACTTGGAATTTGCCTCGGATCTTTTATTCTACATCTGGTATTTTGTTAGGGCATCCTGAGTCAGGACAGTTACCTACCCCTTCTTTATTCATCTACTGTTGAGGTAGAACTTCCATACACTTAGTTATAACTGTGTGGGTTTAAAAGAAGATGTTTGGTGTCGGCGCCAGCACCGACACAGTACCGAGAATCGGGCGAAAGCCTACAGGATGAAAGAAACACACATACACACAGAGAGGTTATCGTGTCAAGCCAGGAGAGGAAGAGAGGAAGAGAGAGAGAGAGAGAGAGAGAGAGAGAGAGAGAGAGAGAGAGAGAGAGAGAGAGAGAGAGAGAGAGAGAGAGGAAGAGCGGAAGGAAGAGTGAGAGTGAGGAAGAAGAGTGAGAGTGAGGAAGAAGAGTGAGAGTGAGGAAGAAGAGTGAGAGTGAGGAAGAAGAGTGAGAGACTCCTGTAGCTTTATTCACCACTTATATACCCAAGTCTCCAGGTAGAAAATAACTGGGAAGCACAGTGGGAAACCCTGGCTCCTGACTACCTGGCTCATGACTTCGGTAACAAAAGACCGACTTCGAGATCTGAATTAATTAGGAAGAAATCCGAGAAGACCAGCCTAAATCTCAAGGATAAAGGCTGAGGAAGTAAAAGGCAGAAGTAAATTGACCACCACCCTGGTGTGGTCCAGGTGTGTCAGTTCCACATGCATCAGCCAGGCTCAGCAGAGGTCGTGCAGTGGAGACACCGGGTGTTTACTACTTGGTCTTTTCTTCCTGTGCCGTAAATACATGGGGGAGGCCTCTGTCCAACAATCCCATGACTTTTACTGTGGCCATGCAGTTACAAAGCGGCCAGGCCCAAATCCAATATGGCACTACAGTTTGGGGCTGGAGATATAGACCAGTGGTGAAAAACACTGACTAGTCTTGAGGGGGACCAACGTTCTATTCCAGGCACCCACACAGCAAATCACAAGCAACTATAACTTCAGTTTTAGGGAATCTAATTCCCTCTTCTGACCTGTGCAGAAACCAGGCACAAAAGTGATATAGAGACATGCATGCAAGCAAGACACTCATACTCATAAAAAAAAGGAATTGAAAAAGACATAAAAGTAGACACTGAGACAGCAAAATGGCCTGAGATGGCTCACCAGGTAAAAAGCACTTGTCTCCATGTTTAGCTGAATTTAGTCTCCAGAATCTACATGTCAAAGGAGAGAACCAACATGTCTCATAAGTCCTCTCAGACCTACTTATATGTGGTCGTATGTACCACTCATTATACATATAATACATACATAAAACATACATATGCACATAAATACATAAATACATTTAATATGCTTTTAAAAATAAGATGCTAGTTTCTCACTAAAATGAGAAGAGTTGGTAGTTAATACACACTCCTTAGAAGCAGGTTAATGTGTTAAAGAGTGGGGTTGTGATTAGGGAAGCTGAGTCCATCTCTATACAACCCTTCCTAACCATAGGACCTCAAAGAACCATAAACTCTCCAACCCAGGCTGCACATTTGTTCAGTGGGATTAGTGAGACTAATCCCTGTTCAACCCCACATTTCAGAATCTCACACCATTGAAGGCACTAAGCACACACTTCTGCTTATAGTGACTTTAGAAAGAGATATCTAAGCCAATATGAGTGATTTTACAAATGGAGACATCAAACGCATGAAGCTGAGTTAGTGTTGTCCTGGGATTAAATGGCCAGAGAAGACATCTACAAGTGGCTCACTGGTCTTAGTATCATCATATCGTTCTTCAAATGAATATATTTGAAGATATCAAATGTTCATGGGATTTGTTTTTCTTCACTTAGCTATTCAATTTTGTAGACATAGGATTAGTGCCTGGAGAAGAATTAAAGCAGAATGTATGTTGTCTCTGGATGGTTGGAACATGGCAACTGAAGCAAGAGGAACAATACAAGCATAGAGACAGTAAGGGAAGGGAGGGACGAAGTGGGAATTGGCAATGAATCTCTCTTCAATTTCTCACAACCTTTTGAACACATATTGCTTTAAACAATCGAGTCTGTGAATGGAAATCCATAGTAGCTGCAATGGTTTCCCAAGCATCAGTGAGGGGCATGGGACATTCCCTTCCAGTTAAGAGTCCTAGAGTACAAAAAGGCACATTTATATTCACATTAAGACATTTCTAACAGTCCTATGACTGGACATTATCATGTCTTTGAGGAACCCAATATGTTAGTGACAAATGCCACCATGTGTGACAAATGCCTCTGTGTGTTCCCCACCATTTCTCATATTCTTCTAGCATATTTATCCTGAAATTCATCCACCACTGTTATGACCTACATGGCTCAGGGACTGACCCAACTGGGGTGACAGGGAAGGAAGGACAGACACACAGACATAGGTACAGAAAAGTCGTGTGATGGGGTGTGTTGTGCTCACTGTGATGAAGACACCTACAGCAGCCTAGAGTCTCAGCTCATTTCTTTTATACGTATTAATGGAGGAGATGGGTTAGGGTATTCAGATGAACAAGGCGGCAGATTTAGCTGAGCTCAGTAGAAGGTCTCTTATAAGGATCAGGCTCAGCCTGCAGGTATCCCAGACTAGAGGAGGAGGCTGGGGTTGCTAGTTTTTGCATACTGGTAAATCATTTGTAAACACTCATATTTGGTCTGGGAAAGACTTTGTCAATTCCCCGAACCTGACTTGGGTGAGGCTTTGCCATTGCCATGGGTCTGAGCCATTAGGGTCTTTGGCATCAGTGTCAGCGTGCCAACAATACACATTCACTCAGTAGTCCTTCCACTTCCACATCCCACCTCAATTCCTTCTGAGTTTGAATTGCCATCTACCATGGACATAGTAGTCTCTATTTAGCACATCTACCTTTGCCCCAGTTACTCAGAAGTCAATTTAAAGATGTGCCTCCTGTATATCCTCAGCAAGTTACATGAATGTGGTCCCTCTCTCAAAGGATGCTGCACTGTGTTCACCATACTTCTCATTATGGAGTAAGATGAAGTAAAGTTAGGTGAGTGGTGGGTGTTGTGGTAGAGTTCCCCGCTGATCTTCTGAATGATTCATCAGGAAGTAGTTCACCAAGCTGTGTCTAGGCAGATTGACCTCAGACAATTGAAGCTTTGGAAAGGAAAAAACACAGATAATAGGTGACCACTATGCTAAAGTACAGATATATTGATTTAGCTATGAAGTTGCGTAATGGAGACTTGAAATGTGTTGTTTGTAATAGTTTCCACTAGAGAGCCCAGTTAGTTGTACTTTTATTTTCAAAAGGTACAATATATCTTGCAGATAGTGAAAATTCTCAGACTTCTTTA
This sequence comes from Rattus norvegicus, assembly GCF_021556685.1. Classification (NCBI taxonomy): domain Eukaryota; kingdom Metazoa; phylum Chordata; class Mammalia; order Rodentia; family Muridae; genus Rattus; species Rattus norvegicus. Next base: position 26,797,405 of record NC_141538.1, on the reverse strand, counting down.
ATTACTAAATGATTCAGTTGTCTCAATATCAGCTTTATAATATGACTTTGAGCTAGAGGCAAGTTCCATGATTTTCTCCTCTTCCGTCTCTGAGATTTCACAATATGGCAAGGCTACACAGTGCTACACAATGTGCTATTAGATGTAGTTACTGCATGTGGAGAGACAGCAGAGTCAGCAGGTATAAAACAGCAGCCACTCAGCACAGTAAGCAGAGCTATGCCAAAGATCTTTGGCTTTACTATATGTAAGGATGCTTTATTATTCTTTTTTAAATTTGGAATTAAATAAAGTCATTGCCCATAAAAGAGCACTCAACTTAGTTTAGAAGGAAGAGGGAAGATCTGTAAAGATTAAATTTTCAGGTGTCTTCAGTCATAGAATTCAGCCATTTCTTACTGAAAATTATGGTAAAAGGGAGGAGATAAACTCTTGAAAACAGATTTTTTTTGGCCCCTTTGGACCATTTTCTTTTCGCATCCCAGACTTCCCTTGAATTCCCTTGAATTCCCTTGAATTCATTTCCACATTGCTCTTGTTGGGATTCAAATACTTAGAGCTTGCAGCCAAGCCGGCTCCCTTTGATGCATTTTTCTCAAGATTATTCATGTTGCTCTCCTAGGAACTGAATCAAAATTTCATTTGGGATAGGAGCTGGATTGTAAAAATCGCCGTGTATAAGAAAATAATGTTTCGTATTTGTCTGTAGTTAACAAGCACCTTTCTTATAACACACTAGATTTTAAATGTGCCAGAGAAAACAAGAGGCATGGTGATGCATGCCTGTAAACCTACCATGCAGAAGGCTGGCACAAAGGGTCTGCAAGTGTAACACACAACAGGATCCTGTCTAAAGGAATAGCATCAACACAAAAACCAGGAAAAGCAAAGTAGCAGCCGTAGCATCAATGAAGGATGTACATATTGGCCCAGTGGGAGTGTCTTATGCATTTCATTTCTAGAGTCACGTGAGAGGCTGGAGTTGCTAAAAGGCATACCCTGCTTGTTCCTTCTAACAGAATTTCTACAGTAAAGTTTATTCCTAGCACTAAGAAGCAAATGTTGATAGACACAGAGACCCACAACTGAACAAAGAGCAGAGAATAACAGACTGCAGAGTATTCAACATTAAAAGGAACATGTGCACCCAAGCCCTCACTCCTAAGGCTTAAACAAGAAGAATTTAACGGTCAAAGGTAGTGCATGACAACAAGGAAACATTACCTTCTGGACATAGCAGGACTGTGGCGTACATGATCTCACAACAATTGCAACAGCATGCACAAGACCCATGTAAGCTCAAACTAGACCAAATCCCAGCAGAGAGAGGAAGAGAGAGAGAGAGAGAGAGAGAGAGAGAGAGAGAGAGAGAGAGAGAGAGACAGAGAGAGAGACAGAGAGAGAGAGAGAGAGAGAGAGAGAGAGAGAGAGAGAGAGAGAGAGGTAGTTGGGCATCTCTCCACCCCCAGCCATAGGCTATTGTCAATTGTAAGGTGCCGGGAGAGGGAGAGGCAAGCAAATGGATGGAACCAGAAAGATCACCCTGAGTGAGGCAACCCAGACAGAGAAAGACAAACATGGTATGTATTCACTTATTTGTGGATATTAGCCATAAAGAATAATCATGTTACAATCCACAGACCCAGAGAGGCTAAGTAACAAGGGATACTCAAGGGGAGATGTGCTAATCTCACTGAAAAGGGGCAATAAATTAGACAGTGTGGATGGATGAGGGGTAGGAGTGCTGATAGGGGTGGGTTGGGAATGGGAACGGGAGGGATCAGAAGGGAGGGCGAGAATACTGGGAGAGACAATTTGAATGGGGATGGGGAATCTCTTGTATGAGCTAGAAACCTAGAGCAATAGAAACTCCTAAGAATCTGTAAGGGTTAAGAGTCTTAGCAATGGGGTATAAAGCCTGAACTGGCCATTACTTGAAACCTCAAAAGTCTTCCAATTGGAGGGGTTGGGACACCAACTGTAGGAGGTTGATGTGGTGCTGCTTGTATTCAAATGTTAAATTCTGTACCCCAAGATCTGGCACACTAGCCTTTGTTGTATAAGCCTTACTCCCCAGTTTAAAACTATTGGTTAAATACAACTGATGACAATTTCCAATTACTGCAGGAAATAAAGGAGGTGGAGTTTGAGTTGCTGGGCTGGAGGTCACAGGTAGGGAGGTCACAGTATGAGGAGAGAGGAGCATGGAGGAGGAGAAGACTGAACAAGAGGTCTCCATTAGTCCTGATGAACCAGCAACACATGCTGTAGAATGCCAGACTGCTGGAGCAGAAATAACCCAGAGAATTTCAAATATTCAAGGAGCACAGTTGGGATAGTAGCCAGACTAGTGTTAGAGATTTAGATTAGGGTTAATCTCTCAGTAATTGCACAGAGCCTAATAAATAAATATCACAGTTTAAGTCTCATTTATTTTAAGCTAGATAGGGATAAGTTTAATTGAATTATTTTACACCAACCTAGACACAAATCTTTGACCTACAATTTGTCCTGCCAACAACATGTGCAGGAGTAAGTATGGAATAGGAATTGAGGGAATGGCCAACCAATGATTGGTCTAGCTTGAGACCCATCCCATGAGATCAAGCTTACCTTTGACATTGTTAATGAAATTCTGCTACACTTGTGATTAGAAGCCTAGTATAAGCTTTTGTCATCAGAGGGGCTTCACCCAGCAACTGATAGAAACAGATAAAGACTCACATGTAAATATTAGGCAAAGTTTCTGAAGCCTCCACGAAGAGGGGGAGGAAGGATTGTAGGAGCCAGAGGGGTCATGGACAATGCAAGAAAACCCACAAAATTGACTAACCTAGACCCATAGTTGGCCACAGAGACTGAACCACCAACCAGAGAACATGCATGGGACTGATCTAGGTCCTCAGCACAAATGTAACGCTTGTCTTGGTCTTCATGTGAAACTCCTAACAGTGGGAGCAGGGGCTGACTCTGACTCTGTTGCTTGCCTTTGGGATCCTTTTCCCCCTACTGGGTTGCATCATCTAGCCTCAATAGAAGATGTGTCAGGTTTTATGATATGCTAAAGCTGGTTGATACTCAGGAGAGGCTTCCCTTCTTCTGAAGAGAAAAGGAAGAGGAATAGATAGGGGTGGGGATGTTGGGGGCTTGGAAGGACAGTGAGGAGAGGAGGGACGAGAAACTGTGGTTGTGGTATAAAGTAAGTAAGTAAGTAAGTAAGTAAGTAAGTAAATTTAAAAACAAAAAGAGATAGCCCCTTTGTAAGTCGACCACACTCTAGTGGTATACCATATATCCAAGAATATTTGCAAAGTACAAATTGGTCTTTCAAAGAATTAAGAAAATGGAAGGAAGGAAGGAAGGAAGGAAGGAAAGGAAGGAAGGAAGGAAGGGAGGAAGGAAAGAAGGAAGGAAGGAAGACAGACAGATTGACAGAAAGTTGGATGGGTAAGGAAGACAGGATGGGTATGGGTCTGGGAAGAATTGAGAAAGTGAACATGACCAAATCATGGAAGCAAATGATGAAGTCTAGCGAGTAGTAAGCTGCTCCATCTTTCTAATTCCTCTCATCCCAGGCATGTCTTGTGAGGCAGGTTGCCATTGGTGATGCTCAGTGTCACCCATGACTCTTCTATCAGTGTTAAGAATAGATATGCAGTCTCTGTACCCAAATCCTGAAGGGGAGAGAACTGGACTCACAGAAGTGTGGACAATCCTGAGAGCTCAGGGGAGACCACCACTTCTGCTCACATTCCTGGCCCAAGAGGAATCTGCTTAGTGTTCTCTGGATATAGGAACCTAGGAGCAGTCAGTGGCAGGAACCTTCTGGTTTCTTCCTGAGCCGAGAGCCAAAAGCCAGTCACCTGGAGCTCTGACACCTGAGAGCAGAGGTAAGATCAACTCTTCTGCTCCAAGCGACCCACCTGGAGGCTCCTGGGAGCAGCTCTGATCGCAGATCTGGCTGAAAGAAAACAGGTCTACAGGAGTGCTAACACACAGGCTTACAGGAGGGTCCCGCAACTGTCGGAGACAGCAAGACAACCTAACACCAGAGACAACCTGAGGGCAAGAGGCAAGCACAGGAACCTAAGCAACAGAAACCAAGACTACTTGGCATCATCAGAGTCCAATTCTGTAACCAAAGCAAATACTGAATATATGAACACACCAGAAAAACAAGATTTGGATTTAAAATCACATCTCATGATGATAATAGAGGACTTTAAGGAGGACATAAATAACTTCCTTAAAGAAATACAGGGCAACACAGGTAAACAGGTAGAAACCTTTAAAGAGGAAACACAAAAATCCCTTAAAGAATTACAGGAAAAAACAACCAAACAGGTGAAGAAATTGAACAAAACCTACCAGGATTTTAAAATGAAAATAGAAACAATAAAGAAAGCACAAAGGGAGAAAATCCTGGAGATAGAAAACCTAGGGAAGAGAACAGGAGTCATAGATGCAAGCATCAACAACAGAATACAAGAGATAGAAGAGAGAATCTCAGGGGCAGAAGATACCATAGAAAACATCGACAAAACCATCAAAGATAATATAAAATGCAAAAAGCTCCTAGCCCAAAACATCCAGGAAATCCAGGACACAATGAGAAGATCAGATCTAAGGATAATAGGTATAGAAGAGAGTGAAGACTCCCAACTTAAAGGGCCAGTAAATATCTTCAACAAAATTATAGAAGAAAACTTCCCTAACCTAAAGAAAGAGATGCCCATAAACATAAAAGAAGCCTCCAGAACTCCAAATAGATTGGATCAGAAAAGAAATTCCTCCAGTCACGTAATAGTCAAAATGCCAAATGCACAAAACAAAGAAAGAATATTAAAAGCAGTAAGGGAAAAAGGTCAAGAAACATATAAAGACAGACCTATCAGAATTACACCAGACTTCTCACCAGAGACTATGAAAGCCAGAAGATCCTGGGAAGATGTTATACAGATCCTGTGAGAACACAAATGCCAGCCAAGGCTGCTATATCCAGCAAAACTCTCAGTTAACATAGATGGGGAAACCAAGATATTCCATGAGAAAACCAAATTTACACACTATCTTTTTACAAATCCAGCCCTACAAAGGATAATAGATGAAAATACCCAATGTAAGGAGTGAAACTAGGACCTAGAAAAGGCAAGAAAGTAATCTCCTTGCAACAAAATCAACAGAAGAGACACACACAAAGATAATTTACCTCTAAACCAAACATGACAGGAAACAACAATCACCATTCCTTAATATCTTTTAATATCAATGGACTCAATTCCCCAATACAAAGGCATAGACTAGTAGACTGGATATATAAAGGGGACCCAGCATAGTGCTGCATATAGGAAACACACCTCAGTGTCAAGACAGACTGAAAAACAATTTTCAAGCAAATGGTCCCCAAAAAAACCAAACTGGAGTAACCATTCTAACATTGAATAAAATCGACTTTCAACTAAAAGTTATTTAAAAAGTTAAGAAAGGACACTTCATATTCCTCATAGGAAAAGTCCACCAAGATGAACTCTCAATCATAAATATCTATGCTCCAAATATAAGGGCACCCACATTCATAAAAGAAACCTTACTAAAGCACAAAGTACACATTGCACCTCACACAATAATAGTGGGAGATTTCAACACCCCACTCTCATCAGTGGACAGATCATGGGGACAGAAATTAGACAGAGATATAGAGAAACTAACAGAAATTATGAACCAAATGCGTTTAACAAATATCTACAGAACATTTCATCCTAAAACAAAAGAATATACCTAATTCTCAGTACCTCATGGAACCTTCTCGAAAATTGAACACATAACCAGTCACAAAGCAGGCCTTAACAGATGCAAGAAGATTGAAATAATCCCACGCATCCTATTAGATCACCATGGACTAAGGCTGGTCTTCAAGAACAACAGAAAGCCCACATATACATGGAAGCTGAACAACACTCTACTCAGTGATATCTTGGTCGAAGAAGAAATAAAGAAAGAAATTAAAGACTTTTAGAATTTAATGAAAATGAAGGCACAACATACCCCAAATTATGGGACACAATGAAAGCGGTGCTAAGAGGAAAACTCATAGCTCTGGGTGTCTTCAAAAAGAAAATGGAGAAAGCATACATTATTACCTTGACAGCACACCTAAATCCTCTAAACAAAAAGAAGGAAATACACCCAAGAGGAGTAGACAGCAGGAAATAATCAAACTCAGGGCTGAAATTAACCAAGTAGAAACAAAAAGAACTATAAAAAAAATAACAAAACCAGGAGCTGGTTCTTTGAGAAAACCAACAAGATAGATTAAACCCTTAGGCAGACTAACCAGAGGGCACAGAGAGTATATCCAAACTAAAAAAAAAATCAGAAATAAAAAGGGAGACATAACAACAGAATCTGAGGAAATTAAAAAAAAATCATCAGATCCTACTACAAAAGCCTATATGGAACAAAACTGGAAAATCTGGATGAAATGGATAATTTTCTAGACAGATACCATGTACCAAAGTTAAATCAGGATCAGATAAACCATTTAAACAGTCCCATAGTGCCTAAAGAAATAGAAGCAGTTATTAAAAGTCTCCCATCCAAAGAAAGCCCAGGACCTGATTTGTTTAGAGCAGAATTCTATCAGACCTTCATAGAAGACCTCATACCAATACTGTCCATCTATTCCACAAAATAGAAACAGAAGGGGCACTACCCAATTTCTTCTATGAATCCACAATTACACTTATACCTTAGTAACACAAAGACCCAACAAAGAAAGAGAACTTCAGACCAATTTCCTTTATGAATATCGATGCAAAAATACTCAATAAAATTCTCATAAACCAAATCTAAGAACACATCAAAACAATCATCCATCATGATCAAGTAGGTTTCATCCTAGAGATTCAGGGATGGTTCAATATACAGAAATCCATCAGGGTAATCCACTATGTAAACAAACTCTAAGAAAAAAAGTCACACCATCATCTCATTTGATGCTGAGAAAACATTTGACAAAATTCAACACCTTCATGTTAAATGTCTTAGAAAGATCAGGAATTCAAGGCTCATACCTAAACATAGTAAAAGCAATATACAGCAAACCAGTAGCCAACATCAAACTAAATGGAGAGAGACTTGAAGCAATTCCACTAAAATCAGGGACTAGACAAGGTGACCCACTCTCTTCCTTTCTACTCAATACGGTACTCAAAGTCCTAGCTATAGACAACAAAAGGAGGTCAAAGGTATACAAATGGGAAAGGAAGAAGTCAAAATATCACTATTTGCAGATGATATGATAGTATACTTAAGTGACTTCAAAAGTTCCCTGAGAGAACTCTTAAACCTGATAAACAACTCCAGCAAAGTGGCTGGAAATAAAAGTAACTCAAACAAATCAATAGCCTTCCTCTACTAAAAGGATAAACAGGATGAGAAAGAAATTAGGGAAATGACACCCTTCACAATAGTTCCAAATAACATAAAATACCTTGGCGTGACTCTAACCAAGCAAGTGAAAGATCTGTATGATGAAGACAATCTCAGAAGATGGAAAGACCTCCCATGCTCATGGATTGGCAGGATTAATAGAGTAAAAATGGCCATCTTGCCAAAAGCAATCTACAAATTCAATGCAATCCCCATCAAAATTCCAACTCAACTCTTCATAGAGTTAGAAAGAGAAATTTCCAAATTCATTCGGAATAACAAAAAACCCAGGATACTGAAAACTATCCTCAACAATAAAAAACCTGCTGGGAAAAATCACTATCCCAGACCTCAAGCAGTATTACAGAGCAATAGTGATAAAAACTGTATGGTATTGGTACAGAAACAGTCAGGTAGATCAGTGAAACAGAATTGAAGACCCAGAAATGAACCCACACACCTATGGTCTCTTGATCTCTGACTAAGGAGCTAAAACCATCCAGTGAAAAAAGATTATTTTTCAACAAATGTTGCTGGTTCAACTGGAGGTCAGCATGTAGAAGAATGCAAATTGATGTATTCTTATCACCCTGTACAAAGCTTAAATCCAAATATATCAAGAACCTCCACATAAAACCAGATACACTCAAACTAACAGAAGAAAAAGTGGGAAAGAGCCTTGAACACAGGGGCACTGGGGAACATTTCCTGAACAAAACACCAGGAATAAACAAATGGGACCTCATAAAACTGCAAAGCTTCTGTAAGGCAAAGGATACTGTCATTAGGACAAAATGTCAACCAACAGATTAGGAAAAGATCTTTACCAATCCTCTATCTGATAGAGGGCTAGTATTCAATATATACAAAGAACTCAAGAAGTTAGACTCCAGAGAGCGAAATAACCCTATTAGAAATGGTCTACAGAGCTAAGCAAGAATTTTCAGCTGAGGAATATTGAATGTCCTAGAAGTACCCAAGGAAATGTTCAGCATCCTAAGTCATCAGGGAAGTGCAAATCAAAACAACCCTGAGATTCTACCTCACACCAATCAAAATGGCTAAGATCAAAAACTCAGGTGATGACAAATGCTGGTGAGGATATGCAGAAAGAGGAACACTCCTCCATTGTTGGTGGGATTGCAAGCTGGTACAACTACTCTGGAAATCACTCTAGAGGTTCCTCAGAAAATTGGACATTACACTACCTGAGGACCTAGCTATACCACTCCTGGGCATATACCCAAATGATGCTCCAACATACAACAAAGACACATGCTCCACTTTGTCCATAGCAGTCTTATTTATAATAGCAAGAAGCTGGAAAGAACCCAGATGCCCTTCAACAGAAGAATGGATACAGAAAATATGGTACATCTACACATTGGAGTACTACTCAGCTATCAAAAACAACGACTTCATGAAATTCATAGGCAAATGAATGGAACTAAAAAATATCATCCCGAGTACAGTAAACATATCACCAAAAAAAACAAAAACAAAAAACAAAAAAAAAACAAAAGCAAACAAACAACAACAACAACAAAACCCCACACACATGGTATGCACTCACTGACAAGTGATTGTTAGCCCAACAGTTCGAATTACCCAAGATACAATCCACAGACCTCATGAAGCTCAAGAAGAAGGATGACCAAAGTGCAGATGCTTCAGTTCTTCTTATAAGGGGGAACAAAAATACTCATAGGAGGGAATATGGAGACAAAGTTTGGAGCAGAGACTGAAGGGATGTCCATACTAGTGTGTCCCATCTGGGGATCCAGCCCATATATTTATGTATACATCCACCAAAAACTAGACAATATTGATGAAATCAAGAAGTGCCCAGACACAGGTGACAAATACAGAGGCGAATGCTAGCAGCAAACCATTGAACTGAGAACAGTGTTCCCATTGGAGGAATTAGAGGATTGAAGGAGCTGAAGGGACTTGCCACTCCATAAGAACAACAATGCCAACCAACCAGATCTCCCAGGGATTAAACCACTACCCAAAGACTATACACGGACTGACCCAGGGCTCCAAGTGTATATGTAGCAGAGGATGGCCTTGTTGGGCACTAATGGGAGGAGAAGCCCTTGGTCCTGCCAAGGTTGGACTCCCAGTGTAGGGTAATGTCATGGGGGTTGGATGGATAGGGGAACATCCTTATAGAAGAAGGGGAGGGGGATGGGATGGGGCCTTATGTCTGGGAAACTGGGAAAGGGAGTAACATTTGAAATGTAAATTAAAAATATCCAATAAAAAAAAAGAATAGAAATGCAGAGCCCTATGTGTTCCATGTGTAGCAGAAACAAAACTCAATATTATATGAAAACTCTCCTTTTCCTGGTACTATTATCTATATTGCCAATTACTGTTTGAAAGTCATAATAGCAATTACTATTTGAATACCTGGGACAGATAGTCATCAATCTAAATTTAAACTCCTACAAATTAAAAACTCTCTCATCCTGAACAAATTTATTCAACTTTTCTGGACTAGTTAACATGAGGATACTAACATAAGGTTGTTGCGGATTCAAAATTTATATATTTTCTGACAGATAATCCTGAGTTTCAGCTTCTGAGTGGAGATTCTAGGTGCTGTTGTGCGGGTTGATAAAGTTACCTTTAGAAAGAACTCATGAGTAGGTATAATGGCTAATATATGGTCATAGGATTTCCATTTTGCAAACTAAACATTGAATTGTTTTGACACACTATGTAGAAGAAACTATGTTGCCCCATGAATGGTTCATTGGGTTGATAACAGTAATTCTTTATGGGACACAAATCCCAAATCCTTTGTATTCTCATTTCCTCTTGAGGTTATGAGAAATACTTACTCCAGGAAGTAAAGGGTATATCATGCTATAAAGACATGCACTTTTATTAGTTGAACCTAATGTAGGGAGGGGGAAGAGGGACTCTTAACACTGGGGGACTCTGCCTCCCTCAGTCTGGTCTGACTGGTCTAGAACCCGGGTAAACAGAAATCTTGCTTTGTGTGACTGTATGAATGCAAGTCTAGAAACATATACTTTATTAGGAAGTAGCCCTAGGAAAAGGAGTAGGGAACATGTTCTGGTTGTGTATGTGTACAGGCATGGTCATGTGTGTGTGTGTCCTTGTGGAGGTCAAAGAAGACAACCTTGGGTTTCCTTCCTCAGGTACTATCCACTGTCTACTGTTTTTGAGAAATGGCAAGTGAAACAGGGCGTTGACCTGTTTCTACCTTCCCAGTCCTGGGATTGGAAGCATACCACCCCACCACACCTGTTCTTTTTGGGTTCCAAGGACATAACTTGAGAATCTGTGTGCTCACAAGGCAGACGCTTCACTGGTAAGCTACCATGGAAGCTCCATGTTTGATCATAATTGGTTCATTTAAACTCTTGTCTCCATTGCTAGAGTCTAGTTTTCCTTCTTAGGATATAGCAGTAGGTGGGTTAGGAGGAAAAGCCCTGCAATGGGGACCTCAACCCGGCCTACTTAAAGTTCTACTAAAGGAGCTTTAAAACACAGGCAACAGTAGTTCCTACCTTAGACCAACCACAACTCACCCAAGCATTCCAAAAAACTTCCAAGAAACTTGTAAGGTGTGGCCAAGATTGAGAGCCATTGTACTAAAAGTTAAAATTATTATTATTAAAAAAATGAAATACTATGGCCAGACAAAAGTCAAACAAATTAACTGTAAGTTTACTACTCTATAAGTGACTGTAGCATCATGATATTCTATATATCCTATGTTCATTTCTATTTCAACTTAAATGATACTATAAAACAATGTGAGAAATTAACTTCTGTAAGCTAATAAATGATACTCTATAAAAAGATTTCTTTTTTATAATTTGTTCTACATCTGAACACTCCCAAAGCCTTTAGCCCAGAATGGGAAATACCTTTTTTGAGTCTTTGTCCACATTTCAGCCTTTCCCCACCTCACTCTCTGATAATAGGCGTCCAACCAGCTACTGGATTTCAGTTCCTCAGTATGTGCAGGACGGCCTTGGCTGGAGACTTTCCAGGTAGCCCTGTGGTGATCATGAACTTGTCTATGAATCATTTCTCTAGAAACACTTCGGTAAGTGGTGTTTGTGGGACTCAAGCAGAGCTTTCCACTTATATTACCTGTGGGAAAGCAGAGATGCCTTTTATGAGAGTGGGCCTTGGTCTGCAGTTCATGAAGGGCTAAACTGAACAAGAGAGGCTTGAGAGGCAGGTACTCAGGACAAAGTGCTATCTTTCCTCTGTAGAATTCTCAGCATGTAGCTATTTACCTCTTCACACTAAATTGCATTCTCTTTGAATTCCATTTTACTTTACACTACGCTGGTGGACGTCCTCCTTCATCCCACGGAGGAATCTGGTATTAAAACACTCATACAACAGTAAATTGAAGCCATAAGTGTGACTCCAAGGACACGCAGAATCTCCAGAGGATTCTGTCCAGAATGGGACCCTGAACTAGAAAAGGGATGGGCAGGGAGTGACTCTTAGTTGGGTCTGAAATGAACCTTAGGAATAAGTCACCCAAAAGTTAGGGGAAAAAGGATGCAGCAGAGGAGAGAAATAGTCAGGGTTTTTGGACATGGATAGAGCCAGAACGCAGCAGGAGAATGCTGGCTTAGCCCAGGTTCCACAGAGGGCAATTGAAAGATGTCACGGTAGAGGAGGAATTGGATAGGAACTCACCTCGGTTTTCAAACAGAGGAAAGTTAGCATTGTTCTATGAGCAGAGCTGGAGGGATTCTAAGAGGGGGGTGACAGTGATGCCACCCTTTGTGCAAACGGATTCTATGCTTATAGGGGGGATGGTCCGGGGGAGGACATGATGAAATGATGGTTACAAAATGGTGGGAACTCAGTTAGAGAAGGGTTTTGTCTTTTACTGTCTATTGCAATGCTAAATGTGGGCTCCCAAAACCTGAAGTCTACAAAATGCCCACAGTCAATAGCTGGGCAGAAGAGAGATAAGGGGTCTTGGGTTTTCATGGGCTTAGGTCAGGGGAGAGAACACAGGAAAGAAGGGAGCCACCATGGAAGAAGAAGAAGAAGAAGAAGAAGAAGAAGAAGAAGAAGAAGAAGAAGAAGAAGAAGAAGAAGAAGAAGAAGAAGAAGAAGAAGAAGAAGAAGAAGAAGATGACGATGACAATGATGATGATGATGGGGTGGGGATAGGAGGGGTTGGGAGGGAAGGGGGAAAAGGGAAGGGAAGTGAGAGAGAGATAGAAGCTGCCTCGGGGTAGAAGAAGAACATGCAGGAGAGGAGAAAGAAGAGCCGCCATGGGTTAACTGAGCCATGTGGGCTGACCAATTGGATCTCAGAGCAGCCCAAACAAAACATAGTAATAACTTGGGATATTGATAGGAAAATAGATTCTAACAGCATGGAGGGTAGGCAGTTGTCCACCTATTGTGCTGCCTAAGGCATTTTAAAAAAGGCTCTATACATCTTTGATCTGGAAACATAAATGGTCTGAGGTTGGTAGAAACACCATGTCAGAAAATTTAGAATAATTTCTACAGTAGTAGGCACAAGGAGCCATGGCAATGTGGGCTCACTAGGATGAAACCACAGAACTACCATACTGTGTACTAATAAATGGGAGAAGAAAAGGGTCAACAGAAAGTTGTAAGCCTGGGCAACTGCAAGAAAGAATCTCAGAATAGAAACTGGGGATGCAGGAAGAGTGAACTCAGGAGTGGAGGCAATTAGGAGATGAGCTACAGTACGGACACACAGTTACAACCTGTGCAGTTAAATGGGGCTGGAGAGATGGCTCAATGGTTAAGAGCATTGGCTATTAATCCAGAAGACTCACATGGTGGTTTATAGTCATCTGTAACTCCAGTTTCAAGAGATTTGACCTCCTTTTTCTGGTTTCTGAAGGCATTGCACACACATGATACACGAAGACAAAACAGCCAGACACATAAAAATGAAAAAATAAAACTAACACAAACCAACAGTCAAACCAATAGTTCAAGTTCGTCAGTCTAGAACGCCAAATACTCAAGACAAGAGCCTTGAATGTAGAGCATTGTGACGGATGAATGAGGAGGAAATGGCCCGTTCTGCCACACTCAGAAGGACATGACTTTCAAAATTATCTTAATCTATTTGCCTTGGGCAGGTGAATGTCTTCCTAGAAAAGGCCTCTACAAATTGTGTTTGTAGCACCTTACATAATCATCAAATATTTACTTGGTAACAAAGAAATTCTATTCCAAATAAAAAGATCCTTATGTTTACTGTTACACAGAGGAAAAGGAAAAAAAAGCCAGGTGCTTTTTCAAGTCAACAAACACTCACACCCTTGACTGCACCCTGTTAATAGTTCATGGAGAACGTAGTGCAGACAACTTCCTTGCTGCCATTATTGTCTCTCGGCTCAGGATTAGAGGAAGGTGGTAGTCTTCATTGTAAAACAACTAATTTGTTGTCCCCACCCCCAACATCCACATCTCCCAGGGGGTCTTTGCTTTTACCTCAATAACCTGTAGAACTATAGAAAGCATATAGGTCAGTGCATTTTAACTGGATTTTACAGTGTAAATGAACATGAATGATTTGTCTGCTTTCTAGAGTTTCTGTTTACAATATCTGGCAGTATATTCTGTCATACAGTTAGCAGCTTTGTAGGACTCCAAAGAACATGCAAAAGCAGTTTCTATCCAGTACACATCTGGAACATATGTCCCACGTGCCTTGTTAAATGCATGCCATGGTCATGGGTTATTTTATTTGTTTCCACAATGACTTAAGGGCCACTCCATCATTACTATCAGCTTTCGCTACTAATGGCTTTTGAATTTGCAAATTCACCTGTTTATTTGTGCAATCCCAAAGTCAAAATCACGGCAATTTTTCCCCTCACTTGCAGACTCATGCAGAACAGCCAAAAGTTTAAGCTACTTGAGTGTACATTCACAGCTGAAGCGAAACAAAAAGGTGTCCTATTTACAATGTGACTCATGATCGTTTTCACACTTTTGTGCTTTATGGGTGGTGATTTCTGCTGTCTAAAATGGCTGTTAACTGTAACGGTGAAGGGCCAGCTAGCGTTCCCAAGTGTGGGAAACTGAGGTGCATTAGATAATCTGGCTGCAGACAGGAGTTATAGCACAGATGGTTGTAAGATTAATAACCAATGAATATGGTGTCTAGTAAATATGACTTATTTTATTTTCCTGTGTTTGATGGACTAGGACTTGAAGCCGGCATCTCATAACACACCAGGTAAGTGCTCTAACAATGAGCTACATTCCTGGTCCAGTCTAGTCTAGTTCAGTCTAGTCCAATGCCCTGTCTTTTGACAAAGTTGATCATAAACCAAGATTATATATTTACTAGTTGACCCCAAACTTCTGACCAAAGACCAGCAGTCAAGTCTTCACCAGTTCGGGTGTTTCCTGCAGCTTTAGAAGCCGAATGCCTAGAATGAGAATCAGGGGCACTTGCAATCTGTAGACAGGAAGCCGAGATTCATGGTCCTGGGCTTAAGGATTCTGGAGTCTAAAGTGAGACCCACACTGTTCAGTTTAATGAACTCAATGTACTGTGCTTCAAAGAACCTCACCAGGCTGGGCATGGTGGTACACACCTTCCATCCCAACACTTGGGAGGCAGAGGCAGAGTGACCTGAGGCCATCCTGGCCTACACAATGAGTTCTAGGCCAGCCAGGTCTACAAAGTGAGATCCTGACTCAAAATAAAAACTATTGAAAGTTTCCCCCTTCCCCTTTTTATAATCACTCCCGTTGTTTGCACTGTCTACATCAGCTGCTTACATTCTGACCAGTTCTTTCTCCCACCTCATACATGTCTCCTTTCCTGGGTGCCACTGCAGCATGCAAGGGGCCTGGGTGTGCATTTGGCTCTCTCAGGAGCTGCATCATCCACTAGCCCCCACCAACTGAGCACCGGTGCCCACAGCACCCAGGACATTTTCTCTGCCTTTGTTACGTCAGCCTTTGTTGGTTCTTATTCCCAGGAATTCTTAGCACAGTGTCTCCACAATACTTGGTGTTGTGGCCTACATTTTATCCCTTGGACAAAAACTCATCACTCAGCTCTTAGCTTCAACCCCCTGACAGCTCAACCCCAGCTTCCTGGAAAACCTTTCCTGCTCTCCATCACTTAGCAATGGAAACATAATCCCTAGCAACATAGCGGGGTTAGTAACAGCATACAGTTCTGCTAAACACAAAGCTGGTACCTACATATCTTAATTTGCACGCCTTTGTTCCTCTGGAGCACCAACCCTTCAGTAAATAATGCCTACAAGCTCCAATTCATTTCATGGTTTAGAAGTGTCTTCATGTGAATAAAAAACGAACACATATTAGTTGTAGATTACTGAGGAGTGTAAAAACAAAGAGAAAAGGAGTCTCAAAGGAATTTGATTGTCTTGTTTCTCACATGCAGTGCCTCTCAGCCCAAGGGTGTGCTTTCTCTGTTCTCATTCTCTCCTATGGTTGGAATATTGCTTGGTGTGTGTGTGTGTGTGTGTGTGTGTGTGTGTGTGTGTGTGTGTATTTACAAGGGCTTCATTGTGTAGCCCAGGTAAGCCTCAAATCTATGAATCTCCCATCACCTCAACTTATGAAATCAGAGGTATGTACCATCATGCCATCATACCTGGATAAACTTAACAAAAACAAAAACAAAACCAAAAATCAACCCCCCCAATGTGGTATCATAAAGATCGCCTACTTGTGAATACAGTTAATAGTATTATTTATTATTTTTTTGAGAAATTATCTCACTGGGTACCCCAGACTAGTTTTGAACTTGTGATGGTTCTTATGCCTGACTCTTCAGTGTTGGATATGATGGACATGAACCATCACTCCCAGGTAATTAATGTTATTTGATTGACAGTAAAATATTGTCAATGTAGTTCCACCATAAATTATGTAAGAATGTCATATAGATTTGTTTCTAGGTATTTTTTTTTGAGGTCAGACACCAGCTCCATAACAGCAATCTTTCTAGCAAACTTCTTCAACACATCTTTAATTGTTTTCTTGGGAAAAAAAAAGACATGAATTGGAATCAATAGATTAAAATCGTACATATTATTTTGAGGCCCTTGAAAGATTTCCACACAGCTCTATTGTAAGTGTTGATCAGTATTCAGTTTGTACTTCTGAACTGAATTTTCTGTATGCAAGTAAGTTAACTTGTGGTATGATGGACCACGATGCTAAGGCCCAGAGAAATATACTTCCTGGATAGCCTCTAGGAGAGAACCCTTCTCTTAAAAGTGTTTCTGATAGATGAGAGAAGTCTCTATGCTTACACAGGCATCATGAAGAATGCTTTACTCACAGCTTGAGAGCAGTCTGATGCAATATATTACTCAAGCTTGTCTGGACTGCAAGGAACAGCTGTTTTCATGGGATAGTGACTCTGAACACCGTATGCTAATTTTCTATTCAGATTTTGCTGTTTCCCCTTAAATTTGTCAAATCCCCCAAACAATACTCACTCTAGAGTTCAGGATTCTATTCAAAATAAGCAGTGTTGGCAGGAGTGGTTGCTACAGGCTAGAACTCTGATAGGTTCATGTCTGAATGGTGGAGTAGAATGATTAGCACATGTCTGTGCCTGCATGTGTAAGTGTCCCCTGGAAAGAAAGTCATGGTCGTCAGTGGCCAGTGCCATTGATTAACTTGCGACTACTATGCCTGGGGAAAATCAGAAGCCACCTGCACATCACTCTTCCTGCCTAAGGAATAATGAGGGATCAAGCCACGGGATACATGCTGCTTACATGTCTCAGCGAAGATGCAGCCTGGCCCATGAAATTGTCCTTTACGTGATGTCAGTGTAAAATGAATGTGACTGGACGAAGCATTGTCCATGTTTTATATATCCAGTCCAGAGTCCTACCCTAGGTCTGTGCAAGTCAGAAGGAAGCCTGTATTGCACATGTTCTCAGTTGGCGAATGCCCCATTGTCACCAAGACAAGAGTTGTGTCCATCTTTGGGTTTCTTGATATGGCAGTGTACGTGGCCGGGCTTTACTCTGGGATCCGTGCTTGTGCTGCGGCTCAGTTTCTGACCTGACTGATGACTTTGGTTCTCACTGTTAGGGCTAGCAGAATTGGTCAAGCAGGTCGTTTGTGTTTGAGACCAACACTTCCTCTTCTTGTACACTTTCTCCATTTCCCAACGTTCCCACTTCCTCCTTAGCAACTTCGTCACAGACAAGGAGGCCCTGATAAGCAGATTTCTCATAAGATGATGATAACATATGTTGTCACTATTAGGAATATTTTATGTTATTGACCTTTTGAAAGATATATTTATTTTTATTTATTCATTCTTGAACATTTCATTCCTGTATAGAATGTATATTGATCCTATCTTCCTTCCACTTCCCCTGAAGTAGGACCACAAGAAAGACTTGTTTTTATTTTATTTGTAGGAATGGTTGTCTGTGTGTATGTGAACCATGTATCTGATGTCCTTGGAGGGCAGAAGAGTGTGTAGAATCCCATGAAACTGAACTTGCAAAAATGTTTGCGTAGCCACGTAGGTGCAGGGAATCGAACCTGAGTCTTCTAGAGAGCAGTAGGTGCTCTTAGCCACTGAGCCATCTCTCCAGCACAAAAGAACACTCCTTACAACTGCAACAGCAAAACAACTTCCAGTGTGAGTTTCTGTGCCATTGTGATATGGATGTCCGGAGAAAGAGATATTTATTTGGTGTTTAAGGGGCACGTGGGAAAGAGAACCAAGATTAGAGGAGTAACTATATTTCTGGAGTTGCTTGAGTTGGCCGAAGGGATGTTAACGAATCTGGCTGTTGTCCTGGAAAGAACCAGGGTGCTGGGGAAGATTCATTTATTCTCACTTATAGCTCGTTATAGTCCATCCACTTCCCTGCCAGTCCAAGAATAGCATTTAGAAACGGCAGAGGTTTTAGAACTATTAAAGTCACCAGCTAGTTTCTTCTTCTGTTAAGATTTCATGGTTCAAATTTATGCTGGCTCATGTTAGAAATGTTTCTGTACCTCACCTCTTTAGAGTAAGAAAAACACGTGCTTAAATTTAACTTATTCACAGGTAGCAAGGAAGTAAGGGTTTTTTTTCTATAATAACCAAGACAATTGGATCGGATCTTCCTTGCACCGTTAAGCAGTTACCACTTAGAATTCAGACTCTTTCAAGGCAAGAAGCATCTACCGTAAAAGGCAGGAGAAGTTTAAAGAGCACATGGTTTCCATGATTTGATTTACCAGTTCCTAACAAGCAGCAGTGGGGGGGCGGGGCGGTTGTCTTTAATTTTGCTTAGAGGTGTAAACTCTCAAAACCCACCTTCCCTGACTTTTAAGGAGAGTTGCAGGTATCTGCAGCACTCATGAAGGAAGGGCTCCATCTGGGCACATCTGTGTTCAGGTTGTTCTTCCTGACATAAGTGTAGAGAATGCAGCAGGGGCCTCTCTTCTGCAGGTTAGGGCTCACTGGGGTCGTTAGCTACAGAAGGAAACAGCTCAGGATCACAGTGGACCTGCCAGGCTTTGTTGACTTTACCTTGCACAGCACGGCAGCTGAAATTCAGGCAAGATAACAAATTCTGCCCGGGAAGTCCATGCACACTAGAACTCTGGTGTATGAAGGTCTTAGTGTCTTTCTTTTCGTTCTTAGTCTTTCCTCTCCCCTTTTCTTTTTAAAGTATCATTAAGAGTCATGCTGTTCTCTGCTGCATCCTCCCCGTGCCTCCATTTCTCATAGACAAGATAAGTTTTAGGTTGAAAGCTTTGTGGATGGGTGGGTGTCTCTATCACTTCACTGGGGTTCCCGCCCGGCTACAGGAGGTTGCCTCTTCAGGTTCCATATCCCCAATGTAGTGAGTCACATTGAAGGTGATCTCCACTGATTCTTGGATGCCTCCCTTATCCCAGGTCTCTGTCTTGTCCTGGAGATGGTGCCCCCACCTCCTCGTCCCTGTCAGTTGCAGATTTAATTCATTTTCATGGCCACCTTTCCTATTCTCCACACCTGATCTTGAACCCCCATTCTCTCTCCATACATCCTCTTCCTCAAGCCCATTTCCCCATTTGCCTTTTCAACCCATCTTATCTGTCACCTCTCAACCCATGCTCTATTCCACTCATAAAATTTATTTTCCCATTTCCCAGGGAGATCCATGTGCCCCTAACCCCCAGTCCCTTCCTCTATGCCCATCTTCTCTGGGTCTATGGATTGTAGCATTTATTTAATGGGTAATACCCACATATAAGCAAATATGTACCATATATATCTTTTTGGGTCTGGGTTACCACACTCGGGGTGATTTTTTTTTTTAGTGCTAGATTTGCCTGCAAATCTCTTGATGTCATTTTAAAAAATAGTTGAATGGGGGTTGGGGATTTAGCTCAGTGGTAGAGCGCTTGCCTAGGAAGCGCAAGGCCCTGGGTTCGGTCCCCAGCTCCGGAAAAAAAAAAAAAGAACCAAAAAAAAAATAGTTGAATGAAACTATTTATGTAAATATACCACATTGAATTTATCCATTCTTCTGTTGGGAAACAGGTTGTTTCCGATTTCTCTCTATTAAGAATGGAGCAGCTATAAATATAGTTCAGCGATTGTTCCAGTGGTAGGACACAGCATCCTTTGGGTAAATGCTCATGAGTGGTATAGCTGGATCTTGAGCTAATCATTTTTTATCTTCTTGAGGAACTGCACTAGTGCCCATACAAGTTTTTACTCCTACCAGCCATGGAGGAGTGTTTCCTTTCCTCTGTTCTTCCCAACATGAGCTGTCACTTATATTATTGATCTTGGCTATTTGAATAGGTGGAAGATGAAATCTCAAAGTAGTTTTGATTCGTATTTCCATAATGGCTAAGGGTGTTGAACATTTCTTTAAATGTTTCTCAGCCATTTGAGTTTCATCTCTTGAGAATTCTGTTTAGATCTGTACTCTGTTTTAAAATTGGGCACATATTTATAAAGTTTCTTGAGTTCTTTTTATATTTTGGATATTGGCCTTCATCAGATGTGTGGTTGGTAAAATTTTTTTCCCATTCTGTAGACTGTTGATTGTCCTTTTGATGGTGTATTTTGCTATGCAAGTGGGATACACAGTGCCTGATCATACAGGATTACCAGTGTCCATGGGGAATCCCAAACCCACTAAATGCAGATCAAGGGCTAGAAGTGTTCATCGTATATTGCACGTTTATCTCTGGGCCATTTAGTCCCCATAGTGCATAGTGTGCTGCAACAATCCGCAGAGTTGCAGGGGCCACCTCACCACGGAGGTCATCCTTTCAGACAGCAGAGACATGCTCATTTCTGGTTACACTATGGTCAAGCCTGTGTTTGTGTACTTGGTTGATTGGTACAATTGGGACTGTGTTAATGTGGAAAGCCTTGTCTTCTAATCCCTAGGAACTCCAGGGTCTTTCTTTATCTCGAGAGTTGGGTTCTGCATTTTCCTCTTGACCTGGAGGTTGGAAAGGCCAGTTGCTCTATCATTGTGCCTCCCTGATTAAAACTTTTTCCTGGCTGACAGGGCAGAGTTGGTTGTTCAGCATGCCTGCCTTGCCACTCCCATCCTATTACATTGCAAAGTGGAGGATGTGGCTGGGAACGGACGCTAAGCCTTACAGGTAACTGTGTGTGTGTGTGGTGGTGTGATGACCCACAAGAAGATCTGTGAGGGCACCGCTCAGCTATACACCCACACCTTCAACACTCACATGCTTGCCCCCGCCAAGCCTTGGTTCATGGTGGCCAGGTGCTAGGGACAGGCTTAATCTGAGTTTTGTTCTGTTAGCATCACTACTCTGCATTTACCTCTCTGCTATATTTCCATGTGGTCCTCAGAGAGATCCCACCCTGTCTTCTTGGAACCCATGTTCTTCCTCTGACAGTCTCATCTTTGGGCTTAACCGCTCCCTAACTACTTTGGTACTTAAAAGGAGGCTGACCCACTGGCCTCCTAGGCTCATGTATTTCCTCTTCCTGTCCATGGCCTATGCCTGAGGTATCATTGTGACCACCTCTATTTTCTTCGTTACCCCATGAAGTAAGCCATGGTGACTGATAGTCTACTATGTGTGGCGATCCCCACTGGATACTTGTGGGAGAGTGGACTGTGCCAGGAAACTTGGTAAGGTTGAGTGGGTTGGAAGCCCCAGAACCTCACATCAGAGGATGGTAGGAACTTTACCTGCTTTGTACCAGGCCCTGGTCATGTGACCACACTCCTTACATCGGAACATGACCAATGGCCACGTGTAGATCAGAACAGATTTCTCCATGCTAATGAGGTATCTAGATGGGCCCTGAGGGTTTAGCCAATAAGAATCCCTTTCTGGACATTGTCCCTGCAAAAGGTATTTAATCTCTGATCTACCCTGAGGAATGTGGTATGTATGTACCCTTCCACACAGAACAATCAATAAATAGTTTAGAACCAAAGACTGTCTCTTTCATAAAGAACCTTAATGGGAAGCATGGAAAAAACCTTCTTCTATAGAGCCACATCAACTGAGTGTCCTGCAGAAGGCCTCTCCATGCTCTCAGATAATCTCTGCTAAGTTAAGTGCTATTGGTGATGAGTTAAGCCAGAATTCCTCATCCTCTGGCCCTAGGCTTGTCTTCAACCTGCAGGTCCCCTCCATTCCTGACTCCTCTGTGACTTCCAGTGGCATCAAGGTGTCCAGGAGTTTGGGAATCCCTGGCCCTGAGCTTCTGATTGCAGGCCAATGGGCCTCCTCTGTTCCTGACTCTAAGCAGTTTCCAGTGATGACTGGACATTGGAGAGTCAGGAAACCTTGACTTTGGCCTCACTCTTTATTTTTCCTCACTCTGGCTGAGGGCCTCAGCCTGGGCTGCATCCTCCCACCCCTTGAGTGGTGCCTTGGTGCTTCCCATAAGCCCAGCACTTGATGATGGCATAGGGTAAATGCAATCTAATGTATACCATTTTGCCTGCCCAAGCAGAGTTCCCACAAGTCAGTATGAGATGCAATGTGAGACCACAGATACTCAGCGCTGAGGCCTTCCAGACTGGTGTTCCACTAGATGGGTAATGCCGGGCACTTCAATGGTCGATTTTTTCTGACTGTTCAGATCACAACTGGTCCTGCTCCTTCTTGTCCAAGTTCTGGGCCCTGCATTTCTTGTTCATACTTTCAGCTCATGTTTTATTGGTGTGTGCAGCGGGGCATCCTTCCTAGGCATCGCCATGTTCATCTAGGGTGACTGCAGATGGGCTCAGCTTAATTTTCAGGGGCTGCTGACAAGAATGTGGTGCCTAGTGAGGCTACCTCAGTCGGGTCACCATGCTTAGCACGATCATCAGAGATGTGGCTGGCCACCTACACATGCACCATAGAGGCCATAGGTCTACACCATGAGGTGGTTGCATGGAAACTTCACTGACCCAGCTCCAGAAGAAAGCCCTTTGGGGATCCAGAGGGGGTTCTTCTCTGAGCGTCCAAAGGCATTGAGTACTATTTTTAATGGAATAAATATTGTAATTAATTTTTTTTTTAAATTTAGCTTACAGTTTGCAGGCCAGCATTTTTTGTAGCTTTTGGTGAGGGCTATTTGCTGCTTTAGGAATGACAGATGGGTAAAAGAACAAATTAGGATGAGCAGCAGAGTCTGTATGGTGAGGAAGAAGCCAAGGAAGCTGGACTCAGTTTATAAAAATTTACTCCTGAGATAAGGGACTCGCTCTCATGAAAACTATATTAATCTCTTGATGAAGCTGGGGTCCCTGTGACCTATCTACCTCTGAAAGATACATCTTACTATTACACAGGCTCACAATGACACATGAGTTTTGGAGACAAAATAATATGAACTGTAGTATCACTTGAGGGTTGGTGAGCATGCGAAGCCCATATGTTTAGAGGTCACTGTGGATATACAGGTCTGGGCCCAGTTCTGTGGACTTTTATTGATCGAGGTCCACCTGGCTAATGCTACCACCTGAACTACCACCTTCAGAGAGGAATACTAGGAGAGCTTATGTCATCGCTAGGATGTGTCTCTCTAACCCGACACACTTCCATTCCCCATCTTCAACATGCGATTCCTGACCTGCTGCTGGCTTCAGTCTATACTATAGGGTCCTGAATTGCAAATATGTGAAAAATTTAAAATTGCTAATATCTCAACACTTTTTCCCACGTCAAGACATTGGCAACCCCATGCAGACAAGCAGGTGCACCAGTGTGATAAGATTGGCCCAGACCACAAGTTCCTCTTCTTGCTTTCCTTTCACTGTGACCTGGTGACATTCTGATGCATTAGTAGTACATCATGTTCTTTGCTTGTCCTCTATCCAGGATGCCCAGAAATGTCTTTGTCCATGTTCCTCACTGTAGTGGCCCTTACATGTTTGGTGAGCCGCTTTCTTGCATTCTTCCCACGGTGCCCTTGCATGGTGTGCTGTGTCCTTTTCTACAGATGTGTGAATATAATCAATCTTGTAACTTCGTGTGCTTTGCAAGTGTAATGGAGAGATTTGTAGCAACCTCACAAGGGTCTTTCCTCCTCTACTTAGAGCACAGTGCCTCAGTTCACTCCAGTGAAACATTTTAACAACAGGAGATTCTCCACCTGGAAGGTATTCTGATGACAGTACTTTGAGGTTTTTCTTTCTTCTATTTCAGGACTAGGGATGAAATCCAGGGCCTTGAACACTGTAATGACTTTACCACAGAGCTATATTCCTAGCTAACACTTATAATTCTTAAGGAAAAAGTGGTCCGTGCTGAAAATGGGAAACCTGGGTGAGGAGCCACTAGTTAGAGAGAGGAGAGCGAGATAAATGCAGAAAAAGGCCAGCAAGACAAAAATAAGTATATCTGACAAAGTCATTAGGAATCATACTATTAACTATTTACCTAAAAACATCTATAACACACACAAGTCAGTGTGTAAATTTGCATATATATTTGAAATTGATTTTTTCAATCAGGGCTAACAATGCCCCCTCCAAGAGACAAAGGTCGTCTAACAAAACTCCAGCAGCAGGCATGACAAGTCCCTTCTCAGTTGTTATCTAAGAGACTCCCGAAACATACAGCCTGTTGTTATTGCCCCCAGTTAGCTCCCCTAGAGTGGAAGGAGGCAAGTTGCTATTCTGAAGCCAGCACAGACTTCAAACTCAAGGCCCAGAGATCCAGGAGTTGGATCTGACCTGAAGGGATCCTCCCTGAGGCCTAGATTTCATGTTATCAGAAGGTGCTGTGAAAGACTACAAAGGAGCAAAGCAATAAACAGTCCTACTCAACTATAACACTATGAACTACAGCCATGAGTGGTGTGACACTATGTTGTGGCAACGGCACACGTACTCACAGTTCTCTAATTGGACTTAAGACATGTCCAATTTCTACTTGGAAATCTTGCCTTGAATCGTGAAATACCATAGACTGTTAAACTCTTACCAACATGGCTGAACATAAGCTGGAGGAGGGCAACAGTGATTGACATGATATCATGAAAGGGAAGGCAGAGCAGAAGCTCCTGAGGCTTTGGTGCTAAATACAGAACTACAGCCAACTAAGGAAGGCTGAGAGCTGGGCATACAATCTTTCCCAAGGAAGAGCACATCCACTGGGTGTCTGCTACCAAATGATCAGCCCTGAAAATGGCCAGATGGGCAACAGTCTGAAGACTGAGCAGGTTGTGTTCAGGAACATAATATTTACCCACACATACCCTCTCACATACCTACTCATTTACACATATGTATGCAGCAACACTTAATGAAAAAGAGGCCATGAATCTGAAAGAGCAAAGAAGGAGATATGGAAGGGTCGAAGGTAGGAAAGGAAAGGTGGAAATGATACAATTATACTATAATGTCAAAAGTTAAAGAAATGACTAATGATTTACTTAAAAATTTTAAACTGTGATAAGGTGAAATCTTTCCAACCCTCAAGTGTGACAGGTTCTCTCCTCAGTTAAACAACAGATTATCTCGTTTATGCACCAGTAATATTTTATCCTTTTGTTCATATATATGCACATAAATCTGTGCATATTTTTGTTTTTCTCTTATATAAATTGTACCATTGTTCTGTATGTTACTTTTTAAATTTCAAGCATTTCTTTTAGAATAAAAAATAATAAATAATTATTGAGGGGCTATAAAATGGCTCAGAAGCTAAGAGTACTTCTTCTCTCAGAGGAAATAAATTTGGTTCTCAGCACCCATTTCACACTCTGTAACTTCAGTACCGGAGGACCTGACACCCTTTTTTGACCTCCAGAGGCACCCATATACACACGGCATATGTTCACACACATACATATAAATAGATATAAATTAAATTAAAAAATCTAATAGTGTATGAGATAGATAGATGTATAGATAGATAGATAGATAGATAGATAGATAGATAGATAGATAGATAGTCGATGCAAACATCCAAAAGCACAACCAGCTGGAGTCTTTTCTTTCCTTCTGCCGTATATGTAGGTCCTGGAGCTTGAACTCAATTTGTCAGGCTTGGCCTCAGGTGTCTTTACCTGCTGAGCCATATCACTAGCCCAATACTTTTAGTCCTAGAGTAAGCTTTTCACTTTTGGAGTGACACAAACAATTTTATTTAGTCTTAATGAAGAAATTCATAGGAATACGAGTTAACCTAAAATCGTTTTGGTTATTTTTGTTGGGTCATCATTTGATAGCTGCTGAAGAGGTCAGTTTGAGTACCACTAAGCAATACAATAGCAAAGAAAAACGACAGCAGAGTCTAGAGTGGGGTGTTGTGGTACATATTTGAAATCTGTGTTTGGGAGGAAGAGGCAGGAAGGTCAAACGTTTAAGGCCAGCCTTGGCTACATAGTGGATTTGAGGCCTGGCTGTGTGACTTCATCTCACAAGACAATGAAACAGAAACAGCAACAACAAAAAGCAACCCAGAGAGTGGAGCCCAGAGCTGTGTGGGAAGTTAATGCTCTTTGAACTCAGTCTCCCATCTTTGGAGTCAGATGTATCTTCATCGTTGCAGGAAAACTCAAACTATCACTGTGACCTCTCGTCTGTTCCCAGTATCTCATAAAAGCAATTAGAGTTCTTTAAGTATACTTTAAAAGGACTAATGTGGTTGAGGAAAACAAAAGAGCTCTTCTCCAGAGACCATTGCTTATATCAAAACCGTAGCTAAGATTTAGA
The DNA here is from genome assembly GCF_021556685.1 of Rattus norvegicus. Taxonomy (NCBI): domain Eukaryota; kingdom Metazoa; phylum Chordata; class Mammalia; order Rodentia; family Muridae; genus Rattus; species Rattus norvegicus. The sequence goes on along the minus strand of NC_141538.1, from coordinate 26,770,799 downwards.
AGCACATGCGTTTGTAATGTTCGTAACCTGGCATGGTGATAAACACACGAAAGTCTAGCTTTGGACAAATTGATTCCTGCAGCCGGGTAATTTCAGCAGAGTGGAACAGTGTCAGAGTCAGCTCATTAGCTGACATTGCGACACCTAGCGCTAAAGCTACTATTAATACATTGCACAGCTGAAATAGTCCCTACTGTGATTGCCCTGAGAGGCAGTGTCTTACGTAGACCTTTGGAGTGTGGTGTGGCTACAGCCGGTAACAGAAGCATCCTGTGACAGAAAATGATTATCTCCCTGTAAGGAATGGCATAGGAGCAGACTCCGCTCCTTTCTCCAGGCAACTGAGTGATATCAATGACCCCTCTGAATACCTAATCCATCACCCACGGCAAGCAGGACATGAAAGAGAACAAGAATTGCTTCTGGCATTTTCCGCACTAACTGTGCCGTTGGGAAACCTCTGATGTTAGAGATTTGGGAAGCAAAATAATCGCTTTTCCTTATAGTGCATTAATGATTTAAAAAAGCAAAGCCATATTACAAAATAGGTCATGTTAGAAACATCTTGCTTCAGGACAAATGTAACTTTCCACCGTTTGATTTTCCAACAACCCCTGACTCTGATGTCCTGAAAATCAGGTCTGTATGCCTTGCTAGACCCGGTTTTCAGCACGCTCTCTGCTCTCTATCCGAAGACCCCATCATGGACCAATATCTCTTGCTTCTTCTGAGCCTTAACACTGTTGGACGGTCCTGACAGGGCTCTCACCACCCCAGAAATCCAACCACACAGGTTAAGGTCCACTTTCATATCACATCCCCGAGCGAATTTCCAAAGCCTGTGCTGTGGCCAGTCGTGCCAAGCTTGCCCATAATAGGGTCCACCACACCTCGGTATGTTAACAAAGCCCGTTCAGCAGTCAGGTCTCTCTCCAGATCACAGGCAAAGGCAGGGTGCACTTCCCCCTTTTCCTCAGACTTCCTGTTCAGAGCGTCTCCTCTTGCTGCTTTGTTCATTCAGCCAACCCCTGGGTAACAGTTTCCCCTCTCCACCGCAACCTTTTAATTTATCTGATAAATAAAACTATATACTTAAAGTAAACAATATGATGTTTGGATATGAATATATAAGGTGAAGTAATTTTCCTGCTTAAATTAATAATGTACTGTGCCTAATTATCTTTTTAGTGTACTCATCTATAAATCTCTCTCTTCCTCTCTTTTAGTAAATTTCCAGTACATAATATTTTATTGTTTGATCTCCAGATTGCACTCATCTTTGCAATATTTAGGTGTTGAGTGTATTTTTCAGAGGCCACATGCTGAGGATTTGGCCTCTAGCTTCTCACATTACTAGTAGATGATGAAGCCTTTAGGAGGCGGGGTCTAGTGAGAGAGAGTTACGTCATTGGAACAGGCTATTGAAGGTACTGGAAGCTTGGCTCCTTCTCTTCTCTCTGCCATCAGGCCTCTGTGAGGTGAAATATATCCTCCGTCGTGTGCCCTCCCCCTGATGTCTTATGCTACCACATGCCCGAGGCAACAGAAATAAGTGATTATGGACTGACTAAAAGTCTTTGAAACTGTGAGCTGAAACAAACCCTTTCTCCTTATTAGTGGATTGGCTCAGATATCATGAAGTTGACTAGTATATTCCTCTAATGGAAGCTGTGTACCTTTGACCTACAGCTGCCCAACCAGTTCGTCATAACCATTTTTCTGCTCCATGATTCTGCAGGTGTCACTGTTTTAGTTTCTGTGCTTACATTAGGTCATGCAGAACTTGAATTCCTGTGCCTGGCTTATTTTATTCCGCGCATTGTTCTCCAGATTCTAAGAAGACAATACTAACTGATCCCTGTCACTGAGGCCTTAATCAATTTTTTCTTTTATACCACCTACTAATCCCCAGCTGTAAACCTTGGGAGGTGCTGTTGTAGGTATGTAGAGAGCTATCATAGTCACTGGCCAACAAAAGAGTGTGTGACTCACAGGAGTAGTAGAAGGTGTGCATTGCTGCTGTGTGCCTCAGCAGTGTTCGAATGAAATTTCTTCCATTTTTAGACCATTGACTACAAATCGTATTTGTTAGTGAGTATTTTTGTCTTGTGAGGAAGGAAAGGCAAGGAATCACATCCAATGACATGTGCGATCCAGCTGAAATAGCACACCTTCTGGCTGAAATATAGTAACACCCTTAGTACACACCTGCAAAATAAAGTTGGTTTGTGGAAGGAAGAAGCCATGTTTCTCACTGAGAGGCAGATAAAGATGAATCTGAGAAAGGTTTGACAGAATGAGTCAGAGGTGGGATACGCCCATCTCATGAGAATACACAGAAATCAGAGGCGAATTAAGTGAGCAAGGCAGAGGGGTGAGGGGAGGAGGGAGACAGACAGACAGACAGACAGACAGAGAGAGCAGTTTTATGGGACAATTTTACAGAGACAGGTTTCAGGTAAAGACAGAATGAGGCAGAGAGTGAGAAGATAGAAGATCCGAACAGATTGCCAGAGCCAGTTTGAGTCAGTCATCCTGGAAGATTAGATTGTGTGGAGGTTAGAAGGTTCCAGGCCCAGGCCTAGGGATAGTCAGAACATGAAGAAACACTCTGGGCTCAGCACAGCCATATATTTGCACAGCTCGGGTTCAGCCTTCATCTCACCCCGTCATCTGAGGAAATAAAAGAGAAATTTACAGGAGACGTTGTTTCTAACGTGACACAGAGATTACTGGAATGCACTCTCTATGACCCAATGCACAGTTCTGCTTCTGTTTTTTTTTTTTTTTCCCCCTGCTGGACACTGTGGGACAATGGAGGATTATAGCAAACTGAAAATTATCAAATGCTAAGCCAAATAAGTCGGAAATATGTCAAGCCTATGCCTGTGGTTTTCTAATTTTCTAATTTGTAATAAACTTGTCAGAATTTGAGGCATGTGCTGGCTGAAGGTTTTAGTACAGACATTGCTGCACAAAATAACTGTTCTGTAAGAAAAATGGACCTTGGGAGAGTTTCAAATGAATGGTGTCCATGTGGCCAGGTCCTACCTTCCCCAGTACAGTGAGGCCCTGTTATCCAAGCTTAGGAACTGTTGATGTGAAGTGACAGCAAATCCTGGGACTTCTCAGATGTGCAAACCACCACAGCCATGACACAGAGGCAGGGGAAGGCTCTTACCCTCCTCCAAAATAGGTCTTTTTGCTTACATAAACTAGCTAGTTTTTCCAAGTTAAAGTTTGGTTGATTTTACTGTAAGGCTGCCATTTCTTCCTACTGTCTGTATTGTACCTCCAGAACCATCTTTCTAGCTATATTATACTTTCAGAGCCATCTTAGAAAGATTCAGAATTCTGTGCTTCAGCAGAACACAGAAATCCACACTGGGAATTTTCCATGCCTCTGAAACGTTTTATCTTCCCGCTTTCCTCCCCTGTCTCCTCCCCTCCCCTTCCTCTCTCTTCCATTTTCAGTGTTTTTCCCTCCATCGAGACAAGATCTCTCCTTGCAGCTCAGACTCCTCTCAAATGTGCAGCCTGCTGCCAAAGCCTCCCAACTGCTGGGACTGGAGTCATGCATCATATTTAACTCAAGCACACGTTTTGAATTCTAGAAAGGAAGCCTCACAAGACTTCTTTTTTCCCTATACTTTTAAACCCTCTCTGTGTTTCTTTTCTATTTTTGCCTCTTAAAAGCCGTTCCTTTCATCCTATTATTATGTTTGTGCCTGTGTGTGTCTCGCACATGTGCAAGAGCAGGCCATTGTACCTCTGTAGGGGTCAAGGGGCAGATTTCGTCAGTTCATTCTTACCTTCCTCTAGGATGCTTCCCATCTGCTGGGAGTTATGTTGGGCTTGCATACATATGTATGGCATTATTTGACTTTTCAGAAAAGAAATTTTAAAAAGTATTTAATTATTTAATGTGTGAGTATGTGTGCTTATATATGTGTGTGCCACAACTGGTGCATGGAAGTCACGGGATAATTGGCAGGTGTCAGTTCTCTTCTTCCACCATGCGGGTCTGGTTATCAACTCAGGTCATCAGCAAGTGCCTCTAACCACTGAGCCATCTGGCTCACTTCCCATCTGGCTTTTTATGTGGGTTTCAGGGGCACTCAAGTCAATCTTGAGTCAATCATTAGCTGCAAGTGCATCTACCTGCTGAGCCCGCCACTCTTCTCCACTTTGCATTTCCCAAGAACAGAACAGAGACGTTGAAAAGCAAGGAGAACCAGATATGCACGCGTTCTCTTGATTTTCTTGGCATTAGGGATGCTTGGGGAAAGGACAAACTCATTGTCAGTTCCATAAGATAGTGATGAAGTCCAGACTGTTTGCATGCTTTTTTCTTTTTTTTTTTTTTTTTTTTTTTTTTTTTTTTTTTTTTTTTTTTTTTTATTAACTTGAGTATTTCTTATATACATTTCGAGTGTTATTCCCTTTCCCGGTTTCCGGGCAAACATCCCCCTCCCCCCTCCCCTTCCTTATGGGTGTTCCCCTCCCAACCCTCCCCCCATTGCCGCCCTCCCCCCATAGACTAGTTCACTGTGGGTTCAGTCTTAGCAGGACCCAGGGCTTCCCCTTCCACTGGTGCTCTTACTAGGATATTCATTGCTACCTATGGGGTCAGAGTCCAGGGTCAGTCCATGTATAGTCTTTAGGTAGTGGCTTAGTCCCTGGAAGCTCTGGTTGCTTGGCATTGTTGTACTTTTGGGGTCTCGAGCCCCTTCAAGCTCTTCCAGTTCTTTCTCTGATTCCTTCAATAGGGGACCTATTCTCAGTTCAGTGGTTTGCTGCTGGCATTCGCCTCTATATTTGCTGTATTCTGGCTGTGTCTCTCAGGAGCGATCTACATCCGGCTCCTGTCGGTCTGCACTTCTTTGCTTCATCCATCTTGTCTAATTGGGTGGCTGTATATGTATGGGCCACATGTGGGGCAGGCTCTGAATGGGTGTTCCTTCAGTCTCTGTTTTAATCTTTGCCTCTCCCTTCCCTGCCAAGGGTATTCTTTTTCCTCATTTAAAGAAGGAGTGAAGCATTCACATTTTGATCATCCGTCTTGAGTTTCGTTTGTTCTAGGGATCTAGGGTAATTCAAGCATTTGGGCTAATAGCCACTTATCAATGAGTGCATACCATGTATGTCTTTCTGTGATTGGGTTAGCTCACTCAGGATGATATTTTCCAGTTCCAACCATTTGCCTACGAATTTCATAAACTCGTTGTTTTTGATAGCTGAGTAATATTCCATTGTGTAGATGTACCACATTTTCTGTATCCATTCCTCTGTTGAAGGGCATCTGGGTTCTTTCCAGCTTCTGGCTATTATAAATAAGGCTGCGATGAACATAGTGGAGCACGTGTCTCTTTTATATGTTGAGGCATCTTTTGGGTATATGCCCAAGAGAGGTATAGCTGGATCATCAGGCAGTTCAATGTCCAATTTTCTGAGGAACCTCCAGACTGATTTCCAGAATGGTTTTACCAGTCTGCAATCCCACCAACAATGGAGGAGTGTTCCTCTTTCTCCACATCCTCGCCAGCATCTGCTGTCACCTGAGTTTTTGATCTTAGCCAATCGCACTGGTGTGAGGTGAAATCTCAGGGTTGTTTTGATTTGCATTTCCCTTATGACTAAAGATGTTGAACATTTCTTTAGGTGTTTCTCAGCCATTCGGCATTCCTCAGCTGTGAATTCTTTGTTTAGCTCTGAACCCCATTTTTTAATAGGGTTATTTGTTTCCCTGCGGTCTAACTTCTTGAGTTCTTTGTATATTTTGGATATAAGGCCTCTATCTGTTGTAGGATTGGTAAAGATCTTTTCCCAATCTGTTGGTTGCCGTTTTGTCCTAACCACAGTGTCCTTTGCCTTACAGAAGCTTTGCAGTTTTATGAGATCCCATTTGTCGATTCTTGATCTTAGAGCATAAGCCATTGGTGTTTTGTTCAGGAAATTTTTTCCAGTGCCCATGTGTTCCAGATGCTTCCCTAGTTTTTCTTCTATTAGTTTGAGTGTGTCTGGTTTGATGTGGAGGTCCTTGATCCACTTGGACTTAAGCTTTGTACAGGGTGATAAGGATGGATCGATCTGCATTCTTCTACATGTTGCCCTCCAGTTGAACCAGCACCATTTGCTGAAAATACTATCTTTTTTCCATTGGATGGTTTTGGCTCCTTTGTCAAAAATCAAGTGACCATAGGTGTGTGGGTTCATTTCTGGGTCTTCAATTCTATTCCATTGGTCTATCTGTCTGTCTCTGTACCAATACCATGCAGTTTTTATCACTATTGCTCTGTAATACTGCTTGAGTTCAGGGATAGTGATTCCCCCTGAAGTCCTTTTATTGTTGAGGATAGCTTTAGCTATCCTGGGTTTTTTGTTATTCCAGATGAATTTGCAAATTGTTCTGTCTAACTCTTTGAAGAATTGGATTGGTATTTTGATGGGGATTGCATTGAATCTGTAGATTGCTTTTGGTAAAATGGCCATTTTTACCATATTAATCCTGCCAATCCATGAGCATGGGAGATCTTTCCATCTTCTGAGGTCTTCTTCAATTTCTTTCCTCAGTGTCTTGAAGTTCTTATTGTACAGATCTTTTACTTGCTTGGTTAAAGTCACACCGAGGTACTTTATATTATTTGGGTCTATTATGAAGGGTGTCGTTTCCCTAATTTCTTTCTCGGCTTGTTTCTCTTTTGTATAGAGGAAGGCAACTGATTTATTTGAGTTAATTTTATACCCAGCCACTTTGCTGAAGTTGTTTATCAGCTTTAGTAGTTCTCTGGTGGAACTTTTGGGATCACTTAAATATACTATCATGTCATCTGCAAATAGTGATATTTTGACCTCTTCTTTTCCGATCTGTATCCCTTTGATCTCCTTTTGTTGTCTGATTGCTCTGGCTAGAACTTCAAGAACTATATTGAATAAGTAGGGAGAGAGTGGGCAGCCTTGTCTAGTCCCTGATTTTAGTGGGATTGCTTCAAGTTTCTCTCCATTTAGTTTAATGTTAGCAACTGGTTTGCTGTATATGGCTTTTACTATGTTTAGGTATGGGCCTTGAATTCCTATTCTTTCCAGGACTTTTATCATGAAGGGGTGTTGAATTTTGTCAAATGCTTTCTCAGCATCTAATGAAATGATCATGTGGTTCTGTTCTTTCAGTTTGTTTATATAATGGATCACGTTGATGGTTTTCCGTATATTAAACCATCCCTGCATGCCTGGGATGAAGCCTACTTGATCATGGTGGATGATTGTTTTGATGTGCTCTTGAATTCGGTTTGCCAGAATTTTATTGAGTATTTTTGCGTCGATATTCATAAGGGAAATTGGTCTGAAGTTCTCTTTCTTTGTTGTGTCTTTGTGTGGTTTAGGTATAAGAGTAATTGTGGCTTCATAGAAGGAATTCGGTAGGGCTCCATCTGTTTCAATTTTGTGGAATAGTTTGGATAATATTGGTATGAGGTCTTCTATGAAGGTTTGATAGAATTCTGCACTAAACCCGTCTGGACCTGGGCTCTTTTTGGTTGGGAGACCTTTAATGACTGCTTCTATTTCCTTAGGAGTTATGGGGTTGTTTAACTGGTTTATCTGTTCCTGATTTAACTTCGATACCTGGTATCTGTCTAGGAAATTGTCCATTTCCTGAAGATTTTCAAATTTTGTTGAATATAGGTTTTTATAGTAAGATCTGATGATTTTTTGAATTTCCTCCGAATCTGTAGTTATGTCTCCCTTTTCATTTCTGATTTTGTTAATTTGGACACACTCTCTGTGTCCTCTCGTTAGTCTGGCTAAGGGTTTATCTATCTTGTTGATTTTCTCAAAGAACCAACTTTTGGTTCTGTTGATTCTTTCTATGGTCCTTTTTGTTTCTACTTGGTTGATTTCAGCTCTGAGTTTGATTATTTCCTGCCTTCTACTCCTCCTGGGTGTATTTGCTTCTTTTTGTTCTAGAGCTTTTAGGTGTGCTGTCAAGCTGCTGACATATGCTCTTTCCTGTTTCTTTCTGCAGGCACTCAGCGCTATGAGTTTTCCTCTTAGCACAGCTTTCATTGTGTCCCATAAGTTTGAGTATGTTGTATTCTGGTCCAATCTATTTGGAGTTCTGTAGGCTTCCTGTATGTCTATGGGTATCTCTTTTTTTAGGTTAGGGAAGTTTTCTTCTATGATTTTGTTGAAGATATTTACTGGTCCTTTGAGCTGGGAGTCTTCACTCTCTTCTATACCTATTATCCTTAGGTTTGATCTTCTCATTGAGTCCTGGATTTCCTGTATGTTTTGGACCAGTAGCTTTTTCCGCTTTACATTATCTTTGACAGTTGAGTCAATGATTTCTATGGAATCTTCTGCTCCTGAGATTCTCTCTTCCATCTCTTGTATTCTGTTGGTGAAGCTTGTATCTACAGCTCCTTGTCTCTTCTTTTGGTTTTCTATATCCAGGGTTGTTTCCATGTGTTCTTTCTTGATTGCTTCTATTTCCATTTTTAATTCCTTCAACTGTTTGATTGTGTTTTCCTGGAATTCTTTCAGGGATTTTTGCGATTCCTCTCTGTAGGCTTTTACTTGTTTATTAATGTTTTCCTGTGCTTCCCTAAGTGTGTTCAGGTCTTTCCTGAAGTCCTCCAGCATCATGATCAAATATGATTTTGAAACTAGATCTTGCTTTTCTGGTGTGTTTGGATATTCCATGTTTGTTTTGGTGGGAGAATTGGGCTCCGATGATGGCATGTAGTCTTGGTTTCTGTTGCTTGGGTTCCTGCGCTTGCCTCTCGCCATCAGATTATCTCTAGTGTTACTTTGTTCTGCTATTTCTGACAGTGGCTAGACTGTCCTATAAGCCTGTCTGTCAGGAGTGCTGTAGACCTGTTTTCCTCTCTTTCAGTCAGTTATGGGGACAGTGTGTTCTGCTTTCGGGCGTGTAGTTTTTCCTCTCTACAGGTCTTCAGCTGTTCCTGTGGGCCTGTGTCTTGAGTTCACCAGGCAGCTTTCTTGCAGCAGAAAATTTGGTCTTACCTGTGGTCCCGAGGCTCAGGTTTGCTCGTGGGGTGCTGTCCAGGGGCTCTCTGCAGCGGCAGCAACCAGGAAGACCTGTGCCGCCCCTTCCGGGAGCTTCAGTGCACCAGGGTTCCAGATGGTCTTTGGCTTTTTCCTCTGGCTTCCGAGATGTGTGTGCAGGGAGCAGTCTTCTGGTTTCCCAGGCCTGTCTGCCTCTCTGAAGGTTTAGCTCTCCCTCCCACGGGATTTGGGTGCAGAGAACTGTTTATCCGGTCTGTTTCCTTCAGGGTCCGGCGGTGTCTCCGGCAGGGGTCCTGCCGCTCCTGGGCCCTCCCCCACGGGAGCCCAGAGGCCTTATATAGTTTCCTCTTGGGCCAGGGATGTGGGCAGGGGTGAGCAGTGTTGGTGGTCTCTTCCGCTCTGCAGCCTCAGGAGTGCCCACCTGACCAGGCGGTTGGGTCTCTCTCTCACTGGGTCTGGGAGCAGAGAGCTGCTGCGGGCCGGGATCCGCGGGTGTGGGACTTCCGGTAAACACAGAACGTGCCCGGTTCTAGAGAAATTCTGCTTCCGTGTGTCCCAAGCTCACCAGGCAGCTTTCTTGCAGCAGAAAATTTGGTCTTACCTGTGGTCCCGAGGCTCAAGTTCGCTCGTGGGGTGCTGCCCGGGGGCTCTCTGCAGCGGCAGCAACCAGGAAGACCTGTGCCGCCCCTTCCGGGAGCTTCAGTGCACCAGGGTTCCAGATGGTCTTTGGCTTTTTCCTCTGGCGTCCGAGATGTGTGTGCAGGGAGCAGTCTCTTCTGGTTTCCCAGGCCTGTCTGCCTCTCTGAAGGTTTAGCTCTCCCTCCCACGGGATTTGGGTGCAGAGAACTGTTTATCCGGTCTGTTTCCTTCAGGGTCCGGCGGTGTCTCCGGCAGGGGTCCTGCCGCTCCTGGGCCCTCCCCCACGGGAGCCCAGAGGCCTTATATAGTTTCCTCTTGGGCCAGGGATGTGGGCAGGGGTGAGCAGTGTTGGTGGTCTCTTCCGCTCTGCAGCCTCAGGAGTGCCCACCTGACCAGGCGGTTGGGTCTCTCTCTCACCGGGTCTGGGAGCAGAGAGCTGCTGCGGGCCGGGATCCGCGGGTGTCGCTTTTTTCTTTTCTTAACCCTTAGTAAATCCCTCTTGCAAAGACATCCTTGCTTTCACAACCCTCAGTCTTTATCCCACGGTGTGAGCAAGAAATGGGCAAGGCTCTTTGAGTTTGTGAACCTCCGCCATCCCGTACGCTCAGCTCAGAGCTAACTAGATAAATGCCTTTTCAGAGTCACGCAGTTCAAGCAATGAGTGCTGGGTTCTGATATTCGGATTCAGTGATCCACCCTGCTGTTTCCCGCTGCTGGCAGCTTCTCTAGCTCTCTTCAAAGGTCTACTTTTCCATTTCTCAAGTAGAGATAATCATCAAGCCCAATGGCATTAAATTTGTAAATAACTTTGTATGCTGTCCTCTGGTCAGCTAGCACTCAATGTCAGCTGTGGTTTGTATGTGGGTTACCGATACCACATAACTTTCTAATTTTATGAATTCTGTTGGGAATGTTGTTCTATTCAGCCCCTCATTATAACCATAACTAGGTCACCCTGAGTTAACTTTGCCTCTGAGGTGCTTCAGGCCTCACCTCACAAAGTGATAATATTAATTCATCTCTTTGTAATTTATCAAGGGACTTCTACTAGTTACTAATTTAGGGATGCCTAGACTTTCTCTTCACGTCCTTGAACTTGGATGTTGAAGATTAAGCATGAAGAGCTGGAGAAAATAGCTTAGCTTTACAGATGTTAATTTTCTTCGTTTTCATAATGGCTCTCAGTAGCAAGTAGGAGACAGGAAAAAGGTGGCTACAAAATAAACTTGATTTAATGTGTTCCGGACATCGCCTTCCCCTGACAGCTCTCCTTGAGCCTGCAGCACACGAAGTACAACCTGTGATGTATTTAGTAAATGGTAAAAGAGAATCTGGCACTTGAGGGAAAACATGATCGCGTTCAAAAGTTGCTTTTGTGGCTGGCTTTCAGCTGCAATGCCTGACTGTCCCTTCAGTTCTGGGAAGGCCGAGTGTGTGATTTATGCTGGGCCCTTAGGAGCAAGAGAGGACAGTCTTTCCCTTTACATGTGGCCTGGAGCAGACTCCAGTGGCTGAACTGAAGTCACAGCCTTTACAAGGTCTACAGAGGACATGTGAAAGGAAAATTGTGGGGGTGTGAGGTTCTCTACTGTGGAGAGGGTGGATGCCTTAAAGTAGTCCTAGGGTACAGCATGGCCCTAGGACACTGTAGTGTCCAGAGCATGTTTGCTGAGTGGAGTAGTGGAAGTGATTTCAGTTTTACATGGTGGTGGGGTGGGGTGGGGGGTGGGGAACAATTGTTTCCTTGCTTTGTTTTAGTTTGCAACCATTCACTGACTTTCATGTTTGTTAAGACTCAGCAAGGAGTGAGCTCTATAGAAACCTTATTTACTTCAAGACCAGGTCTTATACCTAGGCAAGTCCAGGCTTGTCTAGAATGTATGACCTTTTCACCCCAGCTTCCCAAGTACTAGCAACACAGGTGTGTGCAGCATGCTTTGTGATAAAAATTTAAAACATGTTTGGTGGATGCCACGAGGGAAGAGCTGCCATGGGCAAGTGAGCTCCCTGGAGAAGATCCACCATCTTGCTCAGCTGGGATGGGGTCGCTCTGGTGAGGCACAGCCCCAGAGACTATGCGTCAGGATTTCTTCTTGCTACTGATGTGCCTCCTGTTTGTCATTGCCATATTCCTTATTGATTTGGCTTGGTGTGAGTAGACACTGGGAGACCCTCACTGCTTACATAGCCTGGTGTGATTACTTCCTAGGTAATGGCCCATCTTCTGGGTAAATTTCCGGCAGAACGACATGAAGATGAACTTCTGCGAATTAATGCTGTTTAGGTGAATTAACGATTTCATAGAAGTCTTAACATGATTCAAATAATTTTAGGAAGGAATCGTAAGGAGATGGTTTAGTTGCTTTTCCAGAAAGATATACTAAAGTCAGAATCAAGAACAGGATGTGCCTCCTCCTCATAGAATAGTAAGCAAAGGCTGTATAATAAGAAATACAACAGTATATATTGAGAGGATACTTCATGGAGTGTGTAAGTTGAAATAGGAATATTTAACTGCAGAACTCATGATTCTAACAAGAACCTGTTGTTTTATTTTGGTATCCTGAAAATTTTGACTATCTGCTTCTTTTTTTAAAAAAATGATGAGCTTGTAGTTAGGGATGTAGCTCAGTGTACAGCACTCGTGTCTCACTTTCAAGGTCCTGGGTTCTATCTACATCTTTCAGAAAATAAAGAAAAAGTGACGGATTTGGAATAGATGAGCTGTGGGGTCCCTGTGCAATTTTTAAATGACGTGGCATTGTTCAGGTTTAATTTATAAGGAAATGCATCACCCTACCAGTTATAGAGAATACACTGCTTTTCACAAACTTTACTGATGAAATCTATTTTCCATTCCTAGGGAGATGGGGACCAGTTTAACCTATTGAAAGCTGACTCCTTAGAGAATCCTAGCCAACAGTTATCTGAATTAGTGGTAAAAAGCCAATTCCATAGTATCTTTTAATGATGTCCTATTTGTTAATGCATAATTTAAAAATGCATATGATAATTGTCACTAGCCAGAATATATTCATAGTCCTTGCACAAGACATATTTAAATGACTTTTATGTGCGTGGTACTAGGGATTGAATCCAGGGCCTAATACATGATGGGTAGAAAGTTTACAAATTAGCCACACTCCCAACACTTAAGACATTGCTTTTACAAATCAAGGTGTTTATACTGACAGTATAAAGGCTCTGAATCCTGTAAGTTTTTCATATAAGCGTGTACACAGACACACACACACAGACAATGCAGACATCATGTGCACATATTCATAGTACATATTCACAGTCAGTCATATACAGTTTGGAACATATTATACATGTACACACATCACACACACATGTACAGGTACACATGCACACTATACTATACTTGAAGCACACACATAGACACACAGACTCAGGCACAGACACACTTCTCGAATTGGATACATGTAAAGGAGCACACTTTTGCTGTGGCAGATGTATCAGGTTAACAGTGGCAGAGAAAGGCACTTCTGAAGAGCCACAGAGATGCCCAAGACGGGGGGTGGGGAGAGCTGCCTGATGTTCACTCTGGGGGCAATGTCAACTGCTTTCTTTCCAGCTCACTTCTATAAAGAGGATGTAAACAGTGTAAAAGCCAACCAGGAAAAAGGGGGCAGCATGAGGTGGGAAGGGAAAAAAGGAGGAAGTGGGAGGGACTATGGGAAGAAGAACTTGACCTAGGGGAGGTTGAATGTACATTCTGGTGTGCCCAGTGTTCAGGACCACCGGACGTGGGGCTTCTTTACTGTAATGGGTACTAATATGGATGATATATGATTAGCCATACCCCCACATGCTCCCTGTGCAACTAGCATGCTGACAAGACTATTTAGGGATTTCGAAGAAAATCCCTGGGGATTTTGGGACACTGAGAAGCAGTGGTTCCTGAAGGAAGAAAATGTCACTGCACTTTGGTGTTCACCCAAATTTATTGATAGACATCTTCTAGTATATCTGTGTAGAGGAAGTATTTTGTCTCAGGATTCATGATCTTAAGGTAGGATAAGATTTCCTCCATCAAATGCCTGCTCTACGGTTATCCCTTCTTATCTCTAGGACATCATCACAAAGGACCTCTGTCATTTCTCTCAGATGCAGAGTGGGTTTTGTAACTCACTTGTAATCAGCAGAATGGGGCAGAAAGGGTGGGAAACCTCACCAAAGATGGCATCACAAGAGGTCTATGGTCCCATGACGCTGTTACATCCTTCCGTCTTCTTTTTTTGAGACACCACAGAGAACTGATGTCTCTAGCCAAACTCAGTGGAGACTGAGGCTGCCAACGGACAGGTGAATGACTTTGGAAAGAAGATCCCTTCTTAGCAGAGCCTTTTGATGCCATGTCCAGTCCAAACCATGAATACAGCCTTATGGGAGACATCAAGCAAGAAGCACACACCTAAACCCTGCCTAGATGCCTTACCTGTAGGAGCTCAACTGAAAAATGGAGGATTCTCATGGGTTGAATGTAAAAAGTCCCTCATAGACTATCTTTCTAGCTTAGAATCATCGATACTAGGTCTCTCTTTTTTTTTTTTAATTAACTTGAGTATTTCTTATATACATTTCGAGTGTTATTCCCTTTCCCGGTTTCCGGGCAAACATCCCCTTCCTTATGGGTGTTCCCCTCCCAACCCTCCCCCCCATTGACGCCCTCCCCCCATAGTCTAGTTCACTGGGGGTTCAGTCTTAGCAGGACCCAGGGCTTCCCCTTCCACTGGTGCTCTTACTAGGATATTCATTGCTACCTATGGGGTCAGAGTCCAGGGTCAGTCCATGTATAGTCTTTAGGTAGTGGCTTAGTCCCTGGAAGCTCTGGTTGCTTGGCATTGTTGTACTTTTGGGGTCTCGAGCCCCTTCAAGCTCTTCCAGTTCTTTCTCTGATTCCTTCAATAGGGGACCTATTCTCAGTTCAGTGGTTTGCTGCTGGCATTCGCTTCTGTATTTGCTGTATTCTGGCTGTGTCTCTCAGGAGCGATCTACATCCGGCTCCTGTCGGTCTGCACTTCTTTGCTTCATCCATCTTGTCTAATTGGGTGGCTGTATATGTATGGGCCAAATGTGGGGCAGGCTCTGAATGGGTGTTCCTTCAGTCTCTGTTTTAATCTTTGCCTCTCCCTTCCCTGCCAAGGGTATTCTTTTTCCTCATTTAAAGAAGGAGTGAAGCATTCACATTTTGATCATCTGTCTTGAGTTTCGTTTGTTCTAGGGATCTAGGGTAATTCAAGCATTTGGGCTAATAGCCACTTATCAATGAGTGCATACCATGTATGTCTTTCTGTGATTGGGTTAGCTCACTCAGGATGATATTTTCCAGTTCCAACCATTTGCCTACGAATTTCATAGACTCGTTGTTTTTGATAGCTGAGTAATATTCCATTGTGTAGATGTACCACATTTTCTGTATCCATTCCTCTGTTGAAGGGCATCTGGGTTCTTTCCATTTTCTGGCTATTATAAATAAGGCTGCGATGAACATAGTGGAGCACGTGTCTCTTTTATATGTTGAGGCATCTTTTGGGTATATGCCCAAGAAAGGTATAGCTGGATCCTCAGGCAGTTCAATGTCCAATTTTCTGAGGAACCTCCAGACTGATTTCCAGAATGGTTTTACCAGTCTGCAATCCCACCAACAATGCAGGAGTGTTCCTCTTTCTCCACATCCTCGCCAGCATCTGCTGTCACCTGAGTTTTTGATCTTAGCCAATCGCACTGGTGTGAGGTGAAATCTCAGGGTTGTTTTGATTTGCATTTCCCTTATGACTAAAGATGTTGAACATTTCTTTAGGTGTTTCTCAGCCATTCGGCATTCCTCAGCTGTGAATTCTTTGTTTAGCTCTGAACCCCATTTTTTAATAGGGTTATTTGTTTCCCTGCGGTCTAACTTCTTGAGTTCTTTGTATATTTTGGATATAAGGCCTCTATCTGTTGTAGGATTGGTAAAGATCTTTTCCCAATCTGTTGGTTGCCGTTTTGTCCTAACCACCGTGTCCTTTGCCTTACAGAAGCTTTGCAGTTTTATGAGATCCCATTTGTCGATTCTTGATCTTAGAGCATAAGCCATTGGTGTTTTGTTCAGGAAATTTTTTCCAGTGCCCATGTGTTCCAGATGCTTCCCTAGTTTTTCTTCTATTAGTTTGAGTGTGTCTGGTTTGATGTGGAGGTCCTTGATCCACTTGGACTTAAGCTTTGTACAGGGTGATAAGGATGTATCGATCTGCATTCTTCTACATGTTGCCCTCCAGTTGAACCAGCACCATTTGCTGAAAATGCTATCTTTTTTCCATTGGATGGTTTTGGCTCCTTTGTCAAACATCAAGTGCCCATAGGTGTGTGGGTTCATTTCTGGGTCTTCAATTCTATTCCATTGGTCTATCTGTCTGTCTCTGTACCAATACCATGCAGTTTTTATCACTATTGCTCTGTTATACTGCTTGAGTTCAGGGATAGTGATTCCCCCTGAAGTCCTTTTATTGTTGAGGATAGCTTTAGCTATCCTGGGTTTTTTGTTATTCCAGATGAATTTGCAAATTGTTCTGTCTAACTCTTTGAAGAATTGGATTGGTATTTCGATGGGGATTGCATTGAATCTGTAGATTGCTTTTGGTAAAATGGCCATTTTTACTAAATTAATCCTGCCAATCCATGAGCATGGGAGATCTTTCCATCTTCTGAGGTCTTCTTCAATTTCTTTCCTCAGTGTCTTGAAGTTCTTATTGTACAGATCTTTTACTTGCTTGGTTAAAGTCACACCGAGGTACTTTATATTATTTGGGTCTATTATGAAGGGTGTCGTTTCCCTAATTTCTTTCTCGGCTTGTTTCTCTTTTGTATAGAGGAAGGCAACTGATTTATTTGAGTTAATTTTATACCCAGCCACTTTGCTGAAGTTGTTTATCAGCTTTAGTAGTTCTCTGGTGGAACTTTTGGGATCACTTAAATATACTATCATGTCATCTGCAAATAGTGATATTTTGACCTCTTCTTTTCCGATCTGTATCCCCTTGATCTCCTTTTGTTGTCTGATTGCTCTGGCTAGAACTTCAAGAACTATATTGAATAAGTAGGGAGAGAGTGGGCAGCCTTGTCTAGTCCCTGATTTTAGTGGGATTGCTTCAAGTTTCTCTCCATTTAGTTTAATGTTAGCAACTGGTTTGCTGTATATGGCTTTTACTATGTTTAGGTATGGGCCTTGAATTCCTATTCTTTTCAGGACTTTTATCATGAAGGGGTGTTGAATTTTGTCAAATGCTTTCTCAGCATCTAATGAAATGATCCTGTGGTTCTGTTCTTTCAGTTTGTTTATATAATGGATCACGTTGATGGTTTTCCGTATATTAAACCATCCCTGCATGCCTGGGATGAAGCCTACTTGATCATGGTGGATGATTGTTTTGATGTGCTCTTGAATTCGGTTTGCCAGAATTTTATTGAGTATTTTTGCGTCGATATTCATAAGGGAAATTGGTCTGAAGTTCTCTTTCTTTGTTGTGTCTTTGTGTGGTTTAGGTATAAGAGTAATTGTGGCTTCGTAGAAGGAATTCCGTAGTGCTCCATCTGTTTCAATTTTGTGGAATAGTTTGGATAATATTGGTATGAGGTCTTCTATGAAGGTTTGATAGAATTCTGCACTAAACCCGTCTGGACCTGGGCTCTTTTTGGTTGGGAGACCTTTAATGACTGCTTCTATTTCCTTAGGAGTTATGGGGTTGTTTAACTGGTTTATCTGTTCCTGATTTAACTTCGATACCTGGTATCTGTCTAGGAAATTGTCCATTTCCTGAAGATTTTCAAGTTTTGTTGAATATAGGTTTTTATAGTAAGATCTGATGATTTTTTGAATTTCCTCTGAATCTGTAGTTATGTCTCCCTTTTCATTTCTGATTTTGTTAATTTGGACGCACTCTCTGTGTCCTCTCGTTAGTCTGGCTAAGGGTTTATCTATCTTGTTGATTTTCTCAAAGAACCAACTTTTGGTTCTGTTGATTCTTTCTATGGTCCTTTTTGTTTCTACTTGGTTGATTTCAGCTCTGAGTTTGATTATTTCCTGCCTTCTACTCCTCCTGGGTGTATTTGCTTCTTTTTGTTCTAGATCTTTTAGGTGTGCTGTCCAGCTGCTGTCATATGCTCTTTCCTGTTTCTTTCTGCAGGCACTCAGCGCTATGAGTTTTCCTCTTAGCACAGCTTTCATTGTGTCCCATAAGTTTGAGTATGTTGTATCTTCATTTTCATTAAATTCTAAAAAGTTTTTAATTTCTTTCTTTATTTCTTCCTTGACCAGGTTATCATTGAGTAGAGCATTGTTCAATTTCCACGTATATGTGGGCATTCTTCCCTTATTGTTATTGAAGACCAGTTTTAGGCCGTGGTGGTCCGATAGCACGCATGGGATTATTTCTATCTTTCTGTACCTGTTGAGGCCCGTTTTTTGACCAATTATATGGTCAATTTTGGAGAAAGTACCATGAGGAGCTGAGAAGAAGGTATATCCTTTTGCTTTAGGATAGAATGTTCTATAAATATCCGTTAAGTCCATTTGGCTCATGACTTCCCTTAGTCTGTCGACATCACTGTTTATTTTCTGTTTCCATGATCTGTCCATTGATGAGAGTGGGGTGTTGAAATCTCCCACTATTATTGTGTGAGGTGCAATGTGTGTTTTGAGCTTTAGTAAGGTTTCTTTTATGTATGTAGGTGCCCTTGTATTTGGGGCATAGATATTTAGGATTGAGAGTTCATCTTGGTGGATTTTTCCTTTGATGAATATGAAGTGTCCTTCCTTATCTTTTTTGATGACTTTTAATTGAAAATTGATTTTATTTGATATTAGAATGGCTACTTCAGCTTGCTTCTTCTGACCATTTGCTTGGAAAGTTGTTTTCCAGCCTTTCACTCTGAGGTAGTGTCTGTCTTTGTCTCTGAGGTGTGTTTCCTGTAGGCAGCAGAATGCAGGGTCCTCGTTGCGTATCCAGTTTCTTAATCTATGTCTTTTTATTGGGGAGTTGAGGCCATTGATATTGAGAGATATTAAGGAATAGTGATTATTGTTTCCCTTTATATTCATATTTGGATGTGAGGTTATGTTTGTGTGCTTTCATTCTCTTTGTTTTGTTGCGAAGACGATTAGTTTCTTGCTTCTTCTAGGGTATAGCTTGCCTCCTTATGTTGGGCTTTACCATTTATTATCCTTTGTAGTGCTGTATTTGTAGAAAGATATTGTGTAAATTTGGTTTTGTCATGGAATATCTTGGTTTCTCCATCAATGTTAATTGAGAGTTTTGCTGGATACAGTAACCTGGGCTGGCATTTGTGTTCTCTTAGGGTCTGTATGACATCAGTCCAGGATCTTCTGGCCTTCATAGTTTCTGGCGAGAAGTCTGGTGTGATTCTGATAGGTCTGCCTTTATATGTTACTTGACCTTTTTCCCTTACTGCTTTTAATATTCTTTCTTTATTTTGTGCGTTTGGTGTTTTGACAATTATGTGACGGGAGGTGTTTCTTTTCTGGTCCAATCTATTTGGAGTTCTGTAGGCTTCTTGTATGTCTATGGGTATCTCTTTTTTTAGGTTAGGGAAGTTTTCTTCTATGATTTTGTTGAAGATATTTACTGGTCCTTTGAGCTGGGAGTCTTCACTCTCTTCTATACCTATTATCCTTAGGTTTGATCTTCTCATTGAGTCCTGGATTTCCTGTATGTTTTGGACCAGTAGCTTTTTCCGCTTTACATTATCTTTGACAGTTGAGTCAATGATTTCTATGGAATCTTCTGCTCCTGAGATTCTCTCTTCCATCTCTTGTATTCTGTTGGTGAAGCTTGTATCCACAGCTCCTTGTCTCTTCTTTTGGTTTTCTATATCCAGGGTTGTTTCCATGTGTTCTTTCTTGATTGCTTCTATTTCCATTTTTAATTCCTTCAACTGTTTGATTGTGTTTTCCTGGAATTCTTTCAGGGATTTTTGTGTCTCCTCTCTATGGGTTTCTACTTGTTTATTAATGTTTTCCTGTGTTTCCCTAAGTGTGTTCATGTCTTTCTTGAAGTCCTCCAGCATCATGATCAAATATGATTTTGAAACTAGATCTTGCTTTTCTGGTGTGTTTGGATATTCCATGTTTGTTTTGGTGGGAGAATTGGGCTCCGATGATGGCATGTAGTCTTGGTTTCTGTTGCTTGGGTTCCTGTGCTTGCCTCTCGCCATCAGATTATCTCTAGTGTTACTTCGTTCTGCTATTTCTGACAGTGGCTAGACTGTCCTATAAGCCTGTGTGTCAGGAGTGCTGTAGACCTGTTTTCCTCTCTTTCAGTCAGTTATGGGGACAGTGTGTTCTGCTTTCGGGCGTGTAGTTTTTCCTCTCTACAGGTCTTCAGCTGTTCCTGTGGGCCTGTGTCTTGAGTTCACCAGGCAGCTTTCTTGCAGCAGAAAATTTGGTCTTACCTGTGGTCCCGAGGCTCAGGTTCGCTCGTGGGGTGCTGCCCAGGGGCTCTCTGCAGCGGCAGCAACCAGGAAGACCTGTGCCGCCCCTTCCGGGAGCTTCAGTGCACCAGGGTTCCAGATGGTCTTTGGCTTTTTCCTCTGGCGTCCGAGATGTGTGTGCAGGGAGCAGTCTCTTCTGGTTTCCCAGGCTTGTCTGCCTCTCTGAAGGTTTAGCTCTCCCTCCCACGGGATTTGGGTGCAGAGAACTGTTTATCAGGTCTGTTTCTTTCAGGTTCCGGTGGTGTCTCAGGCTGGTGTCCTGCCGCTCCTGGGCCCTCCCCCACGGGAGCCCAGAGGCCTTATACTGTTTCCTCTTGGGCCAGGGATGTGGGCAGGGGTGAGCAGTGTTGGTGGTCTCTTCCGCTCTGCAGCCTCAGGAGTGCCCACCTGACCAGGCGGTTGGGTCTCTCTCTCACCGGGTCTGGGTGATACTAGGTCTCTTAAAGACTCGGTTTCTACATTGATCAGGTGAGATCACATGTGAGTGGTAACAATGCTATTGTAGCAGAATGACAAGAGAATTAAAACAATTGTAGTGTTGATAGCAGTGACTAACATGCCAGAATTAAATCTTATATAGTAAAGTGTTGGTTAGATACATGGTCCTAAAAGCTTAGTGTAACACAAGCAAAAAGTTCCAGATTAAAAAATATTCATTTTTACTTAAGTGAATTTGTGTCTGTGTGAGGGGTATATGCATTTGATATAGGTATCCCAGGAGACCAGGGTCTGATATAGTCCAGACTAGTATTGAACTGACCATCCCAAGTGCTGAAATAGTCATAGGCCTGCCCCATGGTATTAGCATTAGAATTTCTCTGTTGAGTAAGTTGGTGAGATGACTCCCAACACACATATGATCAATGTCTCCACATTCCTGCCCACCATTTGATCCTGACATGTCGGGCTGCCTGTGCCTTACCCTTGGGAATTAGCCTATGACCCTTGGGAACAGTGATTACATGCTTTTGGTATCTTTCCAGCTTGTGGCCAGGTAAGTGATCAGTACATATGTGTAAGATGAATTGAATAGGTTATTGCTTTATTACAACTCCTTAATCTTTATTAAGAACCAGGCATTTGTTTTCTTATTATTTTGTTTTTTGAGGTAAGGTAGTCCTGTCAATCCTGGGGGTTGCTTTGTAGACCAGGCTAGCCTCAAACTCACAATTTCTTCTGCCTCTGTTTCCCAAGTGCTAGGATTAAAAGCCTGTACCCCATACTTAGCTCCGCTTCCTTCCTTTCTTCCTTCCTCTCTCTCTCTCTCTCTCTCTCTCTCTCTTTATTTCTTTCTTTCTACCAGAGACAATGCCACAACATGCTAAATTGTGACTGTGAAGGATTCAGTATTCCAAATATGCCAATTTATTTATTGAGTATTTGGAACTAAAATTATTATAAAAATAGCAAATGCAAGATAGGTTTTCTCTGGATTTCCCCTATTTGCAGACAGATCCTGAGAAGGAAAGCAATGATCTCTGACTTCTCAGGGAACTTTATCAACCAGCAGAAATCTACAGATTACCTAGATGAAAGTCATCACAAGCTAGCACATCTCCCCACATGCTGATAAGTACTGCCTCCTGACATCACACTTACCTTTAAGTCTAAATCCCATCCTCCCTTCCTTTATATGTAAGTTTGCAAATCTCCACTTTGAGTGTACACATTTCTCCCTCTGACATCGTATACATGCAATGTTAAAAGTTAAGTGGGTTGTGTTTTCTCTAGTTAATCTTCTTCCTGACAGTGTGTCTTATAATACAAGTTTTCCAACTTAGGAGTGTGAAAAGGATTTTATCTTCTACCATATCATTTCATCATTAATCAACATTTATGGATAACCCATATTTGTTCTGTTTACATATATGTTTCTTGGTTTACAAAATGTATCTTTTGTATAATGTATGTTGGGTTTCAAAGTAGTTTCTCACAGTCCTGAGAACGCAGAACCCTGAAGATTTCTTTAAGATAATTATGCCTGGTTGAGATATTGTGGCAACCACATCCTTCACTGAGAGCAGGATGTGACTTTCTCTAGACATGCTGTAGCCTACAAACTCTTTGAATCTAATTAAGGGATATAATCATATCTTTGAGTTCTCTACAAAATATTAATTATTGTGGGGTATCCTCTAGAGAAGGCTACTCAGACAAGGGTTTAAATCAACAGGAAGTCTTTATTATCCAGTTGGTGACTATACTGGGAGCTTAAAAGCTTCACCCTGAGAAAAGCTTGGGACCATGCTGGGATGTTTGGAATCCCAGTTTATCTCAAGCTTTTCTCAGCTTGCGCTTTTAAGCATAGAAACTACATCCAGGATTGACATACTTCAGTTAGTAAGAGCAGTTATCCAGAAGTGGAACTACAGAAACCAAAAAGCAAGACTAGTACATTTAGCGATATTCCTAGAACTATGAACTTTGATGAATTAGGTCTTTGGGTTAATCTGGGCAGGTAGTGCTGTCTACATGCTGAGTTCTTAATGGCCTGAATGGTCCTTCCATCATGGAGTCAGTTGTGCTAAGGTCTGGGTACTTGTTACACTAATCAAATGCCAGCAACATAGAAAAATGATTACATGTTTTGAAAAAGTGGGATTTATTCCAGGAATGTAAGGTTGGCTTAACGTCACAAAATAAATCAATGTTATATTACATTAAAGACATAAAAGGCAAAAACTACATGATAACCTATAGTTACAAAAATATTTGACAAAATTCACCATTGCTCCTTCTTATAAAAGAAACCAAATGAGAACCAAGCCAAAACAAACAAACGAACGAATGAACGAACAAGGGAACTTCCTCAAGCTGATGAGGAGAATAGTAGCGATGAACTTTCCACCTGCACATAAGTTCCCTGAAGTAATGACTCTGAGACTCAAATGAATTTACAAACACCTAGATCATGTAGTTGAGCTCATTCCCTGCCTAGCTCATAACTTAGTTTATCCTAATCTAAGCTCTGCCATGTGTCTGGTTACCTCTGCTCAACTTTCACGAGTCTTTCCTCCTCTACGTCCTGGGGCAAATCCTCCCACGTTTGACACTCCCTCAGAATGCTTTTTTCTTCAGGATGTCCACCTTCTATTGTGCCCTTTCTTCTAAGTCATAGGATTTTTTTTTATTGACATGTGATGCATCCATTCAATACATAAGATATTTTCTCTATAGAGAATATTAAAAAAACTATTAGGCAAAATCATACTGAGTTGCTAAAATAATAAAAATAAAAGCAGTGTTTTTACTTGTGCCCTGGGACAAGACAAAGTTGCCTGCCATCACCATTTTTATTTAGTATTTTACTTGCATTCCCCAGAGTGGAGGAAATAGCAGTGACTGCTGAAAGGAATATGGATCTTCTTTAGATTATAAAAGTATCTAATAAATCATAGTGATATTACATAATTTAGTACACATATAGAAACATTTAATTATAAACTTTATACAAGTAGAATTTATGTATCGAAATTACATTCAGTACTACTATTAAAATTCATCCATTATAATGTTAAAATGATAAACATCATGAAAGATGGCTAAGCACTGAGATTGTATTGGGAGGTACTTCATAAGCACATGCAGAGAAGCACTTTACTGATTCCTTATGTGCTTTCCAAAATAATTAAGTTGAATATCAAAAGTAACCAGCAAGTCTACCCTTTGTCAACCTGACACTCAACCATTTCCTTATACCATAATAGTCTACTCATAGAACTGATGACATCTGAACTCAGTTCATTAACTTAGTCTTTTAGAGTCGCATTCCCATAACCTTACCTTCCTCAATATTGTTTAAAAGTTCAAACTTATCTGGGTGTGGTTGGCATATGCCCTTAATACTAGCACTCAGGAGGCAGAGAAAGGCAGATCTCTTTGAATTTAAGGTAACCCTACTCTACAAACTGAGTCCCCCCCATACTTGTTTTCCCTTCTATCAGCTCTTCCAAGGTCCTCTCCACCTCCTTATCTATCTTTTATGTTCTTTTGTTCATTCCCTCTCTCTGCTTCTCAAAAACAACAAAAACCCCACAAAAGTAAAAATCAAACAAAAGACAAAAAGCAAAAAAAAAAAAGAAAAGAAAAAACTACACACACACACACACACACACACACACACACACACACACACACCCCATTCAGTTGGTTTTGTGTTGGCCAATACTCCTGGGTATGGGTCTACCCTGAAGTGTGGTTAATATACCCAATGTTACTCTATAGGAGAAAAATGGGAAAATGAGACGTGGAGCTATGCAGAGAGTTCTCAAAAGATGTAACACACATGGCAGAGAAATGCTTAAAGAAATGTTCAACACCCTTTGTCACCAAGAAAATACAAACAGAAACTTTCAGGTTTTATATCACGCCAGTCAGAATCGCTGATGGTCAGCTGACGGCTCATGGTAGCAAGGATGGGGGGAAGGGGAACAGTATTCATTGCTAGTGGTAGTGCAAACTGACACATCTACTGTAGAAATCAGTGTGCCTATGCCTCAGGAAGTTGTGAATAGATCTAACTCAAGATCCAGCTATGCTACTTTTGAGCATTTAGCTCCACCTACAACTCCACATCCTACTACAGAGACATTTGCTTATCCGTGTTTCTTGCTGCTCTATTCAGGCACTGGAAACAGCGTACACATCTGTCAATGGATGGACATGAGAATGTGATATATTTACACAATGGAATATTATGCAGCTGTTAAAATTAAACCATGAAATTAACTGAGTGGATCTAGAAAAATATCATTCTAATTTAGGTAACCCAGACTACAAAAGACAAATATTACATGTATGTGTGTGTTAGTTTTTAAGCTTATGTATGCTGGCAGGAGGAAAGGATTTCTCAAGAAAGTGGCAATAAAATATAGGGTTATGGAGAGACAAGGCAGGGACTAGAAGATGATAATTAAATAGGAAGGGTATGAGAAAGAAGAGCAAAGGAGGGAATATAGGAAGGGACAACTAATACTAAAGGCCTTTTAAAAAAGGAAACATATGGAAGCTTAACATATGGACATTCCTTAAAAGATATACACATATGAAAGGAATCTAAATGAGGTCACCAAGTAATAGGAAAGACAATGTTTTAGACATCCTATACCACTGTGTAGTGCTATACACTTAATTATATTATTACATAGAGAGAATTCAAGTTGGTACTCATCAGAAACCTTATCCTTCTGACTAGTGTTCATGGTGTTAGAAGGTACTCTGCCCACTACCAAAGGAAAAAGGTCATCAATATCACCCAACAGTAATTCTTAAAGATGGATGTGTGTCACTGTCACTATGGCCTTATTGTTTGGATATCTTGTTGTCGCCCTATGTCAGGGAGATCCTGAAGCTTTGCATTTGTAGGACCACCCCCTTCACGTGCTTCAGCACTTCCTTGATGAGGTAGATGTTGGGGTGGGCCAACCTAAAGTGCCTGGGTGGTAGCTGAAGTGGTCAGCCTGCCAGCTGTCACAGAACCACACCACTGTTCCCACAGCACCAGGGCATGCTCCGCAGTCCTGCTCAAGCTAGCTCGCCCAATGTCGAAGTCACAGCAAGGATCAGAGCTAGCTCTCCTGCTCTCATGCCCTTGGGGCCAGCTCATCCGCACACATGACAGCAGGGACGGCTCTATTTTGCTGCCCAGATAAGGTACAGAGCCCACTCTCCTGAGGGCTGCAGCCGGTGTGGGGCAGAGAGCTCTTCTGTTCTCATGACCCTGGGGCTAGCTCTCCCATTTGCCTCAGGTGGTCTCAGGTGTCCGTGCTGAGGGGCACTGGGCAGTGGGGACTATTAGACATGGTGTGGGAGAGTAGCTGAGAGTTCTACATTTGAATCCATAGGAAGCAGGCAGTGAGAGACTCTGGGTCTGGCCTGGGTCTCTGCACCCTACTCCTATTGACATAGTTCCTCCAACAAGGCCACACCTAATAATCCTTTTAAATGGTTGCACTACATAAACATTCAAATACATGAACCTATCAGGGCCATATTATTCACACCCCTGCATGCTTCTTCAGGTCTTGTTTAGGTAGCCATATTGTTGAGGTATCATGCTTGAAGCTTCCCAATCATTTCTAGGAGATATAAGCTCACCAGCAACTTTCCTGTCTTCTGGCCCCTGTCTCCTCTTCTAAGATGTGTCACCTGAGCCTTAGGTGCAGAGTTGTGTTGTAAATTTAACAACTTGGGGCTGGGCACCCACGACCAAATATTCTCTGTATTTTGAGCAGTTGTTGTTTTCTATAATGGTTCCCAGCTGTTGCGAAGAGAAGTTTCTTTGATGATGGGTGACAGCTGTGTGTATATGGATACATAGTCAGAATGTAGTTAGAAACTATGCTGCCATAGTCATAGGCTCTCCTCTATGATCTCATGACCTCACTAAACCCAGGTGGTTGGCTAGTTTTCCAGTACCAGGAATGTTTTCCTCTCATGAACAGGCCTTAAGTCCAATTAGACAGCTGTTCGTTACCACCAAAATATGAGTGCTACACTTATACCCTTAGACTTATCTGGTTCTCCCCTTAGTGAGTCATGCATTATTCTCCCTACTTGTAGGAGCTGCTTGTGAGGATCCTGATAGTGCCACATGATGCTTTCCTATGTTTTCCTTTGAGATATTGATGAAAATCTTTATGATGTCAATTAAATATTGTATGGCCGCAAAACCTAGCATAGGCCCATAGCTTGTCTGAACACTATGTAGTCTCTCTTGAACTATGGCTGTAGTGATTTTTGAATGATAAGGTAACCAATCTGGGAAATACATCTATAGGTAGCCCCGTGAGAGCAGGGGGTCCTAGAACTCTCTTCTCAAAGGAAAGTCTTTCAAATGAACTATTCATCCATGATCTTGAGCCTGTAACTGGTTGCAATTAGCCAATTTCTGAGTTACCCTCAAGGCATATATTTCCCATTGTATCCATGCAAAGAACTTGGCTTCTTTTCAATGCTGCAAATATCTTTTTTAAAAGATCATACTTTCCTTAGCTTTAACTTTACTTATCTGATCGAACTGCAGTCTCTCTGCTTTGTATTTTGTTTCAAATTCTCACTGTATAAAATGAGACAGAAATAAGCATATCATAGTGCAAACACTGGAGTGCCTTCAACATGTCTCCAGTAGATCACTATGCTTCTCGTTCGTAGCTTTCTCTATTAGTCAGATGGGATCAGCACAAAATACCTTAACATAAACATGTCTGTGTTCTCAGTGTGGGCCTTTCCCTTTAGTCCTGTCTGGAAATGCTCTCACCGAGTTACCCTTGAGTGACACTACTTGATACAATCAAGTACATCACCATGATTGAACATGAAATCTTGTTTAATATATTCACATCTTTTAAAATTGTCTTTTAATTTCTTTCTTTCTGTCTTTTTTGAAAAGCCATTTCATATATGTAAGCATGTATCTTGGTCATATTCGCCCTCCCCCATCCCCAGGTACACTCAACAGGTCTTCCTCCCCCTTCACACCCTCTATTTTCCCTCTTTGTAACTCTGAGTCCAGTGTGTTCGGACGGTTGGAATGTGATTAATCTAGTTAGGTTGATCTTCTGCGTGTCTTGAGCAAGTGACTGTAAGAGATGTTAGTTCAGGAGTGCAATATTTATGCTATGTCTGCAAGACAGCATTTCACAGACCTCTTCCCCATCCTTTGGCAAACTCTTTCCGCCCCTTCTTCTGTAATGATACTCAAGTCGTGTGTGTGTGTGTGTGTGTGTGTGTGTGTGTGTAGACTCATTATTTTGACATATATTCAATATACAATCAATGAACATTATTTTTGAAATGTTGATGAATTAATTTTTTCTCTGGATCTGCTTTCACTAGCTTTTTTTAATGTGTGTAAAATAAATCATTTCCACTCAGCTCTCTATGGAAGGAACTGTGCAACTCTAGAATCATAAATAAAGTCAACTAAGACCTTTTTTTTGAGTTCTCAATTGCACCTTTATTTTTAATGTTTTAGCCTAAGCATTTTTATTAGATATTTTATATATTTACATTTCAAATGTTATCCCCCTTTCCGGTTTCCCCCCTCTCCCATAACCTCTGCTTTATAAGGATGTTCTCCCTTCCTCCAACCCACTCCTACCTCAACACCCTGGCATTCCCCTACACTGGGGAAATGAGCCTTCACAGGACCAAGACTTCTCCTTCTATTAATGTCAGACAATGCTATCCTTAGCTACATTTGCAGCTGGAGCCATGGGTCCCTCCATGTGTACTCTTTGGTTGGTGGTTTAGTTCTTGGGAGCTCTGGGGTGTCTGGCTGCTTGATATTGTTGTTCTTCCTGTGGGGTTGCAAACCCCTTCAGCTTCTTCAGTCCTTCCTCTAACTCCTCCACTGGAGTCCCCATACTCAGTCTGATGGTTACCTGCAAGCGTCCTCATCTATATCAGTAAGTCTCTGGCAGAGCCTCTCAGGAGACATTCATATCAGGCTCCTGTCAACAAGACATTCATGGCATCAACAATAGTGATTGGGTTTGGTGGCTACATATGGGATGGATCTCCAGGTGGGGCAGTCTCTGGATGTCCTTTTTCTTCAGTCTCTGATCCACTCTTTGTCCCTGTATCCTCCTGTGAGTATTTTGTTCGTAGAAGGGGGACAATTTCGTTTTCCTTCGTCTTGCCTTCATATGGTCTCTGAATTGTATCTTGTGTTTTCCAACTTTGGGGCTAATATCCACTAATCAGTGAGTGTATACCATGTGTGTTCTTTTATGATTTGGTTACATCATTCAGGATGATAATTTCTAGTTCTATACATTTGCCTAAGAATTTGATTCCCAGAGTGGTTGTAACAGCTTGCAACCCACCAGCAATGGAGGAGTGTTCCTCTTTCTTCACATCCTTACCAGCATGTGCTGTCACCTGAGTTTTTGATCTTAGCCATTCTGACTGGTGTGAGGTAGAATCTCAGGGTTGTTTTGATTTGGATTTCCCTAATGACTAAGGGTGTTGAACATTAAAGAAATGTAATGGTACTTCGTCACCATTCAATATTCCTCAGTTGAAAATTCTTTGTTTAGCTCTGTACTCGATTTCTAAATCAGGTTATTTGGCTCTCTGGAGTCTGACTTCTTGAGTTCTTTGTATATATTGGATATTAGCCCTCTAATGAATATAGGATTGGTAAAGATCTTTTCTCAATGTGTTGGTTGCTGTTTTGTTCTATTGACAGTGACCTTTGCTTTACAGAAACTTTGCAGTCTTATAAGGTCCCATTTGTTGATTTTTGATCTTAGAGCATAACTAAGACCTTTAAATTGAAAATGTTTTCATAATTTTGCTTTTGGGTGGCACTAAACTTCCAAATGACACTGTGCATCTTACATGTACCAGCATGTCTCAATGTGGTCGTTCTATGCCACAGTCAGGGTGACTATTGCTATGATGAAACACCATGACCGAAGCAACTTAAGGAGGAGTGTATTTGACTTTCACTTCCATGTCACTGTTCATCACTGAAGGAAGTTAGGACGTGAACTGAAGCAGGGCAAGGACCTAGAGGTAAGAGCTAAAGCAGAGGCCATGGAGGAGTGCTGCTTATTGGCTTGCTCCTCATGGCTTGCCCAGTTTGCTTTCTTATAGAAACCAGGACCACTAACACAGGGATGGAACCACCCATAATGAGCTAGCCCTTCCTCCATCAATTGTTAATTAAGAACCTTATAGAGACATTTTCTCAATTGAAGTTTCTTCTCCTCAGATGAATCAAGCTTGTATCAAGTTGACATAAAACTAGACATGACAACCTATTTCAAATGTCCCATAATACCATGTGCCTACTTGACAACCTTAATAGATAGTCTACATCTAGGTCATTCCCCACCTCAAAATTTAGCTTAGAGGGATTTGAAACTGTATGCACAGAAGATGATTCTAGGAATCTGAGGTAGAGTCCCAGAAATACATTTCTAATAATTTGTTAGCTGATGTTATTGTTGGCCCTGGGGCCACAATATAACAAACAAACCGAGAAAGTCACACATTGTGAAATGCTTCTCTCTACAATAGATAAAAAAAATGTACATTTTTTTTGAGATGGTGCTTCTTCTCTGTAGTGGAATTGAGATTTCTGGGTTGACTTGAAATGAGCCTGCTTTTCTGAATGTCTCCTGTATATTATTATTTGTTCCCAGAGCTGCTCATGTTTTATTTGTAATTGTTCTTTACCATATCTACTTAAAAAGTCTCCACTGAGCAAATACAAATATTAATATGGACTAAGTCAAAAGAGGCATTTAAGATTCTTGTATACTTTCTTTTCCATTCTCTTTCTTTTCTTGATTATTTGGAAATTTCATATAATACACTTGATCACTGTCACTTCCTAGTCCTCCCAGGTCAACTTCCCACCCTTGTACTTCTCCCTCTCCCCAGAAAAGAATAAAAACTAAACAAATCCAATTTGTGTTGCCCATATGCTCACTGGAGCATGGTCAAATTCCAGTGACCAGCCCCTTAAAGAAAACAGAGACCTCCCCCACCCTGAGATGTTACCAACTGTGGAGAGCTACACTTTAGGATTCTTACCACAATTTTCAAGACTGCCTTTTGATACCTTCTTGCCTAGACTGTTATTTTTCAGGGGTGGGGTTGGGTTGGGTTAGGAGTCATCACAGAAGCCTTCTATGTCTCTCTTTTTGAACTGTCAGTCTGTAGTCATTGAAATCACTGCAAAAGGAGCTTCTTTGGCCTTTATAGTCAGTGGGAGCACAGATCATGGACTACCCCTTAGTTTCTAGTGTCAGTATGGATCACAGTCATTCATATAGGATATTATGTCAGCATGTGCCATGGACCTCAGCATGTCTTTAACAGGAGCATAGGTCATGGACGTCAACATGGCTTCTGGTGATAGCATTTGGCTACAGACACTAATATGGTTCCCAGTAGCAGCACTGCCCACGGACATCAACATGGTTTAAGATGGCAGCACACGCCACAGACAACCATCCGCATTGCCTTTGGTGCTAGCTGGACAATGAACATCAACATGCCCTCTAGTGGTAGTACTGACCATGGACATCCACATGCCTTCCGGCTGCAAGACTGACTAAGGAGGGTCTGAAATTTTAATGAAGACTGTTCAGTGATAGTAGACACACTCTCCCTCAGTCAAAACATGGAGGCCATTATATATCTATTTTCCTTTATCATATATTGGACTGGCACTAAATCCATTCATTTCTCTTAATTCTTAAAGTACAAAGATGTAAAGTTATTTCATAATTTTTGAGGTTTATTAATGGCGTAAAGTAGTACACTTAATTTTCCAGAAGGTGCATATTTTAATTTCTAAGAGGAAATTTTTTGAGGCTGTTCTTTTTTATATACTTTTTATTATTGTTGTTATTATTATTTAATCTTTTCTTTACTGTTCAGTTGTTATCTCCCTCCTGGTTCACCCTCTGACTGTTCCTCATCCCTTACCTCCTTCCCCATCTCCAAGAGGATGTCCTCACCACACTCCCACCCACACACCACCAGGCCTCCCCAGTCCCTGAGGCCTCAAGTCTCTTGAGAGTTAGGAGTGTCTTCTCTCACTGAGGTCAGACCAGGCAGTCCTTTGCTATCTATGTTGGAGGCCCAAGAGGAACTTTCTTAATTTCATTATTCCAGCTGTGTTGGATACCTTTATGTCAACTTGACACAAGGTAGCATCATCTGAGAGGAGGAAACATCAACTGAGAAAAATGCCTCATAAGACTGGGCTGTAGGCAGGCCCATTTGGCACTTTCTTAAATAATGATTGATGTGGGAGGGTAGCCCAGTATGGGCACTTATGGCAGGTTTTATAGTTAATAAAAAATAATGTTATTATAGTAGCATTTCTCCATGATCTTCGGTTCCTGCCTCCAGGTTCCTGCCCTGCTTGAGTTCCAGCACTGACTTCTCTTAGTGATGGACCTTGAAGTGTAGGTGAAATAAAACCTTTCCTTTCCAAACTGCCTTTAGTCATGGTAACTCATTACAGTGATAGAAATTCTAAAACTTCAAGATTTGGCAAATGACTGTTTATCTAAAGACTCAAATGAATCTATATCTAATCTATACCATGTTCCTTTCCTAATTAGGTATTTATAGATTCCATCTTAAATATCTGGAGAGGCCACGTGTTAAAAACAAGGCCTGATTTTTGGCCTGAGATGTTGGGTCCCTTGGGCCTAGCAGAAATAAATTACAGTATTGGTGGTATGCCTTTTAATGTCAGATCTTTCCTTTTTCTCCTTTGCTTTCTGGCCACTGTGTGGCAAATAGACCCCCTCTGCCCTTTGTTTCTATCATGATGTGCTACACGAACAAATCAAGAGGGCCAAATGATCATGGGCTGAAATCATGAGCCAAAGAAATGCTTCCTGTTTTTAAGTAGATTTACGTAGGTGTTTGCTGGAGCAGCAGTAAGTTCACTGTGGGATACAGTGAGCAGGGCTGAAGGGTAAGAACTTTGGCTGTTTTGGATCTAGCTCTATAGACGGGCTGGCTTCCAACCACGTGCTTTGGGTGCCATACATCGAGCTATACCATGTTTGCCTTGCTGAGTTTTACACGTGTATGGATCTAATTTATCATTCCCATCTCCCAATTCCTCTATGTTGGAAAGAGAAATGTTTATCATGTGTTGCGTGCTGGAAACAATTAACTTACTTCTGATAATTTTACAAGGACTCACGGCTGGGAGTTTACCTCGAACATCAGGGAAGACTTCGGATTTGAGCTTTTCAGCAGCGATAAGAAGAGGTAGAATCAATATTCCTGGAGGTAGAATTAACGCACCTTGCGTTATGAAATAAGTGTAAAGCTTTGGATTGTGGGTAATAGTTTTAGAGTTGTGTGCAATAATTTGGACCTGGAACAGCTCCAGAGTCTCACAGGAGATGTCTCAGAGGTCAGCACACTTTGGCGACGAGAGGTGGTGGAAGCAGATGGGAGGGACTAGTGGAAAGCACAACTTCACACTGCCTTTAAAACTGGCACTGAGACCCTGGTGATGGTGGCACATGCCTTTACCCAAAACTTGGGAGACATAAGCAGGCAGAATCTGTGAGTTGGAAGCCAGCCCGTCTATAGAGCTAGAACCAAAACAGCCAAAGCCCTGTCTTGATAAAAGAAAACAAACAAACAAACAAACAAACAAACAAACAAACAAACAAAACACCCAGAGCAACAACAGAAGAGAATGGCATTGGAAGCCCAGATTATTTTTCTTCTTTGCTTCTGGCCTCTGTGATTCCTGTTCCCTAAATTCCTGGCCTATGTGATCTCTGCTCCCTAACTTCCTGGTCTATGTGATCCCTGCTCTCTAACTTCCTAGCCTCAGTGTTTCCTGCTCCCTAATTTCCTGGTCTCAGTGTTTCCTGCTCCCTATCTTCTTGGCCTCAGTGATTCCTGCTCCCTAACTTCCTGGCCTATGTGATGATCCCTGCTCCCTAACTTCCTGGCCTCAGTGATCCCTGCTCCCTAACTTCCTGGCCTCAGTGTTTCCTGCTCCCTAACTTCCTGGCCTCTGTGATCCCTACTCCCTAACTTCCTGGCCTCAGTGTTTCCTGCTCCCTAATTTCCTGGTCTCAGTGTTTCCTGCTCCCTATCTTCTTGGCCTCAGTGATTCCTGCTCCCTAACTTCCTGTCCTATGTGATCCCTGCTCCCTAACTTCCTGGCCTCAGTGTTTCCTGCTCCCTAACTTCCTGGCCTATGTGATCCCTACTCCCTAACTTCCTGGCCTCAGTGTTTCCTGTTCCCTAACTTCCTGGCCTCAGTGTTTCCTGCTCCCTAACTTCCTGGCCTCAGTGTTTCCTGCTCCCTATCTTCTTGGCTTCAGTGATCCCTGCTCCCTAACTTCCTGGCCTCAGTGTTTCCTGCTCCCTATCTTCTTGGCTTCAGTGATCCCTGCTCCCTAACTTCCTGGCCTCAGTGTTTCCTGCTCCCTAACTTCCTGGCCTCAGTGTTTCCTGCTCCCTAGCTTCCTGGCAGCTTTATTTTACTACATTATTATCTTATGCTTTGTCAGAGACCCAAAGCAATGGAGCAAGCAAACACAGAATGAAATTTCCATAACTAAAAGCTAAGACAAGCCTTTCCTTCTGATAAGTTTTCTCAGACACTCCATTACATGGTAGAAAGCTGACTAACAAGAGTTGGAGATTTTAGCCCAGGGTCTTACATATTGGTATTTATCATTGGATATATCAGTAGTCATGCATCTTTATTAGTAAAAGATTTCTTTTTCAAGTTATGTTATGAAAGCCTACATTTCTTTCTATATTGGCTGTAAAAAGCCACCTGTTACTATCTAAATGGTTATGAAATGGAAAAAGCAAAAAAAGTGGTGGTGTATGAATTTCCCTTTAAGTCTACTGGAAAGGGAGACAGGATTGAACACTCTTGGTGGCCAAGAGGACAAAAGTTTCTTTTCAGAAGATGCACAGAAAGACAGATCTTTATTTTTGTGTAACCAAGAAACAAAGTTTCTTCTTCATGGGACATTCTGGAACACAAGCAGGGTCATTTTCTCACAGTTATCACCAAGGCACAAGGTTTCCATCAACTCCAAATATAGATGGCTTGGATATGCATAAGTCAGGACACATGGTTCTTGTCAGGCTTCTGCTACAGAGGGAAGGCCATGTATGTTGGAGAACTTCCCAAGGGACAAAAATTATAAAATATAATTAAAAATTTAAATAAAGAAGATAGAATGTTTGAAAATACAAGGTAAATTTTTAAGATTTTTCCCATACAAAGAAGAGAATCTAGATTCATTGTAGCTTGCAGATAACATTGTAACATGAGATGGCATGGGACTGGTAAGATTGTCAGTGGTAAAAGCATTTGCCGTGCAAGTCAGATAACCTGAGTTGGATTCTGGAATCCACATAAAGGGGAAGAAGAGAACCCAATTTGGTTTGATTTACATCCCTCCCCCCTACATAAACACACAATAACAATTAATAAAAGCATGAGAATTTGCACTTTAAAATATACAGAATAGCTGGCATGTGCTTTTAATCCCAGCACTTGGGAGAGAAAGACAGGTGAGTCTTGGTAAGTTCAAGGCCATCCTAGCCTACATAGTGAGTTCTAGTACAGCCAGAGCTACACAGAAAAACATTGTCTCAAAAATATTAAAAAAATTAAAAAGGAAAAGTTAAAAATATAGAATATGAACCATCACATTTCAGTTATTTTTGTTTCAAATCTTCATTTGGGAGCCAAACAAACCTATCAGAGGGGTCACCTGAGACCACAAATATTTACATTATGATTCATAACAGTAGTAAAATTACAGTTGTGGAGCAGCAATGAAGATAGTTATATGGGCGGGGGTCTCCACAACACGAGGAACTGCAATAAAGCGTGCATCACTAGAAGGTTGAGAAACACTGCTCTGCAGGAAGAGATAACGTGAACTGTTCTGGAGGCACTGAGGGACTAAGGTCAGTTACAGAGGAACAGGAAGAGGAATGGCCGGTGTTCTGCCTGTGGCCTGATGAGAATCATGTAGTACACTTGTCCCTGGATATGACAAAGCATATCTGGGGACCAGAACGTATTCAATACTGGACTTAGAGGAAAGATGGGTTCAGGCCAATCAGGATGGAGCCAGCATAGCAAACATGGCCGTTCTGAGACTACTGTTCTTTCAAGATGGAGAGAAAAGGATATAAAAGAATCACTTTATTTTTTTAAAAGATTTGTTTATTATTTATATGAATACACTGTAGCTGTCCTCAGACACACCAGAAGAGGGCATCAGATCCCATTACAGATGGTTGTGAGCCACCATGTGGTTGCTGGGAATTGAACTCGCAACCTCTGGAAGAACAGTCAGTGCTCTTAACCGCTGAGCCATCTCTCCAGCCCCACTTAGGCCATTTTAACATTCAGGGTTATAGTTAGCTAGCCCCCTGTTATTCTATTATGTATATCCATACAGATATGGAATAGCCTCCTGTTATTCTATTATGTATATCCATACAGACATAGAATATGCCAAAATTGAAAAACAGTTTTAAAAACTCGTTCGTTATTATTGACAGATATTTACTTAATTTTAATTTTCTCCCTCCCTCCCTTCCTTCCTTCTCTTCTTCTTCCTTTAGAATCATTAAGTTGTACTTATGAGGCAACCACTCTGTCACTGTTTCAGCCTCAGCCAAGTAGTATTTACTGGTAATTTTGGCATGTTTCTGGAGCCACAACACTCACCATTTGTTTAATGCACATTATACTGTCTTTGAGGCTAGTAGAACTTTTGAATGTTCTAACATTGTTACTTGTCATTTCTAACCTCTTCAAGAAGCCATGTCTGTAAATGTAAATATTGCTTTTATTTACTCAGAGTAAAAAAATGATATGAGAGCTGTACCCAAGCTTTATGAATACATGGCTTAGGCTGAGCCCATAGTGCTAGCTAACTATTCCTAGGCCTAGGCCTGGAAGCTGCTAGCCTCCATACAATCTAATTTTCTGCAAGTCTGGACCCTTAAGGCTTCAGTTTCCAGCCTCCATCTGGCAACCTAGGTCTAGAATGTTACAGCCGCTGAGACATACTGCTGCTTTAATTCATTCTTTCTAGTTCTTTCTGAACTCTGGCTGGCTAGTACATGAGGGGGGGGGGTTGGTAATGCTGTTTATATTCTGATGTTAATTTGGGTCTCCAAGATTGTTTGCACAGGAGAGTCCCACATGTAAGATACTGAATGACTCTGCCCTCAGTTAATTCTGATTGGTAAATAAAGATGCCAGCAGTCAATGTTTGGGCAGGGCAGACAGAGGCAGGACTTTAGGATTTATGTTCTTGAGACCGGGAAGAGAACTGTCATCATGCTGATATGTAAGGCATATCAAATTATAAAGGCTGTGTGTGTTTCATTCAAGAACTTAAACCTTTGAGGTAGGTTCAACTTAGCTGCTCTGGCTCAAACTATTCTCCTAGCTGACTGATTCAAATTGGTTTTTCTTGACTTCTGACTGGACTGTTCTTATTGAAAAGACTGCCTCTGAACTCCACTGAATTTCCTGAACTTAACTGAACTACACTCACTGAACTACCTTTCTTCACTGACCAACTGAACACAACTCAATTCACTGCATCCTCTTTGTGCTTCTCTTAATTAACCTCTCTATCCTGTCTTTGTAAGACTTGGGTATTCTATTTCGGACTCATTCTGTCAAATTTTTCTCTGATTCATCACTTTGTCTGCCCCTCAACTAGATGTCACTTTCAAACATGGCTACTTCCTTCTACAAACTCACTTTATTTTAATGTGTCTGTATTCCAGTCAGAGAGATTAAAGGTGTTTCATTCCAGCAGATCACATAGACCTAGAAGGTCTTTGCCAGAGCAGCCATGTTGCTGGATTAAAATTCCTCTACACACATCAATTCCTTTCCTCTCTATTTCCTCATGTTTAAAAGAAAGACATCCTTTCAGAGAGTTGTGAGGCATGTGTAAATCAGTGCAGCAATATCTGGTGCTCAAGATGTGTGCATCATGAATCCTGACTTAAGCCTTCCCCAGCCTTGGTATTTATTTTTCAAATTCAATGCCACTTCCTAAAGCTTTTGAATTTTGTGACTTTGCTGAAGGAACTAGGACAACTTTCTGGAAGGTTTAGTTGAGGTTTTCTGTGTTCAGTGACCCTTAGATTTATTATATGTTGACATATCTCAGAATAGCTTTGTGAAATTAGGATCTTGGTTCTCATTCTTTTCCATTGCCTAAAACCAGCATTAATTCATTTAAAGGGGTTCTTCTAAGATCAAATTGATTTGGGGATTCTATTTTAGGGTGTTTTTTGGCAAGACCGTTCTATTCATCCATCTGACCTTGGACTACAAGGATGCTTTTTTATAGCCAGGGATTGGTGAGTGTGATAGGTACCTTGGCTGCCAATTTGATTACACCTGGAATTACTTAAAACCCATACATTGAGGGGGCACATGTGAGAAACTTTTTGCTTAATTTGAAGTGGGAAGCTCTACTTCTAATTTAGATACTTAAGCTGAGAAGACAAACCTTTAATTCAGAGCTTTGGAGGTAAGAAGACCCATCTGTAATCTGGGCCACCCTTTCTGCTGGAAGTCTACATAAGAACGTGGAAGAAGGAAACTTTTGCCTTACACGCTAGTGCTTACCTTCACTGGCATTAGAAAATACTTCCTTCTCTTATCAGTGAGTGCATACCTTGTGTGTTTTTCTGTGACTGGGTTACCTTACTGAGGATGCTATTTTCTAGTTCCATCCATTTGCCTAATAATTTCATGTAGTCATTGTTTTTAATATCTGAGTACTACTCCATTGTGTAAATGTACCACATTTTATGTATCCATTCCTCTACTGAAGGACATCTGGTTTCTTTCAAGCTTCTGACTGTTATAAATAAGGCTGCCACGAACATAGTCCTTGTTATATGTTGGAGCATCTTTTGGGTATATGGCCAGGAGTGGTATAGCTGGATCCTCAGGTAGTACTATGTCAAACTTTCTGAGGAACCTCCAGACTGATTTCTAGAGTGGTTATACCAACTTGCAATCCCACCAACAATGGAGGAGTGTTCCTCTTTCTCCACATCCTCGCCAGCATCTGCTGTCCCCTGAGTTTTTGATCTTAGCCATTCTCTCTGGTCTGAGGTGGTATCTCAAGGTTGTTTTGATTTGCATTTCCCTGATGGCTAAGGATGTCGAACATTTCTTTAGGAGCTTCTTGGCCACTCGGTATTCCCCAGTTGAGAATTCTTTTTTTTTTTTATTTTTTTTTATTAACTTGAGTATTTCTTATATACATTTCAAGTGTTATTCCCTTTCCCGGTTTCCGGGCAAACATCCCCCTCCCCCCTCCCCTTCCTTATGGGTGTTCCCCTCCCAACCCTCCCCCCATTGCCGCCCTCCCCCAATAGTCTAGTTCACTGGGGGTTCAGTCTTAGCAGGACCCAGGGCTTCCCCTTCCTCTGGTGCTCTTACTAGGATATTCATTGCTACCTATGAGGTCAGAGTCCAGGGTCAGTCCATGTATAGTATTTAGGTAGTGGCTTAGTCCCTGGAAGCTCTGGTTGCTTGGCATTGTTGTACATATGGGGTCACGAGCCCCTTCAAGCTCTTCCAGTTCTTTCTCTGATTCCTTCAACGGGGGACCTATTCTCAGTTCAGTGGTTTGCTGCTGGCATTCACCTCTGTACTTGCTGTATTCTGGCTGTGTCTCTCAGGAGTGATCTACATCCGGCTCCTGTCGGTCTGCACTTCTTTGCTTCATCCATCTTGTCTAATTGGGTGGCTGTATATGTATGGGCCACATGTGGGGCAGGCTCTGAATGGGTGTTCCTTCAGTCTCTGTTTTAATCTTTGCCTCTCCCTTCCCTGCCAAGGGTATTCTTTTTCCTCATTTATTTTTTTTTTTTATTAACTTGAGTATTTCTTATATACATTTCGAGTGTTATTCCCTTTCCCGGTTTCCGGGCAAACATCCCCCTCCCCCCTCCCCTTCCTTATGGGTGTTCCCCTCCCAACCCTCCCCCCATTGCCGCCCTCCCCCCATAGACTAGTTCACTGTGGGTTCAGTCTTAGCAGGACCCAGGGCTTCCCCTTCCACTGGTGCTCTTACTAGGATATTCATTGCTACCTATGGGGTCAGAGTCCAGGGTCAGTC
This sequence comes from Rattus norvegicus, assembly GCF_021556685.1. Lineage (NCBI taxonomy): Eukaryota > Metazoa > Chordata > Mammalia > Rodentia > Muridae > Rattus > Rattus norvegicus. Next base: position 26,730,960 of record NC_141538.1, on the reverse strand, counting down.
CATGTATAGTCTTTAGGTAGTGGCTTAGTCCCTGGAAGCTCTGGTTGCTTGGCATTGTTGTACTTTTGGGGTCTCGAGCCCCTTCAAGCTCTTCCAGTTCTTTCTCTGATTCCTTCAATAGGGGACCTATTCTCAGTTCAGTGGTTTGCTGCTGGCATTCGCCTCTATATTTGCTGTATTCTGGCTGTGTCTCTCAGGAGCGATCTACATCCGGCTCCTGTCGGTCTGCACTTCTTTGCTTCATCCATCTTGTCTAATTGGGTGGCTGTATATGTATGGGCCAAATGTGGGGCAGGCTCTGAATGGGTGTTCCTTCAGTCTCTGTTTTAATCTTTGCCTCTCCCTTCCCTGCCAAGGGTATTCTTTTTCCTCATTTAAAGAAGGAGTGAAGCATTCACATTTTGATCATCCGTCTTGAGTTTCATTTGTTCTAGGGATCTAGGGTAATTCAAGCATTTGGGCTAATAGCCACTTATCAATGAGTGCATACCATGTATGTCTTTCTGTGATTGGGTTAGCTCACTCAGGATGATATTTTCCAGTTCCAACCATTTGCCTACGAATTTCATAAACTCGTTGTTTTTGATAGCTGAGTAATATTCCATTGTGTAGATGTACCATATTTTCTGTATCCATTCCTCTGTTGAAGGGCATCTGGGTTCTTTCCATTTTCTGGCTATTATAAATAAGGCTGCGATGAACATAGTGGAGCACGTGTCTCTTTTATATGTTGAGGCATCGTTTGGGTATATGCCCAAGAGAGGTATAGCTGGATCCTCAGGCAGTTCAATGTCCAATTTTCTGAGGAACCTCCAGACTGATTTCCAGAATGGTTTTACCAGTCTGCAATCCCACCAACAATGGAGGAGTGTTCCTCTTTCTCCACATCCTCGCCAGCATCTGCTGTCACCTGAGTTTTTGATCTTAGCCATTCTCACTGGTGTGAGGTGAAATCTCAGGGTTGTTTTGATTTGCATTCCCCTTATGACTAAAGATGTTGAACATTTCTTTAGGTGTTTCTCAGCCATTCGGCATTCCTCAGCTGTGAATTCTTTGTTTAGCTCTGAACCCCATTTTTTAATAGGGTTATTTGTTTCCCTGCGGTCTAACTTCTTGAGTTCTTTGTATATTTTGGATATAAGGCCTCTATCTGTTGTAGGATTGGTAAAGATCTTTTCCCAATCTGTTGGTTGCCGTTTTGTCCTAACCACAGTGTCCTTTGCCTTACAGAAGCTTTGCAGTTTTATGAGATCCCATTTGTCGATTCTTGATCTTAGAGCATAAGCCATTGGTGTTTTGTTCAGGAAATTTTTTCCAGTGCCCATGTGTTCCAGATGCTTCCCTAGTTTTTCTTCTATTAGTTTGAGTGTGTCTGGTTTGATGTGGAGGTCCTTGATCCACTTGGACTTAAGCTTTGTACAGGGTGATAAGGATGTATCGATCTGCATTCTTCTACATGTTGCCCTCCAGTTGAACCAGCACCATTTGCTGAAAATGCTATCTTTTTTCCATTTGATGGTTTTGGCTCCTTTGTCAAAAATCAAGTGACCATAGGTGTGTGGGTTCATTTCTGGGTCTTCAATTCTATTCCATTGGTGTATCTGTCTGTCTCTGTACCAATACCATGCAGTTTTTATCACTATTGCTCTGTAATATTGCTTGAGTTCAGGGATAGTGATTCCCCCTGAAGTCCTTTTATTGTTGAGGATAGCTTTAGCTATCCTGGGTTTTTTGTTATTCCAGATGAATTTGCAAATTGTTCTGTCTAACTCTTTGAAGAATTGGATTGGTATTTTGATGGGGATTGCATTGAATCTGTAGATTGCTTTTGGTAAAATGGCCATTTTTTACTAAATTAATCCTGCCAATCCATGAGCATGGGAGATCTTTCCATCTTCTGAGGTCTTCTTCAATTTCTTTCCTCGGTGTCTTGAAGTTCTTATTGTACAGATCTTTTACTTGCTTGGTTAAAGTCACACCGAGGTACTTTATATTATTTGGGTCTATTATGAAGGGTGTCGTTTCCCTAATTTCTTTCTCGGCTTGTTTCTCTTTTGTATAGAGGAAGGCAACTGATTTATTTGAGTTAATTTTATACCCAGCCACTTTGCTGAAGTTGTTTATCAGCTTTAGTAGTTCTCTGGTGGAACTTTTGGGATCACTTAAATATACTATCATGTCATCTGCAAATAGTGATATTTTGACCTCTTCTTTTCCGATCTGTATCCACTTGATCTCCGTTTGTTGTGTGATTGCTCTGGCTAGAACTTCAAGAACTATATTGAATAAGTAGGGAGAGAGTGGGCAGCCTTGTCTAGTCCCTGATTTTAGTGGGATTGCTTCAAGTTTCTCTCCATTTAGTTTAATGTTAGCAACTGGTTTGCTGTATATGGCTTTTACTATGTTTAGGTATGGGCCTTGAATTCCTATTCTTTCCAGGACTTTTATCATGAAGGGGTGTTGAATTTTGTCAAATGCTTTCTCAGCATCTAATGAAATGATCCTGTGGTTCTGTTCTTTCAGTTTGTTTATATAATGGATCACGTTGATGGTTTTCCGTATATTAAACCATCCCTGCATGCCTGGGATGAAGCCTACTTGATCATGGTGGATGATTGTTTTGATGTGCTCTTGAATTCGGTTTGCCAGAATTTTATTGAGTATTTTTGCGTCGATATTCATAAGGGAAATTGGTCTGAAGTTCTCTTTCTTTGTTGTGTCTTTGTGTGGTTTAGGTATAAGAGTAATTGTGGCTTCGTAGAAGGAATTCGGTAGTGCTCCATCTGTTTCAATTTTGTGGAATAGTTTGGATAATATTGGTATGAGGTCTTCTATGAAGGTTTGATAGAATTCTGCACTAAACCCGTCTGGACCTGGGCTCTTTTTGGTTGGGAGACCTTTAATGACTGCTTCTATTTCCTTAGGAGTTATGGGGTTGTTTAACTGGTTTATCTGTTCCTGATTTAACTTCGATACCTGGTATCTGTCTAGGAAATTGTCCATTTCCTGAAGATTTTCAAATTTTGTTGAATATAGGTTTTTATAGTAAGATCTGATGATTTTTTGAATTTCCTCTGAATCTGTAGTTATGTCTCCCTTTTCATTTCTGATTTTGTTAATTTGGACGCACTCTCTGTGTCCTCTCGTTAGTCTGGCTAAGGGTTTATCTATCTTGTTGATTTTCTCAAAGAACCAACTTTTGGTTCTGTTGATTCTTTCTATGGTCCTTTTTGTTTCTACTTGGTTGATTTCAGCTCTGAGTTTGATTATTTCCTGCCTTCTACTCCTCCTGGGTGTATTTGCTTCTTTTTGTTCTAGAGCTTTTAGGTGTGCTGTCAAGCTGCTGACATATGCTCTTTCCTGTTTCTTTCTGCAGGCACTCAGCGCTATGAGTTTTCCTCTTAGCACAGCTTTCATTGTGTCCCATAAGTTTGGGTATGTTGTATCTTCATTTTCATTAAATTCTAAAAAGTTTTTAATTTCTTTCTTTATTTCTTCCTTGACCAGGCTATCATTGAGTAGAGCATTGTTCAATTTCCACGTATATGTGGGCATTCTTCCCTTATTGTTATTGAAGACCAGTTTTAGGCCGTGGTGGTCCGATAGCACGCATGGGATTATTTCTATCTTTCTGTACCTGTTGAGGCCCGTTTTTTGACCAATTATATGGTCAATTTTGGAGAAAGTACCATGAGGAGCTGAGAAGAAGGTATATCCTTTTGCTTTAGGATAGAATGTTCTATAAATATCCGTTAAGTCCATTTGGCTCATGACTTCTCTTAGTCTGTCGACATCACTGTTTATTTTCTGTTTCCATGATCTGTCCATTGATGAGAGTGGGGTGTTGAAATCTCCCACTATTATTGTGTGAGGTGCAATGTGTGTTTTGAGCTTTAGTAAGGTTTCTTTTACGTATGTAGGTGCCCTTGTATTTGGGGCATAGATATTTAGGATTGAGAGTTCATCTTGGTGGATTTTTCCTTTGATGAATATGAAGTGTCCTTCCTTATCTTTTTTGATGACTTTTAGTTGGAAATTGATTTTATTTGATATTAGAATGGCTACTCCAGCTTGCTTCTTCTGACCATTTGCTTGGAAAGTTGTTTTCCAGCCTTTCCCTCTGAGGTAGTGTCTGTCTTTGTCTCTGAGGTGTGTTTCCTGTAGGCAGCAGAATGCAGGGTCCTCATTGCGTATCCAGTTTGTTAATCTATGTCTTTTTATTGGGGAGTTGAGGCCATTGTTATTGAGAGATATTAAGGAATAGTGATTATTGCTTCCCGTTATATTCATATTTGGATGTGAGGTTATGTTTGTGTGCTTTCATTCTCTTTGTTTTGTTGCCAAGACGATTAGTTTCTTGCTTCTTCTAGGGTATAGCTTGCCTCCTTATGTTGGGCTTTACCATTTATTATCCTTTGTAGTGCTGGATTTGTAGAAAGATATTGTGTAAATTTGGTTTTGTCATGGAATATCTTGGTTTCTCCATCTATGTTAATTGAGAGTTTTGCTGGATACAGTAACCTGGGCTGGCATTTGTGTTCTCTTAGGGTCTGTATGACATCAGTCCAGGATCTTCTGGCCTTCATAGTTTCTGGCGAGAAGTCTGGTGTGATTCTGATAGGTCTGCCTTTATATGTTACTTGACCTTTTTCCCTTACTGCTTTTAATATTCTTTCTTTATTTTGTGCGTTTGGTGTTTTGACAATTATGTGACGGGAGGTGTTTCTTTTCTGGTCCAATCTATTTGGAGTTCTGTAGGCTTCTTGTATGTCTATGGGTATCTCTTTTTTTAGGTTAGGGAAGTTTTCTTCTATGATTTTGTTGAAGATATTTACTGGTCCTTTGAGCTGGGAGTCTTCACTCTCTTCTATACCTATTATCCTTAGGTTTGATCTTCTCATTGAGTCCTGGATTTCCTGTATGTTTTGGACCAGTAGCTTTTTCTGCTTTACATTATCTTTGACAGTTGAGTCAATGATTTCTATGGAATCTTCTGCTCCTGAGATTCTCTCTTCCATCTCTTGTATTCTGTTGGTGAAGCTTGTATCTACAGCTCCTTGTCTCTTCTTTTGGTTTTCTATATCCAGGGTTGTTTCCATGTGTTCTTTCTTGATTGCTTCTATTTCCATTTTTAATTCCTTCAACTGTTTGATTGTGTTTTCCTGGAATTCTTTCAGGGATTTTTGTGTCTCCTCTCTATGGGCTTCTACTTGTTTATTTATGTTTTCCTGGAATTCTTTCAGGGATTTTTGCGATTCTTTCAGGCATTTTTGCGATTCCTCTCTGTAGGCTTCTACTTGTTCTCTAAGGGAGTTCTTCACGTCTTTCTTGAAGTCCTCCATCATCATGATCAAAAATGATTTTGAAACTAGATCTTGCTTTTCTGGTGTGTTTGGATATTCCATGTTTGTTTTGATGGGAGAATTGGGCTCCGATGGTGCCATGTAGTCTTGGTTTCTGTTGCTTGGGTTCCTGCGCTTGCCTCTCGCCATCAGATTATCTCTAGTGTTACTTTGTTCTGCTATTTCTGACAGTGGCTAGACTGTCCTATAAGCCTGTGTGTCAGGAGTGCTGTAGACCTGTTTTCCTCTCTTTCAGTCAGTTATGGGGACAGAGTGTTCTGCTTTCGGGTGTGTAGTTTTTCCTCTCTACAGGTCTTCAGCTGTTCCTGTGGGCCTGTGTCTTGAGTTCACCAGGCAGCTTTCTTGCAGCAGAAAAGTTGGTCTTATCTGTGGTCCCGGGGCTCAAGTTCGCTCGTGGGGTGCTGCCCACGGGCTCTCTGCAGCGGCAGCAACCAGGAAGCCCTGTGCCGCCGTTTCCGGGAGCTTCAGTGCACCAGGGTTCCAGATGGTCTTTGGCTTTTTCCTCTGGCGTCTGAGATGTGTGTGCAGAGAGCAGTCTCTTCTGGTTTCCCAGGCTTGTCTGCCTCTCTGAAGGTTCAGCTCTCCCTCCCATGGGATTTGGGTGCAGAGAACTGTTTATCCGGTCTGTTTCCTTCAGGTTCTGGCGGTGTCTCAGGCAGGGGTCCTGCCGCTCCTGGGCCTTCCCCCCGGGAGCCCAGACGCCTTATACAGTTTCCTCTTGGGCCAGGGATGTGGGCAGGGGTGAGCAGTGTTGGTGGTCTCTTCCGCTCTGCAGCCTCAGGAGTGCCCACCTGACCAGGCGGTTGGGTCTCTCTCTCACAGGGTCTGGGGGCAGAGAGCTGCTGCGGGCCGGGATCCGGGGGTTTGGGACTTCCGGCAAACACAGAACGTGCCCGGTCCCAGAGGAATTCTGCTTCCGTGTGTCCCAAGCTCACCAGGCAGCTTTCCTGCAGCAGAAAAGCTGGTCTTACCTGTGGTCCCGGGGCTCAAGTTTGCTCGTGGGGTGCTGCCCACGGGCTGTCCGCAGCAGCAGCAACCAGGAAGACCTGTGCCGCCATTTCCCGAGAATTCTTTGTTTAGCTTTGTACCCCATTTTTAATAGGATTATTTGGTTATTTGTAGTCTAACTTCTTGAGTTCTTTATATATATTAGATATTAGCCCTCTATCAGATGTAGGATTGGTAAAGATTTTTTTTTCCCGATCTGTTGGTTGCCATTTTGTCCTATCGACAGTGTCCTTTGCTGTACAGGAGATTTGCAATTTTATGAGGTCCCACTTGTTGATTCTTGTCTTAGAGCATAAACCATTGGTGTTCTGTTCAGGAAAATTTCCCCTTTGCCTATGTGCTGTAGGCTCTTCCCCACTTTCTCTTCTATTAGTTTCAGTGTATCTGGTTTCATGTGGAGGTCTTTGATCCACTTAGACTTGAGCTTTGTACAAAGAGATAAGAATGTGTCAATTTGCATTCTTCTGTCTAGAAAACTGTTCATTTCATCCAGATTTTCCAGTTTTGTTGAGTATAGGCTTTTGTAGAAGGACCTGATGACTTTTTTTAATTTCCTCAGTTTTTGTTGTTATGTCTCCCTTTTCACTTCTGATTTTGTTAATTTGTATACTGTGTCTGTGCCCTTAGTCTGGCTAAAAGTATACCTATCTTGTTGATTTTCTCAAAGAACTAGCTCCCTGGTTTTGTTGATTCTTTGTATAATCCGTTTTGTTTCTACTTGGTTGATTTCAGCTCTGATTTTGATTATTTTTTTTTTTTTTGCTGTCTACTCCTCTTGGGTGTATTTGCTTCTTTTTGTTCTAGAGCTTTCAGGTGTGCTGTCAAGCTGTTAGTGTATGCTCTCTTTAGTTTTGTTTTGGAGGCACTCAGAGCTATGAGTTAGTATCTCTTTCAGTATGTCCCATAAGTTTGGGTACGTTGTTCCTTCATTTTCTTTAAAATCTAAAAAGTCTTTAATTTCTTTATTTCTTTTTTGAGTAGAGAGTTGTTTAGCTTTCATGTGTTCGTGGGCTTTCTGTTGTTTTTGTTGTTATTGAAGACCAGCCTTAGTCCATGGTGATCTGATAGGATGCATGGGATTATTTCCATCTTCTTAACTCTGTTGATACCTGTTTTGTGACCAATTATGTGGTCAATTTTGGAGACGGTACCATGGGGTGCTGAGAAGAAGCTATATTCTTTTGTTTTAGCATGAAATGTTTAAAAGCTCAAAATATCCGAGAAACAATGCACAGACCATATAAAGCTCAAGAAGAAGGAAGACCAAAATGTAGATGCATCAGTCCTGCTTAGAAGCAGGAACAAAATACACATGGGAGGAAGTGCAGGGACAAAGAGTGTACCAGGGACTGAAGGAAAAGTCATCCAAAGACTGCCCCACCAGGAGATCCATCCATATGCAGCCACCAAACCCAGTCACTATTGCTGATGCCAAAAAGTGCTTACTCACAGGAGCCTGATATGGATGTCTCCCGAGAGGCTCTGCTAAAGCCTTACTGATACAGATAAGGATACTTGCAGTTAACCATCAAACTGAGCACAGGGATCCCAATGGAGGAGTAAGAGAAAGGACTGAGGAGCTGAAGGAGTTTGCAAACCCATAGGGAGAACAACAATATCAACCAACCGGCCTCCACTAAAGCTCCCAGGGACTAAACCACCAACCAATGTGTATACATGAAGGGACCCATGGCACCAGCTGCATATGTAGCAGAGGATGACATTGTCCGGCATCACTCAGAGGAGAAACTCTTAGTCCCGCAAAGGCTAATTTCCCCAGTGTAGGGGAATGCCAGGGTGTTGAGGGGGGAGTGGGTGGGTGGGAGTGGGAGTATCTTCATAGAAGCGGGGGGGGGAGGGAGGGGTAATGAGGGGGAAGGGGATAAAATTTGAAATGTAAATACATAAAATATCCAATAAAAATTAAATAAAAGTAATTAAAAAACAAGAAAACACTTCTCTGGAATTCCAGTATCTACTGATCAATGAGACATACAACCTCATAGACTGAGCAGCCAATGAATTCTTAGACCTTCTTTTCATAGGCAGTCATTATTGAATTAGCTGGACCACCATTTGTAGGTCATTCTAATAAACCCCCACTTATATATAGAGGGAGATTTATTCTATAAGTTTTGTTGATAAGAATAGGAAGAACTTTGCCAAAATTCTAGAGTATGCATTTCTCCCAGAAAAGCAATGCATAAACTGAGTAATACATCCAGCATAAAAAACACACTTGAAACTTATTAAGCTATTGGATGTCCATCAAGAAGAACTGCAAGTTAGAGCACCTCATGACCTCTGAACATCGCCTTTAAAAGGAAAGGATCTGGGGCCTTGAGAGATGGAAGATTTCCCTACATTCAGAAGGACCTGAGTTCAGATCTCCATCTACACAAGAAACTGCAAGAGGTGATGCATATCTGTAACACTAGTGCAGGCAGAGGGATCTAAGGAGGATATGTGAAGGCCCAGAGATCACTGGTTAGTGGGTTAGCCAATCAATATGCACTGGGTTCAGTGAGAGCTTGTCTCAAAATGTAAGATAGGGACCATCAAGATGGCTTAGTTGGTAAGGATCAGATAGGTTTCATTAGTTTCTTTTTTGCAGGCAGATACATAGCTACTCAATGATGTTGAGTCTTTTATTGAACCCTGCTATCCTTCTTTAAATTCACCCAGGAATGGGGATTTTCTCTGAGAAAGCAAAGCACAGAAAAATTTTGGATTTAAAAAAATTTGATGCTAAGTTTCATGTATTTGATGATTAGGGTCGATTTTAATGAATTCATTGAGGTTAGGTGGTAAAATTTAGTCAGCTTAAGAGCACTGTGTTCCAACTATGGGAAGTAGATCTTAATTTTTCTTAACTCTTGTTTTATTACTATAAAAGTTTATGGATAATTTTATGTTATATTTTGATAGTATTCATCTTAATTTCTCACCAGATCTACTCCTATTTAGCCATCTGTGTTCTTTCTTCTGAGCATTCTTCGTTCAGTTCCACAGACCATGTTATAATTGGGTCATCTTCTTGGTGTTTAGGTTTTTGAGTTCTTTGCGTATTCTAAAGACTAATCCTGTCAGATGTATAGGTGGCTAGAATTCTGAGAAATGATCTTACAGAGTGAAGGTATCGGGAAGATTAAATGTGGAAGATTCAGTAAAGATTAAGTTAGAAAAAAGACACAGAATTTTCCATCCATTGATGTGGATGATGATCACTTGAAGAATGAGCATGAGAGTGGTTTGACCCAGGTCAGAATTGAAATGAGAGGTCAAGAGCTAGGCTTTGAAGTAAAATTCACAATATTGAATTGGTGATGAAATTTCAATTTATGAGAGGGCAAGCAATACAGGTTTGTTGGGAGCTATGCCCTTAAAACCCTCCATTATTGATCTTAATATTATAGTTAGAGTTAAGTATGACTGGGTTCATTAAGAGGTCAGGATGATGGAAAATCCCCAGCCAGCTGCAGTAGGCTAATACAAATCTGGTGGTCAGGTTGCCTAATGATATGACAAACTTGTGACCTTTCTGAGAAACCAACATCCTGTTGACGTCAGCTGATTACCTGACCACAAGAGTACAGTGTCCTTGGCTTGCGTAGATATTTCCCACTTCCTCCTCCCTCTGTTACCTCTGCTATGGTATAAATTCAGCCTTGGGAAAAAATAAAATTTGTCACCTTGATCAGACTCTTGTCTTGGCGTCCTTCTTCGCGTCTCTTGTCCCCCATTCTCTCCTAGGTGGTCCCCAACCTCCGCTGACTGGACACAGGTTGACTCCAAGATTTGTACTCTGGCTTTTTTTTAGTTGCAGTCAGAAATAATGATAAGGGCTGTCTGGAAGGGTTCCCAGTGAGTTTTATTTTAGACATGAAATTTGAGAATCAATTGAATAAGGAATATTGGGAAGCCAGTTGAAATTTGTGTTACTATATGCTTTTGTTTTTTATAATTATGAGTTGCTATTACTTTAAATCACATGCTTCTCACAGTGAAGGAAATGCCACCATGCTTAATATAGTAATTTGTGAATGTGAAGTGGAGTATGAACTTTTTTAAAGTGAAGGCACACAAAGTTGTCTTTGATGTTATAGTCATAATTTCTACACAGCAGGCAGTGTGTGAGAAAGGCTCTGCTTGAAACCTCAAAACCTCCAAGCTCTGGGATGCTTTCCATTGCTCATACCACTGTCTCCAAGGCTGATTTCTTGTGGTCTTCCCCTGAGACATTCAGTGCTAACACGCTATTTTTATGGCTGTGACTCCCCAAGAACAAAGACAAATACTATTCCTCATAGAATCCCAAATGCTTGCACAGTATTTTCTTTTATTTTTAAGATTTATTTATTATGTATAAGTACACTGTATCTATCTATCTAGAAGAGGGCATCATATATCGTTACAGATGGTTGTGATACATTATGTGGTTGGTGATTTGAACTCAGTATCTCTGGAAGAATAGTCAGTGCTCTTAACCACTGAGCTATCTCTCCAGTCCCAGTATTTCCTACAGTATCTGTGTGGGTTAGCTCTTGCCAACTTGACACAAACTAGAGTCACCATGAAGAGGTAACTGTAATTGAGAAATTGCCTCTATTAGGCTCGTCTGTGGCATGCCTAGAGGACACTTTTTTGATTAATGACAGGTGTAAGAGGACCCATCCCATTGTAGGTACTACTATTCATGGGCTGGCATTTCTGGGTTATATAAGAGAGTAGGCTGAGCAAGCCATGGTGAATAAGTCAGTAAGCGGAAGTCCTCCATGGCCTCTACTTTACTTTCTGCTTTTAGGCCATGACTTGAAGCCCTGACTTCCCTTCATGCTGGACTGTACTCTCTAATCTGAAATAAACCCCTTCCTCCACCAAGTCACTTTGGTCATGATGTTTAGCATAACAACAGAAAGCGAGATAAAACAATACTTAATAAATATTACCTCTGGGAATGCGTGAATGAGCATATCCACATATAATTGTAGAAGTGGTGTCACTCCTACATGAAAAACCCTAGAACTTTGCTACAGCAATATTCTGTATAGCCAGTGTATTTACTCGATGTATTTAGTTTATTATTTAATTAATGATAAGCTACATATGCTGTCTAGTTACACAGTGGTGTTCATCCTAGCTTGTGGAGATCCATCATACGTTTATATAACACTGGCATCACTTGGTGATGCATTTCTTAGAATGGGTCCCCATTAAGACACTCATGAGTATACTTGTAATTTTATCGTTCCTAGAATGTGCAGAAAGCTCACATCTTAAATAATTCTCCACTCTTTTTTCTATGAACTCAGCTCGTTAATGGATAAGTTCATTACCTACCTCCCCTGAAATGTAAACACGAGTGTTTGCTTGTCCATGGGTGGTGCCAGGTGTTGGAAACTCATCCAGAATACATGTCTGTGTCTAAATTTGGACTTCCTTGATGTCAAATACCTTGTCACCAAGACCCCCAGCAGATCCTATTTTGATTTGAGGTCTCAAAGGCATAAAGGTTAAGTTATTGAGCCATTCACCAAGTCTGGGATTCTTAAGTGATGATAGTTCTTGCATTTTATCTTGGGAAAAGATAGTTCTTATATTTTATCTTGTATTTGTCTTGGGAAAGTCTTGGAAATATAAGAATCATAAAGATATTCCTGAATATAAATGTCATAGTAAGAGCAATATGGACATAATATAAACCAATAATAAAGTTAATTCCAACACATGATACTTTAAGGAAGTATACACACAGATGTATTATTTTTAGAATAATTACAACAATGATTAAGAGTACGTATTCTTAGCTGGAAAAGTAAATTTAAGGGAACAGTATTCTACAAAATATATACATGACATAGCAAACATTCATGCACATGTGCATACATGCCAACACAGATGAACCTAATAAATCAACAACAGTTTTTAAGACACATGTACAATAGTAAAACATTTACAAATGCTAAAATAAATATCACATTTTTAAGCTCGGAAAGAGCCCATATGCGCTGTGCAAGTGAGTGTCAGGCTGAAGGTTGGCGATCATGAAGGGGAGGCTGGAATCTGGTGGTTGGTTGTAGTGGTGGATAAGGATGGACTGGCTTGTAGTACACCACAGGCTGAGTGTCAGAAGCACAGAGCACATGTGGGGTGTGCCCAGCTGTAAATTTTGTGTATTCTTCATAGGCTCAGTTCTCTTGGATACTGTTTCTATGTTTTCCCAATATTACCCATGGGGAAAGGTAAGAGAAAACACACCCTCGAATTGTTTAGCAGTTATAATTGTTCTCTAATTATATTATACTATTATATTGACTTCACTGACATGAATTGCATTTTCAAAACACACATTCTAATTTATAGGCAGTCAGCTCTAGCTGTTTTGACCATGTTAACTTCTTTATTCTTCTCAATGGTCCATTTAATTTGGTGTAGCCAGTGCCTTCTCTTATTGGGTTAAATAACTTGAAGATTTATCAATGTTGCTTTTATTTCCTCAGATGAAGTGGTGTATGAACTCACCCCCAAGATGTATGAATTCATGACTTCAGCTGAGCCAGAGCATTTCCTCCTATGTTCTAACCATCCCTAGGCCTAGGCCTGGAAGCTTCTAATCTCAGTACAATCTAATGTTAGTACAAAGTGACTGATATGATCTGGCTTCTTTTGGCTTCTAATTGTATTGCTCTGCTTGACTTCATAGTAACTTTGGCATTTTGTTCTAATCCTCTGGCTCCTTTTCATTCTCTGTCTCATTCTGTTTTCACCTGTGTCTAGCTTGTTCTCTCTACGACCTCTTTCTGTAAAACTGTTCTAGTAAAACTGCCATACATACATATACATATCACATACTACAGCACAACTCTCTCTCTCTCTCTCTCTCTCTCTCTCTCTCTCTTCTTAAGTAGTCTTTCTTTCCTGTGCTTTTCTTCTGTGAGTTTGGCATATCTTATCTCTGACTCCTCATTCTGTCAAATCTTTCTCTGATTCATCACTTTGTCTGCTTCTCAATGAAACATCACATTTAAACATCATTGATATCTTCACAAACTAATCCTACTTTCATTGTTAGAGATTAAAATTGTGTACTAAGGGCATCTTCTGTAAGCCCTGTCACACAGAAGATGCCTGCATTTGGGCAGGATCATATCTTTGGATGTGATTCCTTGTCAGAGTAGTCATGTTGCTGGATAAAATTCCTCTACAAAGATCACATCTTAAACTTGAAAGCCATTAACTACATTGACCCTCAATATTTATAGTATAACAGTGATAAAAAACATTTAATAAGATGTGCTTCCACCTGATTTTTGAAGTGTGATCTATTTTGGAGATGTACTCTCTAAATTTATTTTAGTACTTAACAATTATTTTGTCTTATGTCTTTCATGTTTGATTTTTAGTCTGTTCTTTAATTTTCTTCTCTACAAAGGTCAGGCTATCATGTTGCATGTTGTACTGATCCTTAAATAATCGAGTTCTAGTTGAAAGTAGTGATTATCAGTCTTGCTGGTGCTGCATACGTGCTCGGCAGCAGGCTTGACTCTCTCCCATCATCGATAATTATGCTGATAATACCCAACTCAGCGTGATCAAGGGCTTCCAATCAGTGTGAACACGATGAATCCTATTAGCATTAGCATTCCAAATGCTTTTTCTTATTTTGTCAGTGTTCCAGATTCCTCCTCACTACATAATCTCTTTACAGAATAGAAATATTTAACATAAAACATTTCGAATGCTTTCTGTTTTGGAGGAGAGGCATTTTCAATTGCTAAGTAGACACTTCCCACTTGATACTCATTGAGAGTTGGTGGCAAATGTGAATAGATGAATAATGAATGGTTGTTATGAATGATCTTTTCGTACAACAGTGATTAACACCTCCTCACTTTGAGTAGAGAAGCTAGAAGAGGGTGGGGAATGAGTTCTGACTTAGGAGCTGATCAGAACTATATTGACATCACAGATCCTACCTATGTAAGCTATGTGACCATGGCCAAACATGGAATTTTCCAGGCTTCATATTTTTAGCTGTTGAATATACTTTTGTTTCATATTGCTGTGAATTAATAGTTTAATCACATAATATACATAATACACACACAGTAAGTCATTGATAAGTTATCTGCCAATGAAAAGGGATGCTGAAATCTATCAAAAGATGGAATTTTGGGTTGCTAGGAAGAGGGAGACCAGGTTTCCAGAGAACTACTCCACACTAACGATTGTAACATGCTCGAAGTTTTGATGTTTTCAAGATAACAGATCTAGAAAATGGGCTGAAACAAGAAGACTCAGAAGTACACTGGAGAGGGCAGACCTGGAGCAAGAAGAGTTGTATGAAGCCATGCTTAAGAAGGAGGGTTAGGCTGGAGCTTTCTTTAGTAGAGGATTCTACCCATTTTCTGTATATAAGCAGAATCTTTGACTAACACATAGAGTGCTGATTAAACCTCATTGTGAACTTGAAGGGATTTATAATCACCTAATATAGAAAACTGGTACTGCATAAAGGGGGTTGTTGCTGTTATAACCCTTGTCATGAGTATGGTCTGTAGGCAATTGGGTTTGGTTCATAAGACTGGAAAAGGTTTGGAACTATGGATTAGAGAAGACCGAAAATTTTGCAAGTAGAGTTTAATGGGTCATATTGGTGAGAATACAGAAAACCAGAATGCTGACTGAGTGTGAGCCATGGGTCCTGTCTTAAAAGGCCATACATGTAACATCTGTCAAGTAACCTGGAGACATCCTGCCTGTGTCTGGACAACATGAGTGAGGTTGAATTAAAAATTAATGAACTAGTTTGTACCATGGAGAGAACTTCAAGCCTAAGAGAGAAGCAGAGAATTCAGATACAATATGGCTTCTGGCCTTATCTGGGTTTATAGTGCAGTATAAAGCATAGAATGTTCAGTTTGTTGAGAAATGGGTCAGTAAATAAAGCTGTGGACAAGGAAAGTACAAGGAGAGATGCTGCAACTGTGCAAGAGTTAACACGATTAAAGAGAAACCCCACATTCTATTGTGGGGCAGAAGGAAAGGTGCTTTGAACATAAAACCCCACTTATAAGGATCTAGCCATTAAAACTGCAAATTTGCTAGAAAGGGGATAGGATGATGGAGAATGTCACTGAAGGCATTCTCTGAACTAACAGACTGCATTGAACACTGTTTTCCCACGTTCAGTTGCCATGGTACACAGAGGACACCACAGCTATGGCAGAAGGGGCCTGACTGACTTCATCTCAAGTTTGCAACAGAACCGGTTTTGCAGACAAGCATTACAGGGTTATGGAGGCTCTGTGACAGGCCAGGCAATGTGCAATTGGGTTGGATTTCTTGCAAGGAACACTGCCTGAAGCTCTGAAGGTGAAGCCCAAGTTTTAATGGAGCCCCCAGGATCCTGGAGATGCCAGAATACAGGACATTGACCTGGGAATGGGGTAGGTAGGCATGGAATGGAGCCAGCCTAAAAGAGAAATTGTGACCTGATCGTAGCAGAGCTGAGAAGCGAGGGCTACCTAAGACTATGCGATCCCAGTTGATACAGTAAGAGCTCAAGATGCTATATATGGAGCTGTGGGACTTGCTTTTGCTGAGTCTTGTATTGGCCTGTCATTCCTTATTATGTTCCTATTCCGTCCTTTAGGAATATAAATCTTTACTTTATTCCACTGTATATTACAAAAGAGCACTTGCTTTTTGATAATTCTACAGGTGATTGCTTTGAGTCTGAGAAGAAACAAGACTCCCCCCTCCCCAGCTTTTAAATTTGGTGCCTACTCCTTTTTTCTTCATTCATTAATTAATTTATCTACTTTACATCTTGAACACAGCAGCACCCCCACCACACACACACACCAAGTCCCACCCTTGCAAATCCCTTCCCTCATACTCCCTGCTCCCACTTTGGGTACCACCCACCCTGGGACATCCAGACAAAGCAGGACTAATCACATTCTTTTACACTGAGGTCCAACCAGACAGTCCAGATAGGGGAAGGGAATCAATGGGTATTAGCCATAAAGTATAGAATAATCAGGCTATAATCCACAGACTCAAAGAATCTAATAAGGAGAGCTCAAAGGAGGATTCATAAACATTAAACAAAAGTAAAAAAAAAATCATCAGAAGGGGATGGAGGGAGGGAAATGGGTGGGAGCTGGGGTGAGAAGGGGAAGGGTAGGAAGGGGGATTGGAATCAGGCGTAGGGATAGAGCTGGGGATGAGAACAGAAATTGATGGGGAACATCTCTGGGATTCCCTGGAATCTATGGGGGTGACTCTAGCTGAGACTCCTAGCAGCTGGGGATATGGAGACTGAAATGGCCACCTCCTATAGCTAAAGACTTCCAGTGGAGGCAGGTGGACATCAAGCCATTCAAAAAACCTTTGACCTAAAATTTGTCTTGCCTACAAGATGCACAGGGATAAAATGGAGCAGAGATTGAGGGAGTACACAACCAATGATTGGCCCAACTTGAGACCAATCTCTTGTGAAAGATCTATCCCCTGACACTATTAATAATTCTCTGCTGTGCTTGCAATCGGGAGCCTAGCATAACTGTCTCCTGAGGTGCTTCATCCAGAAGCAGATGGAAACAGATGCAGAGACCCACAACCAAATATTAGGTGGCACTCAGGGGTTTGGGGGAGGGCCCTGTAGAAGAGTTGAGGATAGAATTGAGTGAGCTGGAGGAGTCAAGGACATCAAAAGAAAACTCACAGAATCAATTAACCTGGACCCATGGGGACTGAACCACCAACCTAAAAGCAGGCAGGGCCAGATCTTGGACCCCTACATATTTGGAGCAGACATGCAGCTTGGTCTTCATGTGGGTCCCCTAACAATGAGAGTGGGGATTGTCTCTGACTCTGTCGACTGCAATTGGATCCCCTTCCCCTAAGTGGACTGCCTGGTTTGGCCTCGAGGTGGACTTTTGAATGTGTTGGGACAGTTAAAAACCATGGGTCTTTCAGAGATGGATTAAGCATGTTTTGAATTATGAGCTGAAAAAGAGATTTAAGAAGTCAGGAGAAGAATGTTATGACTCAAAATATATTTGGGGTCTGAAGTGATAGCAGAACAGTTAGGAGTGCATATTGCTTTTACAGAGGATTTAAGTTTGATTCTAAAATCTCATGTCAGGTGACTCATGAGGACCTATAACTCCAACACTAGGGGATATGACATCCACTTCTGGATTCCACAGGCACTAACACTCATATATCACATACCTCTTTCCACATTTATATACATAAGTGTTTGAAAAATAAGTAATAAGATGTTAAGCAGAGAAGTGTTCAGATGCTCACTGTACTTGACTATGTTTGGACTCATCTAGGAGACACACCTCTTGGTGTTTCTGTGAGGATTATTCTAGAGAGGTTTAACTCTCAAAGAGGACCCATCCTGAATGTGGTCGGTACCAATCCCATGGCTTAGTGTTCTAGACTGAATAATGAGGAACAAAGAACAAAGGGAGCTGAGTACCAGCTACTTCACACTCTTATCACCATGCCTTTTCTCACACGAATAGACTGTATTCCTTCAAACTATGAGCCAAGATAAGTCCGTTCTTCCTTAAATTCTTTTGGTAAGAGCAATGAGAGTAGTGACTAGTAGTAAGTCTAACACAGTGACCTCAGTGCTGTGGACCTTGGCTAACAATGATGTGCAAGCATCGGCTCGTGCAGTGCGGTCAACACAGCCAGGCCATTGCAATAGGTGAAACTGGAAGAAAGACGAAGTGTACTTGTGCTTTCTCTTCAGTTTTCCTTGTAATAAAATGGCGCTTAACGAATGGGAAAAGGCAGGCAAAGACTCCAGAAATATAATTTATTTTAAAAAATGTTTACGTTGTACTCTTATCTACTTGCTTTCTTTACTCTTTCCTTTTAAGCCTCTCAGAGATAGCTGCCAGTACTGGTCCGGTCTATCTCTGCACTACCTCTGCATAGGATGAATAATATGAATTATTGTGGCTGGATGTACTTCAGGTTGGGGCAGTGTTGACAGGATCCTCACTGTCCTGATAGGGTAGACATATTGACAGAGTTCAGCTATCTGGAAATCCAACTTCAGGTTTAGTGGCCCAGCCCATAGGCTGCACTGTGAGAGACAGACCTCAGATCATTCATGGTCCATGTCTCTGTTGGTGGTGGAGTCTGAACCATTATTATTACTGTTATTATTATTATTATTATCAGAATACAGAACCATAGTTTTTAGATTTTTACAATAACAGAAAAGAAACAATCTGAGGAAGATGCTTGGCATGGTGTCTGGTACATAAGGGACTGCTGGTTTTTGGTTGTTGTGGTTGTGTGTTTAACACATTTCTTTATAAACTGTTTAATAGACATGTGTCACGGCATAGAGTATGCTGCAAGAACAACAAAACCAGGACTTCTGGATTTCATGTTGGATAATACCTAACTTCTGACCTCCTGAGAGTGTGGAAACTTTGCCTGGAGTTTTTCTTTCTTCTTTTCTTTATTGTTTCCATATGGACTTGTTTCTCAAGTATCCGTTTCCCGAACCAGTCCCCATAAGACATAGTAAAGAATTGTTTTGGTTGTGTCTTTTATTTAGGTACTAAGGTAGAAGGTACTATTTACATTTGTGCAAGATGGTTTGTCCAAGGTTGGCCATCCTTTTTCCAAGTACCAGCTCTTGCTTTTTCTTGACCAGTCTGAAGAAGCCTTATAGCTAATTTTTCCTCTCCTGGATAACTTTACCTAAAGCATCCTTGAATGGTATTTCTTCTGTGCTGGATAGTAAGCCAAAGTGAAGTGGCTTAAGACACCTACTCCTGTGAGTGAGAAGGCTGGGAATGCGGGTGGACAGTGCTGAGATGGACAATTCTTCTGCTCCTGTTATAGTCTCAGCTATAGCCCCAGGTTCTGCAGGTTCTGTACTCTCCAACAGTGCCTCTGTTATTCCTTTCCATGTGGTTGGCTGGGGCTCCCTCAGACTTTAGTAGTCTCAGTACGGTAGGAGCTAGCCAGCTTGCATCTATGGAAGGTCATTTTACCACAGACTTTTGGATCAAACAATTCTGAAACTAGCTCAGGTTGACATAGAAGGGCAGGAGTATGGCAGCCATCTTTGAAGTTGGCCACAGTTCTCGAGTTATCCATTTTTAATCTGGTTTGCTGCTTTTGAGTATCAGGCATGGCTGCCTCTTGAGGGCAGTATGGTGTCCAAACTGCTTCAGGAACTTAAGGAAGGATACCAGGAGTGGGGAGCATTCACACTTGGTGAGGGCATCTTCTCTTAGATTCAAAGGATTTCAGTGAATTTTGACTCCTATAGTCTGTCAGCTGAGTCTTAACCATGTTTTGAGACCTTAAAAATTAAAACATAGACAAACTAGTTAAATAGGTATTTCTTCCTAGTTTTAGAAACATAGGGGGGCAAAAAACTTGACCAAAAAAGTGAATCTACCCTAGCTTTTTTACTTGTTTTTGTTGTGTATTTTTCCTTTGAATTGGAGTGTTCTTTGCTGTGAGTCCCTTCTGTGGGCAAAGGAGCTCTTATTTATCTTTCAACAGTGGTCTGTCATGTGTTACTCCCTTGATGAAGCCCCTGTTGACACACCTGCCATCAGGCAAACTTGATCACACCCTTCTATTTCCTTTGAGGTCCTTCTGCCCTCTGAAAGCTCCCACCTTAGTAACTATAAGTTTATTGCCCCACTATATTTATAAAGGTCAATCAGGCCGTTCTATGGCTGGCGACATAAGGAAACTAATTTCTAAGCACATGCTGTGTGCTGTGTGAGGGCTGGCTACATAGAGCAACGGCTTGGGAAGCTCACTGTAGGGTAGAGGAAAAGGTCAAGAAATATATACGTAGCATGGAATATTTCAGGGTTAGAGGTCTGAACAGTGTTTTTTGAGTTTCTGTGAGTTATTTTCTTGTTGCTATGGTCAAATATCTGATAGCAATGCATTTAGAACATTTCACCCAGCGTGGCAGTGAAGGTGTGGTGGAATGAATGCCTTACGTCATATGGAAAGGAAGCCCCACAATGAGAATTCAGGAAGAGGACAGACAGCCTCCACCTTCTCCCTTGCAAAATCTCTCAATGACGCTATCATATGAATTCATCCAAGGTCTAATGCCTTCACTAGGTCAGAGCCATCACTGTCTAACAATCTCTTTAGCTATAATGCAGTCATAGGCACAGCCGAAACTGTGCTTTATTGATCGCCTAGGCACTTATTAATCCATTGAAGTTGGCAACAATGATTAACTACCACATGTGTACTACAGAAGCTCAGGGGAAAGCACTCTGCCCCTGCAGGGAGGAGTTTGTTTGGCAGAAGGCTCCCTAGGGAAGGCTTGGTTGCTGTGAACCATTTTCTGTTTTTTTTTTTGTTTGTTTTGTTTTTGTTTGTTTGTTTTTCATTTTTCCTTTGGTTTGGTTAGTTTGAGGACTGGTGGTATACAGAACAAAAAGATGGTGGGACCGTATAACAACTCCCCAGACTTTCTTCTAAAGAAACCAGCACGCAGGGTTGAAAATGTGGTTTGGCAGTTAAGAACACACCGACTGCTCTTTCAGAGACCACAGGTTCAAGTCTCAGCCCTCAGAGCTGTCTGTATTACTTCAGTTTCATGGGAAATGCAGCTCTCTTCTGTCCTCTGTGGGGATCAGGCAAAACCATGCAGGCAAAACACCACACATGTAAAATAGGATAATTAGGAAATAAATAGGTAGCACTTTTAGCCATATTAATTTGATGGCTGTTTACCCCCGTAGAGAAGAATGAAACTAGACTCCTAGCTCTCACCAGGCACAGAGTTCAGATCCAGGTCTGTCAGCAACCTTAATGCTGAAACTCTAAAACTGCTAGAGGAAAATGCAGGGGAAATATTTCAAGAGATAGGAATGGGCAAAACCTTTCACAAAATTATCCCAAGAATTAACAGACGTGAGTGCATGCAAGGAAGAAGCCCTGAACAGCAGTCCACCGAGAGAAGAGACCCCCAGCAGAGTGGGAGAAACCTGCCAACACTTAACAGAGGAGTGATATCTAGGTAACCAAATAAATAAAGAACTCTAAGAATTAAAGATTGCAATAAATGTACTCATGAAGTATCTAGAAAGCTCTTAAAGGAAGAAATACAAATAGTCAAATAAAAATTTAAGAAAGTGTTCAACCTTCTTAACTACCAGGGAAATGCAAACTAAACATTTTGCAAATTCTACCTCATTATCAGAATGACTGTCCTCAAGAAAGCAAGGAACAAATGTAAATGGACAGTCCCACCTCCAGTGTGTGTGTGTGTGTGTGTGTGTGTGTGTGTGTGTGTGGTATATATGTGTGTATGACTATGTGTAGTGTGTGTGGTGTGGTGTGTGTGTGTGTGTGTGTGCATGGTGTTTATGTGTGGTGTGGTGTATGGCATGGTGTATGTATGTGTGACACTATGTCTTGTGTGGTTGCAGTGTGTGTGTGGTGTGTATGTGTGTGACTGTGTATAGTGTGTGTGGTATGGTATGTGTGTGTGGTGTGTGTGTGGTATATATGTGTGTGTGTATGACTGTATGTGGTATGATGTGTGTGTGTGTGTGTGGTATGTGTGTATGGAATGTATGTGGTGTGGTGTGTGTTGCATGTATGTGTGTGTGGTATATATGTGTGTGTGTAACTATGTGTAGTGTGTATGTGTGGTGTGTGTGGGTGGGTGTATATGTATATGTGACTGTGTGTAGTGTGGTGACTGTGTGGTGTTGTGTGTATGTATGTCTGTGGTGTGTGTGTATGTGTGTGTATGTCTGTGTGTGTGTGTGTGTGTGTGTGTGTATGTGTATGTGTGCAGGTGGACATGGAAGTCAGATTTAACTCGGGGTATCATTCCTCTGGTGTCATCTATGTTGTATTTGGCCTAGATCGTGTCAAATAGGCTAGGCAGACTGGCCAGCAAGCCCTGCTGATCTGTCTGTCTTTACTTCTCCAGTGCTGTGATACAGGTGTCCATCATGGTGTCTGTGCTGGTCTTGGAGAGGAACACTTACACACTGTTGGTGAGGATGGTACATTCACTATGAAAGTCAGTATGGATACTCCTTGAGAACTATCTAAAAATAGAACTATCCTAGGATCCAGCTATATAAGTTCTAGGCACACTCCAGGAGGAGTCAAAGTCAGCACACCATAGACTTACAATTGCAAGGTTAGTGCTG
Organism: Rattus norvegicus; assembly: GCF_021556685.1. Taxonomy (NCBI): domain Eukaryota; kingdom Metazoa; phylum Chordata; class Mammalia; order Rodentia; family Muridae; genus Rattus; species Rattus norvegicus. The sequence goes on along the minus strand of NC_141538.1, from coordinate 26,708,384 downwards.
CTCTATTCGCAACACCCAGGAGATGGAGCAGACTGAATGTCCACAAACGAACAATGGAGCGGGAAAACGTACATGAATACAATGGAATTTTAGTCAGGTATAAGGAAGAATGAAATTATGACAACCATAGGAAAATGGACAGCATTAGAGCATATTTTTATGCCATGTAAACCAGACTTAGAAAAATAAACATTTTCTCTTATATGAGAAACACATGCACATGCGCACACAAACACACACACACACTCATGCACATATGGGATATGAATGGATATTAGAGAGAGGAAGAGGCTTGAGGGTGAGGAGCAGGAGGCGACAAGAGAACGCAAGGGAATATTTGTGGCATGAATGCAGGAGACATGATCTGTGAGGTGGGAGAGGACCCCGAAAGGAGGAGGAGGACAGAAGGGGAGAGCAGTTGGGTGGAGTAACGTGAAATGTACTCAGGATATTGTAACAGGGAAACTAACTTCCTTGAGTGCAGAAGTAGGTTTCATTCCTTTGGGGTCTTCCACTGACACTGCCGCTGAAGATCCAGAGTTAAACTCTGCCCAGAGAGCATTTGTCAGACAGACAGCTCTACTGTCGAAGGACTCTGAGGAGCATGCAAGGGGAGAGGGTGAGTTAGACGTGAGAACTCCAAGCCCCAACCTTGCACCTCAGCGAGTCTTGCTAGGGCAGACAGTGGGATAAGGACCACTTACTGGGAGAACAGGGGTATTCAGAAGCTCTGCGAAGGGGCCCTGCTTTCTCTGTTCCTCTGACATCTAGTGGAGCTTGTCCCTTTCAGGGATCTGTGCTTATAGCAAATCACAATTAGTGATACAGATTCTGGTGTTAAGAGACTGTTGTGCTGATATGGTTTGACCTCAGTTATGCAAACTCCAAGTGTGAGCAAAGGAAGACAATTTAAAGACTCAATACGATGTTAGCTTAAGAGAGACTCAAAGCCTGATATTGGGTTTGGATGTGCTTGTTCTAACTTGTCAATTAAAGAATTGGCCTATATCTGTGATCTGTGTTTAGATTTTCTGATGACAGAGCATTATAATAACTAGAGCTAGAAATGCCATCTTTAGTGGTAATATAGCAGGGGACTTGTGGAGAGGTCTTAAGGTGTTAATAATTAGAAGCATGTGAACCAGACAGTCTCAAAGCAATTAACGATGGTAATTGAATATTTGGTTGCAGAGCAAAACGTCTCATGTGTAGCGGAAGCTGCTGTTTGCCTGCCTGTAGGAGTTACCTTATAAAAATAAGGTTGAAAGTCCGCAAAGGAAAAAAAGATATGAGCCAAACAAATGCTTGCCTTACAGGCAGCCACGTTTTTGAATAGCAGTGTCTTGTTGCTGTATGTGACACTATTGGCTGCAAACCACAGCAGAAACAATTCAATCTTTCAGGCTATCCCGGGTAAATACAGCACACCATTTACTCATGAAAAACTCAACTGTCAGGGACGGTCTGGTGTCATTTGATTTGGTAAATACTTACTTCCATGTTTATGTATGTTCAATGCAATCAGTGGCCACGCAATGGCCACAGTGTCACATCTGTGCTCATTTGAGGGCATAGGGAAATATTAATGCTGAATTCAGAATGGCCCATACAGGTCATACAGGTCATACAGACCACAGAGGTCCCATACAGCCTTTGCATGAACTTCATCAGTTATGACATTTGATTAATGCGAAATATATATGTGGGTGCTGCAGCTGGCCAGGAGTTTTCTATCCAGACAGTGGTGGAGTAGCCCGTCTGATGTTTTTCTCCTTAGCCTCCCTCCACTCCCTGAAGACATATAATATACTGTGATGTGATTTTTTTTTTTTAAAGTTAAGGCTCCAGCAGGCAGTAAAGAATAGCAACCCAGTACCTTAAAGCTTCCCAGTTAATCAATCACCTCCGAGCTGTTTGAGGAACTCGAATGTATCCATTAATCTCACAGACCTTTGGGAGTGTACATGGGCTCTGTAAAAGGTTAATCACTCTGCAGACTAGAATCCTAGCTTACTATCCAAATAGATCTATCAACGTGGAGTAAAGGAGCTTAGGGGTTACTGAACAGGGCTGGGACACCGGGATGAAGCATTAGCCTGAAGTTGGGAAACATGTTTCCGGTGTAACGACTTGACCTCTTTGGATCGGGAAAGTTCCTGTTCGTTTCGTAATGTGTGTGCGTTTCGTTATTTGCACGATTTCGCGAGGCGCTTGGGAGCTGTGTACACAGCGAGGTGAGCCTGAAGCAGCACCCCAGAGTTAGAAACTGGAACCAAACAGCCCATTACTTAAAGACATTTAGTAAAAATTTCTCAAACTATACCTACTTCACGATGCTAAATTTTTTTTTCGTGAAATGTTTGCAGGACTAACTTTGGGGGAAAAATATCTACATTCATTTTCACTGTGGTCCAAGGACCTATTAAAAGGTAAAACGAGCTCAGTTCAGCTGCCGCCACTGCTCTTGGCCCGGTGGTGGTGCACTCTTGCAATCCTGGTGTTTGCGAAGTGGAGGCTTGTGTAGTTCAAGGTCATCCATTTCTCCACTGGGAGGAGTTTGAAGCCAGCCTGGTCTCCTTAAGACCCAGTCTCACAAAACCAACCCCCAGAAAAACTAACCGGTAAATAATGGCCAATAAACCGTTCGACCAGGGAGTCTTATTGGGTTCACGGTCTTCAATCCCTTTCCTAAAGCAAGGCAACTCCTTTTAAAAAATGGAGCAAGGGGAGCACCGGAGACAGGCCGGTCTTTGGGGTCCCCAGGCTTCCGGAAGGGTATTGGGGCTTGGGCGCAGCAGGCTTCCAGAGGCTCCGCAGCCCCAGTCTGGCTTTCGCAGGCTTGTCTGTCCGGGTTGTGGGGTGGGAAGGGGTGGAGGTTGGGTGTAGGGCGGGGGCGTGTCTTCGGGCCAGACACGCCCCCACCGACCTTAAAAAGCGCAAGCCTGCGCCCGGCTGTCTACCGCTCGCGCTCGCGGGGACTGCCACGCTCCGTGCGGTCCCCAGCCCCGCGCCTGCCGCGCCCTCACCCGCGTCGCAGAGCCGCCCATGGCTGACTTGAGTTTCATTGAGGATGCAGTCGCCTTCCCCGAGAAGGAGGAAGATGAGGAAGAGGAGGAGGAGGGCGTGGAGTGGGGTTACGAGGAAGGTAGGCTCGTGGGGCTGCTGTCGCCGCTGCTCCGCCCCACGCGGTCCTGCTCCTGCCCCTCTGAGGCTGCCCCGGTGCGGTTCGCACCTGCTGCTCCCGGGCAGTCGCATCTCCCAGCCTGGAGCAGCAGAGTTGCTTTCTAGTCTTGCGAAGTGTAACTAAATGTGCTCCAGAAAAAGCGTCCTGATTGTAGGTTGGGTCATTGCTTGTGGCGACTGTAAAAAGAGTTTCCTGAATCTGTCTCCGCAGACTCATGTTTACTGTATACACGGAGAAAAGCGCGAAAAGCCCATAGATATATGTATGGGACACTGAATTTGCATTCTAAATAAGTGGTGCTTATTAGCGTTACCGGTTTTCGGCTGTCTCTGAGCATGTTGGTTTTTGCGGAAATTTCCTAGTACTGTACATAAATAAACTGAGGAGCAGAAGAAATTTCTGTGGTGTCTTTTTCTAGTCATTTAAAGATGGCATAAGTTTTCTAGATCCCTACATCAAGACGTCTGTATGCACAGATATAAACACAGCAGTAAAGGGTTTTGTGTGTGATATTTAACAACAGATCCCTCACGCAATGAATGTAAAAGCCCACACACATTTCTCACATTTCTTCTATATACAGATGATAGTCACAGCTATAATGTCAAGGATTATGAGGTTTTCATGTTATATTTTACTGTCATTAACCTTTAAAAGCCAACCGAGTCTTATTTTCGTCTTCAGGTGTTGAGTGGGGCTTAGTGTTTCCTGATGCGAATGGCGAGTACCAGTCACCTATCAACCTGAACTCCAGAGAAGCCAGATACGACCCCTCGCTGCTGGATGTCCGCCTGTCTCCAAATTACGTGGTGTGCAGGGACTGTGAAGTCACCAACGATGGACACACCATTCAAGTCATCCTGAAGTCGAAATCAGGTAATTTAGAACGCACGTTTCTGCAGTTTTGTAAACGGGAGGACAGCGTCTGATTTAACCTGTATGGTTTTAAAGGTGGCACCAACGAAGTTTCCATTTTCACAGTTCCTTATAAGTTACATTTTCTGGGAATTATTTTATAGTACAGTTCTGAAGGTTTGAGAGGGTGAAGTGATGGGTATGTCAGCTGACTGTCCTTCCAAAGCTGTGCCTAGAGCTGCCTCTTGCTTAAACGAACATTTACTGAACTTTAAAGAAAGGAGTACATACACAGGCATGCTGATTTGAGTTTTTCTGCTGGGCTTTTTGTTCTAAATTATCAATTAGCTGAAATCATTTAATTATAATGTTTTTTGAAAATAGTTTGTGAGACCAAAGTTTGGAATTTATTGATATCACCTGTGTTCGACATAAACTTTTCAAATTAAATCTCCCCTTCTCTATTAATGACAAGAATAATTTTAATGTTGAACCCAGCCAGACATGTAAGTGGCAACTCAGCGTGTGCTTTTGTTTATTCTTAACTCACCCGCTCTTCTTGAACCTCGTTGAAATGAATCTGAAATGTTTTGCAGAAAATGCAATTTCCAGGAAAATTGCTTTTCATCTTAAGTGTAGGAGGACGAACGCAGGTTTAAAAAACATTAGCGATAAGATTGTGTTTTTCATGGGGAATAATAACTATTTTTCCTCCTGGAGAGAATGGAACATTAGTGCATTGAATGTTGATGTGCTTTACAAACAGGCTGTGCTTGCATTAATTCCAAATTGATAAACTAGGTGTTTCAAACCACGAGACCATGAGTTCTGTCATTAGGCAAGGAGGATATTTATTGCTTCCTCTACTCCTCATGTTTCACAGTTCTGATTCGAAATCCATGAGGCAGAGCATGCATTCTTCACAGCTATTGTGAATTTAATCAAGGTGGGGACAACTCCTGAAGGGGACAGTGTGTGTTTTATATGGAGCTAGTACACACACACACACACACACACACACACACACACACATGCACGCTTACACTTACACACACACACTCACACACTCACATTCACATACTCTCACACACACTCACACGCTAGCACACTCATACATACGCACACTCACACAAACACACACACACACTCACTCACTGAGACAGATTTGAGCTTAAATCAGAGTGTTTTGGAGATGTTTCTCTCTGGTCATTATATATTTTATACTTTTGTGTATTTATATATCCCTCCACCCCTTCTCTCCTCTGACCTCCACTCCTGAGCAAGAGGAACTGCTCCCTGAACTTCTGTCCTGACTTGCAATGCCCGATGGATCCAGACTTCAATCTCCACTTCTTTGGGAACCTTCCTCCCTCAGGACCCCAGTCCTTTTCTGTCACTACAGTAATTTCTTCCTTTTAATATTTCAACAAACTTAAAAGTCATTCAGTCCTGGGCATGGCGGTGCACATCTTTAAATTAGCACTGCAGAGGCCCAGGAAGGGGGGGAGGGGTATCTGTGAGTTCCAGGCTAGCCTGATCTACATTGTGAGTTTAAGGCATAAGAAGGCAAGAAACTGAAAAAAAAAATCTCTTAATTAGTTTATAACTTTTCCTAGGCTGCTGCAGCTTCTCTAAGGAATTGTCTTGAAACTCTGAACACCTTCCTCTCTTTCTTCCTTTCTTTCTTTCTTTCTTTCTTTCTTTCTTTCTTTCTTTCTTTCTTTAATGAAGCCTTTTCTTTATCAAAATGGACAACAGATATAATTTGGATAATTGGCTGTGTCTTCATTTTCTCTACTTCTAGCTATAGCCTGTCCTGCCCTACCTACAACTTCTGTTTTTCTCTAGTAACAATTACTTTGAACCTTCAAAAATTTCTTTTTTCTGTTTTATCGAGACTATAATATAATTACATCATTTCCCCTTCCCTTTCCTCCCTTACTATTGCACATTACCCCTTCTTGCTACCTTTCAAACTCATGGCCATTTTCATTAATTATTAATTGTTCCCATGTACATATATGTTTTATGTCTGTCTATCTATCTATCTATCTATCTATCTATCTATCTATCTATCTATCTATCTATCACCTGCTCAGTCTGTATACTGTTACCTAGATGTTTGTTTTCAGGGCTGAACCTTTTAAATGTTTGTCCTTACCTCCGTATTTCTTAATAACATGTTTATGTTCTTTGCTCTGATATTGGGAGCTCTTCAGGCTCCCTGCTGTGGAAGAGGAGGTGAGTCTTACTACTCTTTCCTGTCCTGGTTTTGTCCCACATACTAAATTATATTGTTATTAAAAGTAACACTCAGAGCATAATTGCTATGACCTTGCACCTGCCATTTCTGCCTGAGGCTTTATTGGGTTTCCTCTGTGGAACAATGTTTTCCTTTGGAGTTACTGTACTGTTTATTTTTAATGTTACCTAACAGGAAGTCACATTCAAATCCCACAGATGATAGAGTGTGTCTCAGGCCATTTGATGGCAGCAAGCCATCCTCTCTTCCCTCTTGTCCTTTCTCTGGCCTCTTGGAGCTGCCCCTCCGTCGCTGGACTGCCACCGAAACCCTGAAGTTCATACACTTCCCAAGTTTGCTCTCACACTTTCGATTTCTAAAACCTGGTGCTGGTTGAATTAATTTTCTGTTGAATTTCACCACTCAGTGTTTTACGAAGGTGAGGCTCTTCTTCACTGCTTTCCGTTTTCTTTTCCCTGTTGTTTGTTTTGGGTTCCTTCTCTCTCAGTTCCGTTCTTCCCTTTCCTCTTGGAGGTTCTCCTCAAACACCCAGTGACCTGGCTCTCTGCTCCTACTTAAGATGAGTCCACATGAGTCTCAGATGCTCAGTTCAGGAAGGCAGAGGCTGAGGTCTGGTCACATAGTCAGTAACGGAGTCTGATGGTGGCATGGGTGTGCTAGAGACAGTTCTGGAGCAGGCCTTAGTGTCCTCAGAACTTACTGCTTGCTGTTTCTGTTTTCTTAGGGACGGTGGGTAAGTGGCAAGGGAGGGCTGGCCCACACGTGGAAGTTTGCATTCTGGTTGTTGTCAATAGCCAAGAGACTGCCACCATATGGTGTGTTCCTACTCTCTGCTAATCTGCTAGGCACTGTAAAGGCAGCTGTTGGGCTGTGGAGAATGGGGTTCAGAGAGAAGCGCTCTTTTTAGGGGTTTTCATTTCTCGTTTGCAGTTTTCCACTCTATATGCCTCTACCCTTATCCAGGCATACCCAACGCCCGCCATTCCGAGTCTGTCCTTGTGCCTCTTTCCATTTGGCTCTTCTGACAAAGTGCCTTAGATTACATAACTTATCAATATCAGTTTATGTCTTCCAGTTAAGTCTCAGCTCAGGTGTGTGCAGATGCGGCCTCTGGTGAGAATGTGCTCTGATGTGTGGATGGCACCTTCTAGCTGTTGTCCTCAAGTTGCAGAAGGGGAAAGGGGAACGCTCTTCCCATTCTTCAGGACACAGCTCTCCTCGCCTCGGCATCTCTAACATGGCCGCACTTCCAGCCTGGCTTTAGTACGGTGCTAGGTGCTAGGTGGACCTCCGGGGGTCACCTCTGCCATAGTAATTTCTGTTTTACTAAACGAGAATTTCAGGTCGCTTAGCAGCTCCCTCCGTTTCTTTGGCACCTCTCTGCCGCGTTACGTTTTTTTTACCCTTGGCCATTCTGCGCTTGCGCATTCCCCTCTTGTATAGTGAGGCCTGAGCAGTCAGGAAAGCACTTCTTGTGTAACTGGAGGTGTTTCCTGATGTAGCGTGATGTCTTTAAATTTTATTTATTTGTTGTATATCTTATTTATTTATTTGCTTATTTAGTTTCATTTGAGAGATAGGAGCCGTGTAAGTTATCCAGGGCAATGTAAGAACCACTGTGTAGCTGGAGATGGTCTTTCGTTTCAATAACCTCCTGCCTCTACCCCAGAGTGCTGGGATTAGAAACATGACCTACAGTGTCCCACTCACATGCTTTTTAAAAATACTTTTAGAATTATTGTTTTTGTTATTAGTATGTATAAATGGTGTGTGTGTGTGTGTGTCTGTGTGTGTGTGTATGTGTGTGTGTGTGTGTCTGTGTGTATGTGTGTGTGTGTGTGTGTGTGTGTGTGTGTGTTGAGGTTTCATGCGGGTGGCGGGGGTTCAGAGGGCACTTTTACCACTCTATGCCTCCTTACACACTTACATGGAAGTTTTAGGATCAAATTCAAGTTGTCAGGCTTCAAAGAAAGTCTTTTTTACATCCTGAGGCATTTTGCTGACCCACAGGTTATCTTTTTTTAAAAGTAAAATACACTATTTGTAGGGTAAGCACAGTATTCTTTGGTAGGAATTAAAGCTTACATTTTATCACCTGCCATGTTGAGGTTTTTGTTTCTGTGAGGATGCCAGTGACTGTGGACATGGTCACTTTTTCCTTCTTTTTAATTTTTTTTTCTATCTTTATTGAAAAAACAAAACCTCTCAAAGAATTTCCCCAATTGACCACACCATTTTTTGTATCTAACTTCAGTGTTGATGCTTCACAAACTAAAGCTCTTAGAGGCATCCCAGTGATGCCGTGCCTGTACGTGGTCCCCTCTGGGAATGCTGCCTTGGGGCATTTCTTGGGCCCACCGCCTAGTCTCTCCACCATGCAGCTCTGTGGAGACTTCCTTGGGCTGAGGCCATGGGTGGTCTTACCACAAGCTCTCCCCCGGGGAACTGTAAAAACCTTATCATACTCTAAGTGCCAGGTTTGAAGTGAGATGTGTGGAAACTTTCTCCCTGGTCTCAGATGGGGTTACGTGAGGGCTGTTTTAATTTTGACTGCTTCACCCTGCCAGTTCTTCATACTCAGTGATCCTGAGCACACTGGGCTCTCAGGCTTCCTCCTCAGCTCTGCTCATACAGGCAGTGCAACACAGAGACCTTGCGTGCTGCTTTGTCTCCTGTTAGGTTTCTGTCATCAGACTGGCCCTACGCTGCATACCCCCTTGGCAGGTTGGGACAGCCTCAGAGTAAAGAACCCAGGGAAGGAAAGTCAGTCCTCACTGAGGAGCACACTTTGGACTTGAGCAGTTCCCCAAGTCAGACTGTTCTGCACCTTCTCCAGCATGTATTTTAGAGTTCAGAGCGTATGTATCAGGTTTTCTGAGGCATCCTCTGGAACACTGCTGACATCCCATCAGGAAGGTGGCACTCTTTTCCTTTCTGACACACGTGTTCTCTCGACACTTACTGATTATTTACTGCACCAGTATAAACTCACCTGTCTGTAAGAGCTAAGCAGACACTCACAGCTAGGTGAACAAAAGACCAGTAAATAACTGCCTGGTGTCTGGTTTACCTGTGGTGTTGGGAGGATGGGCCTGGATAGGTCCTGCCTGGTTTGCCTGGTTTGTGTGATGTGTCGGGAGAAGCTGGAGGTGTGTGCCTCTGCAGTGTACTTGCTCATTGGTCCCCTCTGGCTGGTGGAGCGCAGTTGGCAATGTTATAGTTTTACCTTATACGGAGAGTTACCAGCTTTGGAAGTCAGCAATCAGTTACTGAAGGGCGATTGTTTAGTGGAAACTATTAGAGAAGGGTTTGGGGAGGAGGTAGGGTTTGAGGTGATCTTGAAGGGTAAATATGCTTATAGGTTGGTGAGGTATGGGGCAGAGAGCTGCAAAAACCACAAGATATGGGAGACATGTAGAGATGATGGAAGGAAAGGAAGGGCTTGTAGCACATCTGGGAGAAGATGTATATGTGGTAAAGGGCTTAATGGGCAACATGGCAGCACAGGATGACTTGAGACCTAGGAGAGATTGGGAGCTGGTTGGAAATTCAGAGAAAGAAAGTAAATTACCCAAGACTGAGGCCATTGTGTTTCGTACCAGTGGAAAAGTAGGGCGGACACAGGGCTAAGCTGAGGTGTCATCTGCAGAGCTCCAGTGTGTGGAGTAGGGGGAGGAGGGAACAGACAGAGATGGGCAGGGGTGGAGTCCCCGAGATTGGACCATGGTTTGGATCCTGTCACCATCCTCTCTCTACTGGATCTGCTTAAAAGTGGCAGAATTCCACTTGGCCTGGAGTTTGGCCCATTTTCACATCCCGTGGGTGATGACTTGACCAGGCCATGTGTCCCATTGTCTCCTGGAGCTGGGGAAGTTATTTAAAGCTGTCACATACACGATTTGATTTCCCACCAGGGCTAGTGAATGGCAGGAATCTTCACACCTGAGGTATGCAGGATAAAGAAAATTGAACACACTTATGATGGTAAGAAAAATAGCATAAATATAATACGACAACCATTTTCATTTATTGACAGTGGTTATGTTCTCAGTGCCCAAGGATTGTGCTGAACTCTTTCTATACTCTTTTTCTTGTTATATACGCTTATGATAAAGTTTACCTTATAAACTAGGCACAGAATGAAATTAACAGCAGTATGTAATAATCACATAGAACGTTATAAACACATGATGGGATATAAGTTTTGTGGATGAAGTCTCTATATGTTTGAAATTGTTGATTGTGTACTTTTAGTTTGTGGTTGAATGCAGACAATAGAAACCACAGATTGTGGTTACAGATAGGGACAGATTTCTTCTGGGACAATATGGTACTCAGGTGTGAGACATTGTGCTAGGCCCATAGGATAGCACATCACTCCATCTGGCTACGAAGGGTAAACACTTGGTTTTTATGACACATGGTCTTGTTATTAGCCCAGGCTAGCCTCCAGTTCTCCCTTCTCTTCCTTCAGCCTCTGAGTGCAAGTGCCTGTCCCCTATGCCAGGCAAAGATAATGACATTTTTAATTGGCCATCAGCATAAGAGAAATTGCTAATCACTCTAGATCATTTGTGCTATATCCTCTGGCACTTACTATAGCAACTTTAATTAGAAAAGTTCACTTCTGGGTCTGTTATAATTCTCGGTCTATTTTTAGACTGGGTGATTATTCCTAACCCCAATTCCCTGTGTAGAGCCTCTGCCCACTGGTGACTTAGATTTCTTCTCTCAGAACACATGTGAACTGCTTAGCATCTCCGAGCCTTTCCAAGGCTTTTCTCCCTGCCTTAGCTGCCGTTTTCCATCCCCTTAGTATATTCTTCAAAGTTCAGCTTGACTGTCGTTCCAGAAAGTCCTCAGTGATTCTGTGTGAGCTATCTTGTTTTTGATGACTCTAGCTGGATCTCCTCCTACTCTCCAAACATTCTCCTTGCTGCCTCTGATACCTGCTGTAAGGAACATTCTTGAGGTCGTGGGGAGGTCTGGCTGCATTGGGTAGGACTGTCTGCATTGAGGATGCCTCGATATACTGTGCATGCTTGGCTGCATTGGGGATGCCTGGCTGCACTGGGAATGCCCAGCTGCATTGAGGATGCTAACTGACTGGGCATGCTTGACTGAACTGTGGCTGCCTGACTGCTCTGTGGATGCCCGGCTGCTGCTGAGGTCGGATCCTTTTGCTTTGTCTCTTCTGTGGCCAACCCACTCAAAATGAGTGTTCAGTTCAGTGAAGTGTGAAGGAATTCTCCTCCAGCCACAGCTTTTGAATTACACGGTAAATCTATTTTCTGCAAAGGACTATGAGGCTTAGACAAGTTTAGGTACATGTTTGTTCCTTAAGTTGTCACACGATCCTCAAGTTTTGTGGAGCATCCCTTTAGGGGCTCTCTCTGTGTCTTCTAGCATCAGGACCAGGCCTATTAAAGAGCAGTTAAGAAACGGGGACAGGAGCAATGACATCAACTCAGTTGCAGATTCTCCTCCCAGCTTTGTCACTCTAAAGAAATGGAGCATTTCAGAAGAGTCACCCCGAGGCCGTTTCATTGTAATTACATCAGGGCTGATGTCACCTCCCCCAAGGAATCTTCAAGCACTAACCAAACATCACTCTCCAGAACTGAGTGGTGGTTACATGGGAAAGGCACTCACTGGGATGACTGGCTTCCTAGTAAGCAGCGTCATTTGTAGAAAACGGGTGTAGCATCTTTAGAGGATGTCACTGAATAGGGTCCAACAGTGACCATTTTGTTGTATGTACAGTCTATTTTGAAGGATGGATAAAGAGTTCATTAACTTTGACATCTCAAACTAAATTCAGTGTTTTGCCTTTTTAATAGCTTTGTGTGGCCACATGGTATTAGTATGGTTTACTTCTGAGTTAAGCAGCAGCAAAAATGAAAAATACCCAGACCCCGACACCTGGACAAAGCCACCTTTTTGCTTTCTTTCCACGAGGATCAGGCCGGGCATCGTGCCTTCCTCCTATGTGTTCATATGTCCTCACAGCATGTATCGTCAGTGAGGATCTTGTTCCTTCATTATAATTTAATGGGATACAATTAACTGCAGCTAATAAAACTACCACTGTGACCAAGAGTGACTTGGCTTTGTCTGTTCTCCACATGGATGTGAGATCCATGAAGCCAGAATTTCTGTCTGTTTTGATAAAATCTTTGTATTATATGTATTTTATACACTGCATGGTATCATGTTATAGATGATAAGGAATAGTTGTAAATAGTTCCCTTGGGTTTTCAGTATCTTCCTGTCAGACCATAGGCCTATACAGCTTGAGTATAGCCTGCGGCTGGAGAGATTGGTCCATGGTAAGAGCACTTGCTGTGTAAGCCTAAGACCTGAGGTCATTTCCAGTTCCCAGCACCCATGGTAGAAAGATTGCCTCTTTTTTAGCTTATTACACACACAGACACACACACACACACACACACACACACACACACACACACACACACACACACACACACTTTGTGGGACTGACTCACTTCTACTTGCAGAACTATTAGCATTTCCCTTGGATGCTCTTTTCCCTCCTGAGTTGGTAGAAAGGTGACAACCAACCTTGTAAGATACTTTCGAGGACTGCATGCTGTGTGAAACGCCTTTATCTTGCTTCTATTTTCTGCCATGTTCTTTCCTCTTGTTCTCCTTCTAATTGACATTTTTTTTTTCTGGCTTTAGTGCACACAGATTGACGTAAAGCCAGTTAGAACTGGTTAGTAGCTAAGCATCAACCAAACAGCAGATAGCGCTGCCCCAATTCACTTTCTCATCTCTGGAATTTGGGGATCCCGATGAAACTGATCACGGAGAGAGGACTGTCAGGCTCCCGTGCGGACAGTGGTCTGTTTTCTGACTCTTCTTTTAGGGCATCAGGGATGAAGGTGTCAGATATTTGTGTCAAAGAAGATAAAATTCTTTTTTTCAATATCTATTTATTATGTATACATCACACAGCTTTCTGCCTGCATGTACCCCTACGGGCCAGAAGAGGGCATCAGACCTCATTACAAATGGTTGTGAGCCACTATGTGGTTGCTGGGAATTGAACTCTGGACCTCTGGAAGAACAGTCAGTGCTCTTAACTACTGAGCCATCTCTCCAGCCCTGAAGATACAATTCTTAACTGATGCTGTTTTTGAATTAGGAGTTGCTAAAGGGGAAACAAAAATCTGGAATCATTCTTTATTCCCATTGAAATTGGCCATGCTTTACGATACACTTTATTTCAAGTTACAAATATTCTTTCTAGGGGCTGTTAAAAAATACATAAGAAATTGCTTACGTGCAGGTTATCATGAAAATGTAAACTTTAATGTGACCTACTTTGGGACAGAGTTGTAGATCATATTCAAAAATGAAACACTAGATGTGGCCCAGATGGACGAGTACTAATATTTTAACCATTATTACTATTTGATTACAATTTCAGCCGAAGAGTAGACAGAGCAATATATGTGATATGTTGAATGGTCATTGGTTTTTATAAAACTGTGATTATAATAATAGACTGTACTTAATTTTTATTTTAATTTTTAATTAAAAATTTTTTTTCAAGGCAGGGTTTCTTGGGAAAGGGTTGTGGTTGTAGCTCTGGCTGTCCTGGAACTCACTCTGTAGACTAGACTGGCCTCGAACTCACAGAGATCTGCCTGCCTTTGCCTCTGAGTGCTGAGATTAAAGGCCTGTGACACTGTTGCCTGGTAGATTATATTTATTTTTACTTTGTGAGTATGTGTGCACACTCTGTGTGTGTGTGTGTGTGTGTGTGTGTGTGTGTGTTCCACATGTGTGTGGGACTTAAAGAGGCCAGACAAGGGTGTTGGATCCCCTGGAGCTGGAGTTACAGAAGGTTGTGAGCAGCCTCATGAAGGTGCTTAAAACCTAAGATCTTTACAAGAGCAGTGAGTACTCTTAACCACCGAACACCATTCCAGCCCCTGCTGGTTGTGTTAACACACATTCTCCTTAGATATTTTATCTAAGGATATTTATCTTAGATATTTTATCTATACCTATACCTGTTCTTTGATTGAAATTATACTGATGCCAGTGGATGACCCAAGATGTAGCTTACTTCATTGATAGACTTATAGCAAGGGACTGGTTTGTACGCGGCTCTGACTATATTTGTGTGCCTTGGTCAGTGATCAGCATAAAAGTCACGGTAGTGTGTGTATGTGTGGAAACTGAGCAGAGGGCCCATTGGTAAGAAGCAGTACTACTCTTGCAGAAGACCCAAATTTGTTTCCCAGAACCCATGTCAGGTGGCTATTAAGTGTCTACAACTCTAGCTCTAGGGGGTCTGACACCCTTTTCTTGTGCCATGAGCACCTGCACATAATTTAAAATAAATATTTTAAAAAAGTCTCAGGAGAGATTTACTACCTTATCTATTCCTGGAGTATAAAACAAGAAAACTTAAAATATACACATTACTACCACGGCCCTATCTAAATAGCAAACATAAGAAGCGTAGTGAAATCTGGTCAGTTTAAATTTACCTCAGATGTAATAAGATTTCTCATTTTGACTTCTTTAGAGTCCAGGAGAGCTTTTTGGTTCAGCAATAACAGCACAATCACAATCACAATCACAATGCCTCTTGTATGTACAGCCTGGGACAGCATTCAGCAGCATCGTTTTCTCTTTTCAGTTTTGTCAGGAGGACCGCTGCCTCAGGGACAGGAGTTTGAACTGTATGAAGTTAGATTTCACTGGGGAAGAGAAAACCAGCGTGGTTCTGAGCATACGGTCAATTTCAAAGCCTTCCCCATGGAGGTAAGAATAAAAGTCTTATAAAAAATCTTATAACTTAGTAAAGAACTCAGCAATTTATAGAAGGTGTTTGTTTTGAAGGAAGATGTGTAACTCTTCCTAGTAGATGTCAGGTTGGAGAGGGTAATGAACCACTATGTGCCTACTTCCTGGGCTCAAAGTGCACAGGGGGCACAGGTCACAGAGCGATCAGCACTTATGTTGTCTCAGGTCATAGAGAATGAGTGTGTGTGTGTGTGTGTGTGTGTGTGTGTGTGTGTGTGTGTGTGTGTGACTCCCTAAGTAATCCCTACAACAATTCTTTCCTCATGAATTCATATATATTCTTTAACACACACTTGAAGTGGTCTATCTCCCATGGTACTTTTTCTGGGATCCTTGCTTAGGTGGAATTCTTTATCCCCTTTCTAATCTCCCATTGGACTTGATATCGTTTCCTGTCACGTGCTTACCCATAGATTGGCACATGTTGAGTCCACTGACTTCTTTGGCTTCAATAGTTTGAGGACAAGGTTTCGAATTTGTTCCTCTGATGACTCTTACCATTATGGACTGCCGGGTTCATCACAAAGGTCATGAAGTTGAGGGGATGCACCTATCAACTTATATTTCATTCCAGAAGAAATCTCAGCTCTCCTCAATAAGCAGATATTCTCTAGTATCTAAGAGCCTCCCTTCTTTCCTTCCTCCTGCCCTCACTCCCAGTCCTGTGGTTTTGATTAATTTCTAGGCCTTTATACCTTAACTACATCAGACCTTGACTTCACCTCCATGTAGACTCATGTAGATAGTCAACCGCCTAATGGGTTTCTGTTTTGGATACCTAGTAAACATTACAGAGTGAAGATCATCTAGGGCCTTTGTGAAGAAGAACGGTTTTGAGGTTTGCTGCAATACTAGGCCTCTTTCTCTGTCCTCCACACTTTGGATGTACTTCATACTGAGTAAGGACTCATTCCTAGAGGTAAAGAAGCCATGGGTAGCTCTGCCTCCACAATCAGAAATCACTAATATGTAGTTTTATGTACACCTTATGTGGACCGGACAGGATTACACTGGAATATTTTCAGCATTATCTCAATCATTGCTTTAAAATCCCCTCAGACGCTCTAGCTAGTCATTTCATTCAAAAGAAACCCAAGTTTTAAAAGTGAAATGTGAAATGTTTCAAGGATGGAAGAAATACCTAAGTGGCCGTGTATTGAAGAGTACGTGAGGTGTGTCTCAGGAAGTAGCGTCAAGTTTCTGCTGAGGAAGCTTCCATGTATCTCCTTGCATTTTGTTCTTTGCTTTGCCCTGCCCCACATCCCTGGGCATAGAGACACCTTCTCATTTCTACTGCCTTAAAAACCATGACCTGTTACCTCTGGCTCCTGTTCTTTCCCGAGTGCACCTTAGCAAGAAGAGTGTATATACCATACAACATCAAAGAAGAAGGAAGACACCACACGTGCTGTGGAGGATGGGGGTGGGGTGGGGTAGGAGCTGGTCAGAAGGGAGGACAGAGAAGCCATGCCCTCCTGTTGGGGTTGGAAGGTCTGTGTCACCATCTTGTTCTAATCAGTCTCAAAGGCAGAGGGGTCCTGGCGGAAATGAGCATAATGGGGCAGCAAGAACCACAGGTTCTGCTTGTCACACAGTTCATGGCGGGCCATGCAGAAGTTTTGCTATTTTGGGGTCAGCGGTCATCTGGGCA
This sequence comes from Rattus norvegicus, assembly GCF_021556685.1. Lineage (NCBI taxonomy): Eukaryota > Metazoa > Chordata > Mammalia > Rodentia > Muridae > Rattus > Rattus norvegicus. The sequence goes on along the minus strand of NC_141538.1, from coordinate 26,691,587 downwards.
GTCCAGATGAGATTTCTGATCTAACATTCAGGCAGGTTTATCTACTCGGCGCTTTAACTGATCCATTCCTCTAAGTGCAGGCAGTGGTTTATTTTGAGTAAAGATTAAATTCTGGCAGTGAGGCTCTGCTTCTGTAGAGATTTATATTGTGGATAATGGAATTACTTCACTCTTTCCAGTGTCGTTAAGGGGTGGTATTTGTATGCTTTGTTATCCCAGACTATCCTTGGGGCAGTCCCAGGGAAAATGCTGACATTAGTCATCTGTCCTTTGCTCAGACTGATTTTATTGGTGTGTCAGTGCTGCAGCCTCACAGGGTTTAGAGGAGGGTCTCTTGCACTGTAGCTCTTAGACTTGAAGGACACAGAGGCTAGGGTCATAGTTCCATGCTTTAAAGCATCTACTGATCTCCCAGAGGACCCACGTTCTGTTCCCACGCATCTGTGTCAGTTGGCTTTCAACTACTTAGAACTCCAGCACCACATTCTTCAGACCTCCATGGGTATTGCTTTTGTGTGCAGTAGGTAGGTTATAGTAAGACTGAGAGGAGCGGCTCTCCCCAGTAGGCCTTGGATGCTGTCTGACAAAATTTTTAGCCTTTTGACTGGCAAAAATTTTGTTCACAACATATTCCAAAAGGTTTTTATGTGTCAGGATGTTGGGTCTGGCTAGTCACAGGGTGTTAGGTGGGTCGTAGAGGGGGGTCACAGAATGGCTCTTTAGTCATTAGACTTTGGAGCTGCCACATTCCAATCTGCTGCCCACTCAGCCTTTGGAGATGCATTTTCTTTCCCGGGATCGTTAGTCTTATAGGCTTCGTATTCTGCTTCTCTCTGCCAGGGAGCATCATTTTCTGGCTGCTCAGAAATATCCCAATGGTAGACTGATTCTCTCCGTCAATCACTACCAGTGTTCGCACAGAAAATGCTACTCTCACAACTGTAGGGGGCGTTGCTTTGATTTCTTGCTGGGCCAATCAAAAATAAAGTCAATCAGGAGCCCAGCGTATGGCCAAGTTTTAGTAAGAATGTCCCTCACCTCCTGCCCATTATTTGAGAGAGGGACTTTAATTGTTGGATTTAGGAAATATATGGTCTCAGAGTAACTCATAGACCTGAATAAATCGGGCAGGTTAAATATTTCTTTCTCTGAATCCCTCCGGGTTTATGGCTACGAGATCATAGCCTCCTCCCCTGCAAAGATGCCCTATAGAACTACCCATAAAGCGTTTCCTTGTGTGGTTCTTAAGTCTTGATTTCCAAAGCTGTCATGTTACATAAATGAGTAATTTAAAAAAATCCCTCTCTCCTGTTAATCTGTGGAGTTACTTTTGCCTCTACTATTTTTTGATTAAAAATATTTATTTTTAATGACTTTTTGGCCTGGGATAGAACATGCTTAATAGTATTTATAATGTCATTATTAAACATTAACTAGTGTCAGCATTAAGGCTGGCATTAGTGTCGCAAAAATGCAAATGAAAACATAAAAAACTTGACTGGAAGACGGGAATGTACGGTTTTATAACTGTGGACCCAGAAGACCATACTAAATATGAGTTAAGGATACGTGAAGCCTCAGAGACAGATCTAACCATGTGAGAGTCAAGGAACTTCATCAGGAGGGTTTATGAACAAAGTAAAAGACAAACACAGCCTGAAGGGAAACAAGATCGTGTACAACATGTGACGCACTGTGTGTCCTTACGATTCATGTGAGGCCCTCTTAACCTGCAGTGGCCGGCAAATGAAGGCATCATCCAGTTAACTGCTGCTGTCTGACGTATGCTCTTTAGATATGGGAGAAGAGTGAAATATTAATGTCTGGAAGATAAGGCTTCCTATACATTATTGATGGAAGGTTTAAGCCTGTAGACTTAAAGAAAGACTAAAGCTGTGGCAGTGGCCAACATTTTTTGTAATATTCTTTAAAATTTTTATGTAGTGTATTTTGACCATATTTATCCTTCCCCAACTCCTCCCAGATCCTCCCTGTTTTTATCATTTCTAGAACATATGTTATTAGATCACTTCTCTGACCGACCCTTAGAATTTTCTGAATCGTGTCACTTCTTTTTTTATCATTAATTAATTCTGCACTGATTGTTTCATGCACGTATATACTGCATCCTAGTTATCTCCCTTCTTCCCTCCTGCCCCTCTCACCCCTTCTTCCCTATAGCTCTTTTTACCATACTTAATGGTCTGTTGTCCTATTTTATTACCGTTGAGATTACCCAGGGCCATCTGTGTGACTCTGGGTTTAGAACTATCCATTGTCCAGTGGGCTCAGTAGGGCATATACAACTGAGGATAACACCTACCCCTTTCCAGAATGTCAGTAGCCAGTAGTTCTGCAGTAATGGGTAAGGCCCTACAAGGGCTTCCCTCACCCATGGCTGACTGCTGGCAGGGCTGGTCTTGGGCAGAACTTGTGTGGATAACCTCTGACGACGTGGTGAGCCCTGATGTCTCAAAGGTGGCATTTCATAGCCCTTCTCCCTGTCATTAGTCAATGGGCTTCTACATTCCTTTACATCTTTTTTGATGCTCCTTGAGCATGAAAGGGGGGTGCTTTAAATGTGTTTAGGGCCCAGCCCCAAGAGGTTATCATCAACATCTAGGGCATCTCTGAGCCTCTGCACTCACCACTGTTCTCTTTGAAGAGAGGCTTCTCTGATTAGGGCTGAGAGCAACATTTGTCTGGTTTTAAACAGGAACTTAGGAGATAGTGTGTCTACCTCCCTTAGGCATGGAGTTTTGACCAGGATTGTAGTACTACACGTGGGTTCCTTCTTGTGGGGCAGGCCTCTAATCCAGTCAGGGTACTTCGTTACCTCTGTAACAGTTGTGTCTCTATCACAAAGGATGCTGTATCCTGTCTGACAGGTTAGCATTGTAACTTGTAGGGTTCACAGTTGCCTGTGACCACTGGTGCCTTTTTCTCTCCCCAGGCACCTGTGTAGCACCTTCTAGAACTCTGAAAGTTAAGTACCTCAGTTCCAGCCTGATTTCTTTATATCCAACACCCACTTTTTTCTTTCTCCATTTAATTTTTTCTTTGGAGGCAAGTATATAGCCCAGTCTGACCTTGAACTCAAAAATCCTCCTGCCTCAGCTACCTGAGCTCTGAGTTTACAGGCATGCACCAGCCTGGTGGGTTTAGGGCAAGCGTTTAAAAAGCTCATTACTCTTTCCGTTTTTCTTGCTACAGTCAGATGCAGGATTGTTGTGGGGGATGGGCACTGTTCTACACACACTAGCATTCTGAGCACTCTGGTGTAAGAGTGCCTTTCACAGTGGGCCAGTGGTGGTGTTGTGGTACAGGCCCTTGTCTTTATCTAGGTTACATTTAAGAAGCTGCTCTTGTGTTGTGTACTCTGAGTGGGCTAGGTGATGGATGAGCTGAAAACCAGCTGCTTATGGAATGCGGAGTTCAGTGAAAAAGAAGACTCTGGCAGAGCGGGGACCCTTCTCAAGCATTTTGGCCCTCTTGCCCCCTCTACTGAGACAAGTGCCAGCTCCTATCATGTCCTATGTTCCCCCTTTCTCCTCAGGGGAGTGGGGTATCTACCATGAATTGCAACCTTGGGACAAATGATCTGGTCTTTATAGTCAGCACCTCCAGATAATGTTTGTATTTCCCATGAAAATGAAAAGCATACTTCCCCTTCATCATTTCTTTACCTCCCTGAAGGAGAATCCCAGGAAGAGCTCACCTGGTTAGCAAAGGAATTAGGAGTAAGTTATTTTACTTCTAGGAGCAGCTCCCAGAGAGCTTCAGGCCAGTGAATCTTTTCTAAGATTCACTGACTTCCATAAGGAAATACAATACGGATACTTTATGGCAGAATATGGTAAGAATTAGATATAGAGACTCAATAGTCAAAGAATTTCAGATTTAAAAGGTACCTTTGAGACTAGCTATCCAAATGCCTAATGCAGGACAAACCTCTGAGGTTTGGAAGGGTCTAGTATCTTGTAGTACTTGTTGGAAATATGATGCATGGTCTTGATGAAGCATGGAGGCTGGTTAAACAGTTCATGTAAGGGAGGGCTGTCCTCTTAAGGGCTGTTCTTGCTAGTATATCTGATGGACACACAATCGAGGAGTCATTCTCAATACCTGACCTGTGATTGGTTGTTGTAACTGCAGCCATTTCAAGTACAAAGCAGACTTTGACATCAAGATCCCAGTGGAGGAGTAAAGGTAAAGGGCCATGGTCATGCGAAGGTGGGACGTCTGCTATGCCTTGAGAATGCTGTACTTAGTGGACAGCCTGGCTCTGCTTACTCTGCACCTCCCAGGTCTGAAGAGGGAGGCAGCTAGGATCACGGTTCTCAGAAATACCTAAGAATCAATGTCAGCTTCAAGGGGAACCTTCTCCCCAAGCCAATTCTTAGGAGGAAAATAAACAAAATTGGGATTTTCTTTGCACACATAGTTAATATTTTGGAATGCTGTTGCTTTGACGGTGAACAGTTGCCATCCTGAGGAATGAAGACAGCTGCTAAGAGAAACTCTGCAATTTGAACATTCAGCTCCAATGGTCGGTTTTATTATGTCCAGTGAAGTCTTATTGTTTTTCCATGAGGAAGAGTGTCTTGTCTTTGACTATAATTATTGATTAGTATTCTGGTATCCCCCATGGGCTCACATATTGTGATCCTGCCTAAACTGGCCACTGCCTCTCCAGTGGCCACAGTTGTAGAAACTCTATTTCATTAACAAACAAACAAATTTTATGTTGCCTGATTTCTACCAAGCACTCACCTTTTTATTCCATTAAAATAATGGTCTCTGCTTTGATCCAGCATATTTATCTTTCTATTTATTATACTTTTGTGTGTACAGAAACCTACCAGGTTACTGACTAAAAGTTATGATGTTGAGCAAACAGAAATGTTCTTGAACCTGCACTGCACTGTTTGGGGGACCCAAACTGTGTGTGGGGGCACCCAGTGGGGGCTTCCTTCCTCCCTGTCTGACCTTTTCTTGGCAGTTACCTCTGATTCTTTATCTGCAAGCAGTTCCTTCTTTATTTCTGTTTGAAGATACACAGAAGGTTGTTTTGTCAAGCTAAATTTGGAAGAGGCATTTATATTCTGGCTGACTTCATGATACAAAGCAAATCAGTGTAGACCCGCAATATTCATGGGTATGTTATTAATGCACAGGTAGCTATAGACGAGTTTACTACAGACTGATAGTCTGTAGTGAATCATGTCTCATCTCAATATGATTTCAGACAATAAACATTAATTTTGATATTAAATCTTTAAATGAGCAGCTCTCTCTAAGCCTACGTCTCTTTGGGCATACCTTTTATCCATCCATCCATCCATCCATCCATCTGAAAATACATTATTAAAACCTACTACTCAGGCCTTTGACTCAATACTGGTGAGGAATGCAACGTGAAGCTTGGTATTGTTCACATTACGGGGGAACTCGAACGTAGTGTATGCGATTTGCTTCCTCTCCAGTTTTGTCCTAAAAGGAAGACTATTTAGAAAAGATGAATGTTTCTGTGATATAGAAGGATCTCAGCCCTTTAATCTGCCTGTGCAATATATAAATTCTGATCATTAGGAATAACAAGAATACTTTTTAAAGACATTTATTAGAATGCAAACATCATTTGAGGTGCAGATGTTTGCCAACCGTATACAGTATTAGCTAGAGTATGGGGGACATTGTACCTGCCACAACCCAGGCACAGGCTATAGTGAGATATATTAGTTTCAGTAACCCAACAAAGTTAGAACCAGTGAGATTTAGGTCAGAAAGTATTAACAGGGCAGAGTTAAGTAAGGAGGTCCATTTAGGAACCATGGCCAATTTGGCAGGAATGAGAGAATCTTGATTTCATGTAAGCTCTTCAGTCTTGAATAAGCTAATAAGCTGACTCCAGATTCTACATTCTCATGTAATGGGCAACAATTTAGCTCAGAAATTGGCAGGGCTAACCCTTCTGTCATTCCTATGACTAGGAAGAGATAGGAGAGACTTAGAGGTGATGGACCTTAAGTGGTTGTGACAAAACATTTGTAGTTACTGCAAATAAGACACACAGTTTGTTCAGGGATAAAATGTAGAAAGCCTTTACTTGATCCTTGTAGCTTCTCCTTCCACTTCAGCTGAATATATTAGCGTTATAATCTAATGACTAAGCTGTAGTCAGTATCCATTCCCAAAGCCCTCTTTCTTGATGCGTTTTTGATTATGATTAGTATGCATACATACAAAACAGAATTCCCATCATTAGCTGCCACTGATCTAGAGACCATGAGACCTGGAGAACAGAGCTGATAAATAAGGCAGACTTAAGTCTTGTGCAGTAGCCAACTTTATTTGGAGCCTCAGACAATTTATACTCTGACAGTTAGGAAAGGTCATGTGAGGGCTGGAGAGATGGCTCAGCCATTAAAGGCTAGGCTCAGAACCAAAAATATAAGACAGGTCATGTGAGTACCGTTCATGAGAGAAGCTGTATGCAATCACGGTGACAAGCCTCATGTGGCAAACACTTGTATTTCCATAAAGGCATAAAAAGCCAGTTTAAATATTTAATCGAATAGCAACAGCAACAATAATGACTAATTGGAAGCCTGCTCTGATCTGCCATCCCTCAGAGGAGAATGAAAACACATTCCAAAAACAATTATGTGTTTGAGGAGACTGAGGTCACAAGACTCTTGTCTCATTTCTTTGGGGCTCTCTCACAAGCCCTCAGAATTCTCCTCACATGACTCCGTTCCTGGACCGGGTTTCTACAGTTAGCTGTTTGGTAGTGAAACAGACAACTGCTCTGGGGAGGATAATGGTCTATCAACGTGAAGCTGCTGGCTCAGTGAGAGGATGTTAGAAGACTTTTAGCTTTGTAACATCTTAGTCTGACAAACATGCAAGGTTTTCTGCTTTACGAATTGCAGTTTAGGTACTGGGTGTATGGCACGGAGGCAGAAAGCCTGCCTGGTCTTTCCCAGATTCCATTTTCAGAACGGTGAAAAAGGAAAACAAGAGAAAGATGTTCTAGGACAATTGCATTTTTGCTAATTCTTGGATGTGCTTAATATTTTTTCTTTTGGTTTCACAGGGCTCTACACAACAAAAGTTCATTGCAGAACCTTACCATAATGTATACAATATTCTCAGACAGAAAGACTTTTGGGAGAGGGGCATGATTTCCCAGAATGCAGCTGGCCCAGGTGATGTGTGTCGTAAGAGAGAGTGCTATTCTGATTTTAGTTCACTGCATTTGTTGTTTGGTTCCTACATATTTATTTAACTTAATTTTTTCATTGATACAACATAAAAATACATTTGCCCCCAACAATGTGAAATAGTACAAAACTGCAAAAACTAGTAATATAGGGTTTATAAAGATGGCTCAGTGCGCAAATGCTTGTCATGAAACAAGAGGACCTGATTTTGTATTCTCAACACACAGTGGTAGGAGTCTGTGTCCCTAGCCTCAGTCCAGAGTGCAGAGATAAACGGATTCCTGGCTTCAGTGTAAAGACTTGTCTGTTAAAAACCAAAAGATGGCTAATCACTGATGAAGCCATCCATAATCTTTGGCCTCCATAGGCACTTGCATCTCTCTCTCTCTTAGACACACACACACACACACACACACACACACACACACACACACACACACACGAACACGTATTGCCCCCTCCAACATTGAAAAGACAATACTAAGAGTCTGGTGTTTATTCGATAATTTCTAAAAGCATTCCATGATCATTGTTAGATATATTGTATTCAATGTAAATGCTGTAACTTAGGGCTGTGGGTTACTCTGTTATTTAGAAGCCCCAAAGGACTTAAGAAATAGAAATCCATGTTTCAAGTTAAATATAACATTAACTATAAATGGAAGATATTTAAGACTTGACATGTAGCAGGAGGATTTTTTCCTATTCACTAATGTTTGTATTTGGAGACCCCCACAGCAAGAAAAATTCTCTGAACCCTGTCTAATAAGTCAGTGACCTCTACATGAAATGACTTATTTAGTGGAACTCTGGAATTGGTGTATTTCCCTGGAATATCCCTTGGGAACTCTACATTGGTGAGCTCAGTGAGGAGACCCGGAATTGAGTGTCCCCCAAGTGTTCGCTGAACTGTAAATGTACACGTCATCGTGAGAATCTCTGGATGGCCTATAAAAACAAAACACCTATGTGGCAAGAGGAAATATGCTGGGGGCGGGAGGGGACTAAACAGTGTGCCTGGCCAGTTAGCTTATAGGCAGGAGAGAGGGTAGGGCTAATTGGTTAATTTCCTGAGTAGCTTAAATTCCACACAGACTTAAAAGAGGAAAAAGGAGGAGGAGGAAGGGGGTATTTGGGGTAGAGAAGAGGTCAGGCTTTGTTTAGGGAAAAAAAAACCCTCTTATTATAGAAACCAGGAACAGGGAAGACATGCTTCCTGTTAGTTGCGCTGATTCCTCAGATTTTTCCATCCTCTATAGGGATCATGCTCTTCGCTCACCCTGTAAGGCGCCATGGCACTAGACACTAGAGAGACCACTGTTCTGGGAGTCAGCAAAGGCTGCCTGTTTCCTTTACCACAGACTGGCTCATCCTAACCATCTGTGAGCCCTCACGTCCCTTTAAAAAGATTTGGAGGTGGGGTGGGCAGAGATTAGCTAGGATTTAGCTTCCCTGTTTCTTCTTTCTAATCTATTAGGTAGGTTTTACCCAGTCCACCCTCTTAGCCTGGGCCAATCACTGAACTGTGGGTACTAACAAAGGGTTCTGTGTGGTTGTCACACTTCACAGTGACCTTAAAGCCACCAATTGTCCTCTTAATTTGGATTGTACAGCAGTGAAAATACTTGGTAGTGAGTTTCAAAACGAATACCACGTATCCACCTTCTTCCAGAGAACAGATACTTCAGGTTTTTTAATCAGCAGGCTTTGTTCATAGCGGACTCACCAGCCCTGCTGAGTGGTTTTCAATCTTGCTCTACTGAATTAAAACCTCGTGTGTATGGCCGCTGGGTGAGTCACAGTGGAAGGAGGACCATGATGCTCATAACTGTTTGTCACCTTTTGCAGCCCAACACCATCAAGCGCTTTCCTTAGGAGGGTTTGTATTCAGAGGCAGCTTCCATGCAGGCAACACAAGCAGGCAACACAAGCAGGCGAATCATGCATTAATTACTTTTGAATCACTGTGATCACGTCACCTGACAGAAGTATACTGAAAGAGGACAGATATATTTGGGCTTGGGGTTTGAGAGGGTCTCAATCCATCCTAGTAGAGAGGATGTGGCAACAGGAGTGTCTGGCAGAAGCTGTTTTCACCCCGGGGGACCAAGAAGCAGGAACTGAAAGCCAGGCCTAACCTGTAAAGGTTTATTCCAGTCCCCCACTTCTGTCAGCCAGCCTTCATCTCCTGAAGCTTCTGCAGCCCCCCAGATAGAGCTAGCTGGGAAGAAGCACTGAGACCATGGGCCTGTGGAGAATGTTCCAGATTCAAACTGGAGCAGTAAGAGAAGAAGTGTTTCTGAATCTTGTGTCTATTGGGAAGGAAGACACTGGAGGTGATGCATTTTGGTAAACACATGTGCGTGTGTGTGTGTGTGTGTGTGTGTGTGTGTGTGTGTGTGTGTGTTCAATGCATCAGCGCATGAAAAATATGAGACACAAGAAGACAATTTCTTTTCCGGGGATCTTGAGTACCAAGAAAGAAACATATTTGACACCTGGATGGTTGTTAAATGACATTGTAGAGCAAACCAGGATAGACTTAGGAAGTAATGACTGTGTGTTCACTGTTGTGCTTGGGGTTGACAAGGATGACAAAAAAGTACTCATTCTCCACAGGGTGGCAGACATATTCAAAATGACTGCTTGTCTGAAAAAGGCTTTTAGGGTGTGAGTGCAAAAGATCATAGAATGGTGGAATTCTGCTAGGCTCAGAGAAAACTAGAAAAGAGTGGTGTCTTAGTTTGGATTTCATTGCTTTGAAGAGATACTATAACCAATACAACTCTTTTTTTTTTTTTTTCGGAGCTGGGGACCGAACCCAGGGCCTTGCGCTTGCTAGGCAAGAGCTCTACCACTGAGCTAAATTCGCAACCCCAATACAACTCTTATAAAAGCAAACATTTAATTGGGGCTGGCTTGCAGTTTTAAAAAGTCAGTCTATTATTATCATGGTAGGACACATGGCAGTGTCCATGCAGTGTTGGTGTTGGAGGAACCAAGAGTCCTACATCTTGATTTGGAGGCAGCCAGGAGGAGGGTCTCTTCTACCCTTGGTGGAACTTAAGCATTGGAACCTCAAAGATCACCCCCACAGTAACATACTTCCTCTAAAATGGTCACACGTCCTCCAGAAGGCCACACCTTCTTCTTTTTTTTTTTTATTAACTTGAGTATTTCTTATATACATTTCGAGTGTTATTCCCTTTCCCGGTTTCCGGGCAAACATCCACTTCCCCCCTCCCCTTTCTTATCGGTGTTCCCCTCCCCATCCTCCCCCCATTGCCGCCCTCCCCCCAACAATCACATTCACTGGGGGTTCAGTCTTAGGAGGACCCAGGGCTTCCCCTTCCACTGGTGCTCTTACTAGGATATTCATTGCTACCTATGAGGTCAGAGTCCAGGGTCAGTCCATGTATAGTCTTTAGGTAGTGGCTTAGTCCCTGGAAGCTCTGGTTGGTTGGCATTGTTGTTCATAAGGGGTCTCGAGCCCCTTCAAGCTCTTCCAGTTCTTTCTCTGATTCCTTCAATGGGGGTCCTGTTCTCAGTTCAGTGGTTTGCTGCTGGCATTTGCCTCTGTGTTTGCTGTATTCTGGCTGTGTCTCTCAGGAGCGATCTACATCCGGCTCCTGTCGGCCTGCACTTCTTTGCTTCATCCATCTTGTGTAATTGGATGGCGGTATATGTATGGGTCACATGTGGGGCAGGCTCTGAATGGGTGTTCCTTCTGTCTCTGTTTTAATCTTTGCCTCTCTATTCCCTGCCAAGGGTATTCTTGTTCCCCTTTTAAAGAATGAGTGAAGCATTCACATTGTGATCATCCGTCTTGAGTTTCATTTGTTCTAGGCATCTAGGGTAATTCAAGCATTTGGGCTAATAGCCACTTATCAATGAGTGCATATCATGTGTGTTTTTCTGTGATTGGGTTACCTCACTCAGGATGATATTTTCCAGTTCCAACCATTTGCCTATGAATTTCATAAAGTCATTGTTTTTGATAGCTGAGTAATATTCCATTGTGTGGATGTGCCACATTTTCTGTATCCATTCCTCTGTTGAAGGGCATCTGGGTTCTTTCCAGCTTCTGGCTATTAGAAATAACGCTGCGATGAACATAGTGGAGCACGTGTCTTTTTTATATGTTGGGGCATCTTTTGGGTATATGCCCAAGAGAGGTATAGCTGGATCCTCAGGCAGTTCAATATCCAATTTTCTGAGGAACCTCCAGACTGATTTCCAGAATGGTTGTACCAGTCTGCAATCCCACCAACAATGGAGGAGTGTTCCTCTTTCTCGGCATCCTCGCCAGCATTTGCTGTCACCTGAGTTTTTGATCTTAGCCATTCTCACTGGTGTGAGGTGAAATCTCAGGGTTGTTTTGATTTGCATTTCCCTTATGACTAAAGTTGTTGAACATTTCTTTAGGTGTTTCTCAGCCATTCAGCATTCCTCAACTGTGAATTCTTTGTTTAGCTCTGAACCCCATTTTTTAATAGGGTTATTTGTTTCCCTGTGGTCTAACTTCTTGAGTTCTTTGTATATTTTGGATATAAGGCCTCTATCTGTTGTAGGATTGGTAAAGATCTTTTCCCAATCTGTTGGTTGCCGTTTTGTCCTAACCACAGTGTCCTTTGCCTTACAGAAGCTTTGCAGTTTTATGAGATCCCATTTGTCGATTCTTGATCTTAGAGCATAAGCCATTGGTGTTTTGTTCAGGAAATTTTTTCCAGTGCCCATGTGTTCCAGATGCTGCCCTAGTTTTTCTTCTATTAGTTTGAGTGTATCTGGTTTGATGTGGAGGTCCTTGATCCACTTGGACTTAAGCTTTGTACAGGGTGATAAGCATGGATTGATCTGCATTCTTCTACATGTTGACCTCCAGTTGAACCAGCACCATTTGCTGAAAATGCTATCTTTTTTCCATTTGATGGTTTTGGCTCCTTTGTCAAAAATCAAGTGCCCATAGGTGTGTGGGTTCATTTCTGGGTCTTCAATTCTGTTCCATTGGTCTATCTGTCTGTCTCTGTACCAATACCATGCAGTTTTTATCACTATTGCTCTGTAATACTGCTTGAGTTCAGGGATAGTGATTCCCCCTGAAGTCCTTTTATTGTTGAGGATCTTTTTAGCTATCCTGGGTTTTTGTTATTCCAGATGAATTTGCAAATTGTTCTGTCTAACTCTTTGAAGAATTGGATTGGTATTTTGATGGGGATTGCATTGAATCTGTAGATCGCTTTTGGTAAAATGGCCATTTTTACTAAATTAATCCTGCCAATCCATGAGCATGGGAGATCTTTCCATCTTCTGAGGTCTTCTTCAATTTCTTTCTTCAGAGTCTTGAAGTTCTTATTGTACAGATCTTTTACTTGCTTGATTAAAGTCACACCGAGGTACTTTATATTATTTGGGTCTATTATGAAGGGTGTTGTTTCCCTAATTTCTTTCTCCGCTTGTTTCTCTTTTGTGTAGAGGAAGGCTACTGATTTATTTGAGTTAATTTTATACCCAGCCACTTTGCTGAAGTTGTTTATCAGCTTTAGTAGTTCTCTGGTGGAACTTTTGGGATCACTTAAATATACTATCATATCATCTGCAAATAGTGATATTTTGACTTCTTCTTTTCCGATCTGTATCCCCTTGACCTCCTTTTGTTGTCTGATTGCTCTGGCTAGAACTTCAAGAACTATATTGAGTAAGTAGGGAGAGAGTAGGCAGCCTTGTCTAGTCCCTGATTTTAGTGGGATTGCTTCAAGTTTCTCTCCATTTAGTTTAATGTTAGCAACTGGTTTGCTGTATATGGCTGTTACTATGTTTAGGTATGAAGGCCACACCTTCTAATAGGGCCACTTCCCAATGGGCCAAGTGTATTCAAGCCACCACAAATGGATTTTAGAACCAGGTCTTGATAGAGGAGTAGGAGCTTGCTCCATTAACAAGGCTAAGAAGGCTGTCTCTGGGCTAAGGTGTAGCATTATGTAGGGCAGGAATTCTGAGCTTCATCTGGGGTGAGAAGGGACCTTAGATATCCTTGAGTTGCTAAGAATTAAACTCCATTTCCTGGAGGGTACTCAGACGTACAACTACCTTTAAGCAGGTAGTGTGTCAGGGTGAGATTAGGGTGCTGGAGCAGGAATGGAGCAAAAATCAGGGGAGATGAGGGATGCGTGTGTGTGTGTGTGTGTGTGTGTGTGTGTGTGTGTGTGTGTGTGTGTGTGTGATGTGTAGAAGATAAATAAGCTAGACAGATTAGAACAAGCCACCGGGATGCTGAGAAATGGAACAAGGACAATGGAACATCCCTGAAATGAGTATTGCAACGGTGGAGTCCTTACAGACATAGTATCCCTAATCCAAAAGAGTGGCCGACAGAAGTGCTTCTGATATGAGCATTTGGAATATGTGCATCCAGTAGTGAGATATGATGGGTTTGGACACAAATCTAAACAGGAGATTCATACACATCCCTTACATGTTTTACACACACAGCTTAAAGGTGAACTTTTACTGTATTTATAACACACATGAGACAAAGTAGAAGGCGTGGCACTTTCTACTGGCAATGTCATAGTAGTTTGAAAAGGTTTTGGATTTTGGAGTTCAGATGTTGGGATGATGGAAGATCAGTGTGTAATAGGAAGGAATCGAGTAGGGAGACAGTGGGTGGAGCTGCTGAAGGAGTCGGCAGGTTTTAACAATAGAGCCATTGTTATCTTGTAACTGTCTACAGTGCTTTTAGATCTTCCAACTTTCAAACTATGGAGAGAACAGTAGTACGAGGTCCTAGCCCCGGGGGTATTGATAAAGATGCCCTTGGCCACTTCTCAGGTAAAGACATGACATGTAGGAAGTCATATATAATTTGAGTCTCACATAGGATAGTAATGTCTCCCTGTGTAACAATGTGGATTATTCAGCAAAACCATTAACTTTAGTCCTTATTTATTGTTAATTGCGTTTGATTTGTATTGTTAAGGAGGGCAGGAAATTCAGCTTTAGAATGTTCCCTTCGTTTTTTTTAGTCCAAGCATCTTAATTTATTCGTTCCCACAGGAAAATGTGTATTTCTCCTTTGGTTTCCTAGGCAAAATCTACCACACTCTCTCTTACCTGGTGATGCTTTTGGAAGGGCTTTATCTTGATACCCTTGTTCCCTGAAGTTATTACCACCTACTGCTGTTGACAGCTGCTTCCAGAGTCTCTGTTTATCTACTTCATTACCTATGGCATTTTCCTACATAGATATCTATATTTTGTCATGTGCTCAGTAAAGGGAGGTCTCATAACTTTCGTGCTTTCATATATATTTTTAAAAAGGGAAGAATATCAAGATTTGGGACTGAAAGCAGCAATCGAGGAAGCAATTGGGTTTCTTGCATTTGCCTATATCAACCTTTTAATAGAGACCTGATTTTTTACTCAGAAGTGAAAACCAGTTTTGTGCCAAGCAATGCAGAATTTTATTTAAAGTGATTAGAACTTGTCTTGCTGGTGGTCCTGGTCCAGGGAGAAAGTCATTCAGGGAATTAGAGTATTGCTTCTTGTTTCCAGCTGGAGGACTTCTTACAGGGCCGGAGTTGACTTCAGAAGCTTATAGGTTTCACCTCTGAGCAAGTGAGTGTTGTGTCCCATGGGACTCGGAGATTTGAGAGAATGGCAAACGATGACACTCTTCTCTCCAAACCTCTGCTTTGGAGAAGCTAGAAAAAGGTACGAGAAAGGCTGATCGAATATTAGAAGTCATTTTGGCATGATGCCCAGTAAGCATGTATATGATATTTTTCATGAGTTGGGTTTTGAGTGTGAGGCCTGGGGGGCGGGGGGCAATGTTATTAATGATGCAACTGCACGGAGACCAAGAGAACCAGAAGAAAGTTTTCAAGGTCGAATGGTCATGCTGGTGTTGTGATTGGTGTCAAATTTAAAATAAGCTCAGTTAGATCCTAAGAATTTTTCATACTTACTGGCTTGCCTTGCATATCTTACAGGACAGCAATTCTTGGCAGACAGTGAGTTTTAAGTAAATAAAGCAAGCAGGTAAAAGAGTGAAGAATAGATGAGAGAGTTCTGGGCATAGTGCCAGGTACTGAGGCCATGAAGGTGACAGGGAGGTCGTTTTCCTATTTTGGAGACTTCCTGTTTGCTATCTCCAGTGCTTTCTACTCAGAAAGCTACATGATTTGCTACCTCAGTGTCTTTGGGCCTCTATTCACATGTCATACAAACAGAAAGGCAAACCCCAGCCCTCTTCCTCCTTTAGCTGGTTTCCCGCTACATCCTTCCATAGAAATTTGTTGATATAAACTTAACTATATGAAATATGTGCAGCTGTATAGTTCTATATTGTTATACATGTATAAATGCAGGAATGCTACAATTTTATAATTTCATAATATATATGCTGGGTTTAGCATATATAGAAATTAGGTACCTGGAAATGAATTTAGAATGGCTGGTTAGGGACAGAGAATGGAAGTGTGACTGTCAGGGCTTCGCTGAAACATGACTGTGGTCAGATGTTTGGTGTATACGTGGGGACTAACGAAGAACTGTGGGGTATTGCTGTGCAATATTTCAGTTACGAGTTCTTTATTCACCCACTAAACATTTATTGGGTGCTTATTATGTTTGTTCCAGACAGTTTTCAGTACTGGTAAATTTCATAGACAAATCACAAATCCACACCCAGAAGACTTTGTCTCTACTGCTGTGATTTCCTTGGGCAAAAGAGGTGGCACACTTTAAAGGATCATTGTTAAAAGATAGGTGTGATTGTTTATGTGACCTCCGGTGGGATGGCAGAGAGGAAAGGGGGAGTAAAGAGTAAAGGTGGGGAGAGAAGGACCTTCAGAGTCTGAGTTCGTGAAGGCTTTAGAATTTGCTTGGAGGTCAGAGGGAAGTGGAGCTTGTAACTTGGGAACCGGAAGAATGGTGGAGGTCTTGGACAATGCTTCGGTGTGAAATTAGGATGTAGAGTTCGACATATTTTGAATCTGACAGTTGCTATTCATTCTGTCAAATGCCCAGGAAGGGGCTGGGATTAGAACAGAGCAGACTAGATTTATGGGAGTGGCTGATATTCACTCATTTATCTCTTTCAATCATGTTCTATGGAAGTGATAACTCCAGGAACACAGTGTCCTTTCTTTGCCCAATGTCATTGGTAACAGTTACAATATTAAGGGGTGTCCTGTTACCATTGCTTATTGGTATGACAGGCATATGGAATGTTGCTTAGCAAGCCTAACCACGGAAGACTTTGCCAAAAGAAGTCTTGATCCTAGGGAATGACTGTTTTGTGTGCCTAGCCGCCATAGTAGGAGCGATGCTACCTTAGTAGCAAATTATTCTTAGTTACGCCCACCATCAGTTCATTTTTTGATATTTATTAAGTACCTCTGAATAACAAATTACTGCCAATATAACCCATACATAGGTATTTAGAAAAATATTTATGTGAGTGCAAAAGACTTGTTTTAATATTTAGGTATATGACCTTAAAATGGCTTCTGGTGATAGGGTTTTTCTTTCTTTTCTTTTTTCCTCTCTCCTGGTTGTATGTGCATGCATGTGTAATATATGCACATATGTATATGTGTGGAGGCCAGAAAAGGATATCTAATACTCATCCTACTCTGCCATAGCATATACAAGAGCACATCAAGGACAGGTTCAGTGCTGGGTGATGCAGCTGCTCACTGCTATGACCACTGGCTGTTCCCCCTCTTTAACGGTCTGTTTTCCCATTTGGCTTAGGAAATGGTGCCATCTGTGAGCCTCAGTCCTGATGATTAGTTCTTAGAAGTGAGAGAAGGGCTTGTATTCTTTTGCAGTTTATACAAATGTCGAGTTAGTGGCTAAGTATACACGCAGACTCTGTATTACAATTTCAGAAAACTTTCTTTGCCCACAGCCCTGAAGCAGTCATTCTCGATCCCTTCTTCCTGGAGTCTAAGGCCGAGTTTCCTTCTCCTAGAGAGTTGCCTGCTTAGAAAGTTCACATGACAAGGACTGTGCCTCTGTGGAGTTTTCTGCGTTTTGTCACTTAGCCTAAGAAAGGGGGAGCTCCCAACACATTGTTCCTTGGTGTCACAGAGTGTTTTGTTAGGTGGTCATGCTTTGATGATCTGCTTATTAGCCGTTAGATATTCGAGTTTCCATTTGGTGTAACACATGCACATATGAGTAAAGTGACCTATGAATTGTGTTACTCTGTGCACATGCTTCTCTTTTTCTTTGGTTTATATACTTGAGATAGGAGTTATTGGGTCATATGCTGTCTTAGGATTTCTATCATTGCAATGAAATACTCTGACCCCCCAAAAAAGGCAATTTGGGGGAAAGCTTACACTTCCAGGTTGCCGTTCATCACCAAAGGAAGTCAGGACAGGAATTCAGGCATGGCAGGGATCTGGAGGCAGGAGCTGATGCAGAGGTCATGGAGAAGTGCTACTGCCTTGCATCCCCCGCCTTGCTCAGCCTCCTTTCTTATAGAACACAGGACAAGAGCCTAGGAATGGCACCACCCGTAATGGGCTAGGACCTTCCTCACTGACCTCTAATTAAGAAAAAACCTTAGAGTTGGATCTTTTGGAGGGATCTTCTTAGTTGAGGCTCCTTCCTCCATGATGACTCTAGCTTGTATCAAGTTGACATAAAATCAGCAGGACATATGCCAGTTCTCTGTTTTGATTCTAGAAAGTTCTTCTCCTTCCAAAGGTCACTTGGTGGCTGTCCCAGTCCTATGAATGGTGTATGTAGATCCTGATTTCTCTGCACCCTGACTAACATGCCATTAGATTGTTGACTAAAGCCATTCTGGAATGTGTGAATCATACATTCTAGAATGTACGATAATGGCTTTCAGTAACATTTTTCTGATGGTTACATTATATTGAAATCTTTCATGTGTCTGCTGACTATATACCTTTCAATTCAAAGACTCCTCACACTTTAGAACATTGAACTGGGCTGGGATAAGTCTTGTTGTACAACATTTGCAGAATGTGTGAGGCCCTGAGTTTAACCCCAATACTAAAGAGGAGATGGTGGCATGGGGAGGAGGAGGGAGGATGAGGAAGGGGTAAGCGAGAGAACAGAAGATGGATAGAGACAGTTAGGAGGAGCCCAGAGCAATCACTCTTACACACCTGTCTCATACCTTGCAGGCTACACACACTGTTGTTAGGTAGCCGGCGGGTGGAGCCTAGCAGAACTGTCTGTAAGTCAACAAAGCCCTCTACTATAAGCAAAATGTCTGCTTCACTACACCTGACCATATCCTGAAGTGGTAATGTACACACTTTACCATTTACCTAGTCAAATAATTTGACTTTCATTACTGCCGAAGATTTAAAAGGCTTATTGTTTAAAAAATATCTATTGCAACCTCATGCAAGAGTGAAGCAAAGACAAAATAACTGTTCACCTTACCTCTTTGTTTTTTTTTAATTTAATTTAATTTTTAAAATTTTTTTTATTAACTTGAGTATTTCTTATTTACATTTCGAATGTTATTCCCTTTCCCGGTTTCCGGGCAAACATCCCCCTAATCCCTCCCCCTCCCCTTCTTTATGGGTGTTCCCCTCCCCATCCTTCCCCCATTGCCGCCCTCCCCCCAACAATCACATTCACTGGGGGTTCAGTCTTAGCAGGACCCAGGCTTCCCTTACCACTGGTGCTCTTACTAGGATATTCATTGCTACCTATGAGGTCAGAGTCCAGGGTCAGTCCATGTATAGTCTTTAGGTAGTGGCTTAGTCCCTGGAAGCTCTAGTTGCTTGGCATTGTTGTTCATAAGGGGTCTCGAGTCCCTTCAAGCTCTTCTAGTTCTTTCTCTGATTCCTTCAACGGGGGTCCTATTCTCAGTTCAGTGGTTTGCTGCTGGCATTCGCCTCTGTATTTGCTGTATTCTGGCTGTGTCTCTCAGGATTACCTCTTTGTTTTAATTATCTTACTTTTTTTTTTTTTGAGATAAGGTCTCATTATGTGGCTCAGGTTTATCTTAATAAGTATCCTCCTGACCCAACCTCCAAGTGCTGTGGTTATAGGCACCCTTCAGTATTTGCAGCCTTCTGTTACAATTGTAGGAAGCACAATTATCTGTTGTGTTTCATTACTGTGGAGCAAGGAAGGTCCTTTGTAACCATGGGGACTTTTCGTGTCCATCCCAGTTCCTGGGAAATGATACAGAGGCTTAAATTTATTTATAATGCTTATGTTCCTAAGTTAGGTTTCCTTCCCAAATAGCTTATAACTCAATTATCCCATTTATGATGTTCTGCGTCTGCCATATGGCTGATTAGTTACTTCTCCTTGGTTTCATATGTCCGAGTTCCTCCGAGTTTGCATGGCAACTCGTCCCTGTGTCCGACTCTTTCCCAGAGTTCCTTTCTCTCTTCCAGCTGTTCTGTCTGTTCTTCTCCTGCTTTGTTACCGGCCATTCAGCTCTTTATTGGCAGGTGATGCTTTTACACAGTACACAAGAGAATCTCCCTACAGGCTTCCCTTTCCTAAGGTCCCCATCTCAGTGCATAGATACACATATCAAATGCAGTTTGGGCTCTGTACTGATTTCATTTGTCTAAAACAAAAGCAAAGTCTGCAATAAAGAATAGAGGCATGCATGGCCTAAGACCAGGGATGTGTGAGAAGCATGAAAGTGGGCCACTCTGTTACTGTGGGAACATTGGAATGTAGTCACACCAACCCTGATGGTCTACCTCAGTCATAGACACATAGTCAGGAGACTCGGTGAACACCAGTGAACTTCAGATGGCCTCACAGAATACTTCATGGTAAACTTAGAAAAACTTAAGTAGAAGGGCTGCTGTCTAACATAATAGTGAGGGACTGCAGACCTGGTTCAGCAGAAGAGCATTTATTTACCTGCCTTGTACAAGGTCCTGATTTTAAACCAACCAACCAACCAACCAACCAACCAACCAACCAAACAAACAAACACCCAACAACAACAACAACAAAAATGAAAACTCAAATCTAACAAAAAGGTTTAGTATAGCACAGTTGAGTAATGGCTTATTATCCTAATCAGGTATCACATATGGTATAACTGCGTATACTTTTCAATGATTAATATTGCAGTTATTTTAAATGCTAGCATCACTATAAATACAGGAGTGACGGGTTCTTCTGCACAGCCGTGGAGTCACTAGGAGGTAGGGCATTTCCAACTTCTTTGTCACTTTATAAACACAGTCACACATTCCACTCCATTTGTTATTAGAATTGATGTAGAAGAGAATGGTTGCATAGATAAGATGATTAAAATACAATTTAGGTATCACACAAGCAACTGTTATGACACAGGGCCCCTACCTAGACCTGTACAAGCTCTAGGACACTGTAAGCACTTTTGTCTTGGTGCTAATCACTCTTTGTTTTGTCAGGACTGTGTCAGAATATATAGCCCAGGCTGGCCACACACACAATCACACAATATTAATTAATTAACTTTCTAGTTTCATTTTCTCTCTCTCTCTCTCTCTCTCTCTCTCTCTCTCTGTGTGTGTGTGTGTGTGTGTGTGTGTGTGTGTGTGTGTGTGTGTGTCTTTCATCTGCCATGTAAGCACTCTGGCTCAGCTACATCTTCACCTTAGTGATGAGTCTTGGATTGTGTATAAAGTATAGTATCTAGAAATGTTTCTCCATGTCATCATAATCTGCACAGAATTGAAGTTTAGTGCTAGAAAAATGTAGATAAAACATATCTGATTTCTGGTTCATACCCATTTATCACTTTCCTGGGTCCAGTTGTCTGTGTTTTTTCTTTTTTAAACTCTAAATGTTTTTGTTCAAATTCTACTTCAGTCAAGCAGCCTAATGCTGTAGCTTCTCATAACAGAAAAAGAGCTGGTCTCTGTTTTGGATCAGTAATTCCTTAAGCTCCATTTTCATGGAATATCCTTTACAGTTAATTTATAGCATTGCATAGTCGCTAGCAGACGTCAGAGGAATCCCATCCCCTTTATTTTGTAGAAGCAGCACGTGTAATGTGTTTCACCATGTGTTTGCTGAAGAATAGTTCTTTGTGCTACTCTCTTGAGCAACAAGTGAGTTGGATTAGCATGTTTTTATTTTAAAGTGAGTTACAAAACTTACATAAATAAGGAAGTACTTTGTTTGAAAAGCATCTGAGTGTGCTTATACAGAGCTTTTTGTCCTCTGATTAGGGCCTTCCTTTTCATTTTAATGTGGTCATAGAGAAGAACAAAGTCGGGACATGATTTTGCTAAAATTCTATTTCATGTGCTGCTGCGCATACTCATGTCTGTTTTGCCTGCCAAAGTTCACCTTTCTAACAGTATTCTAGAGACAGAGGTTATACAGTTGGGCAGTTTTAGATCCATGTATTCTCTTGTGAGCATGAGGTTAACAAAAAATGCATTCCACTATGATTCCCAGAGGGTGGTGAGAGTCATGTTAATGCTTCCGAAGACCATGTATGAGCCAGATACATGACATATCTTATTTGGTCCATTATATGTATATTCTTTTATGTCTATTTTCAACTGAATAATCAGGTCAAGAAGTATTAAATAAGTGGCCCAAGCTACGAAGGTAATGGCTCAGATGAGCACTGCATATCATTCTCTCTTTCCTATAGGGTATGGCTTTCCCATTTCTAATAAAATGGTTCTGATTTTTGTTTTGGATAATCCTAATTGAAAAAGCCCCAGGAACACTGTGTTAACTGATGAGTCTCTTGTAGATAACATGAGAATTAAAGGGAAGTGCTGTCACGTTTCAACATTATCAGGTAAATTCATTTCAGTTTAAAAGGTATAATTGGGTCTAAACTATTTTCTAAATAATGAAGTTATTAGGCAAAGTAAGAAGCTTATATACCTAGAGTTGGGTCAGGAACTGACAGCGGTCGTTCACAGAAAAATAAAATCTTGTTAGGTTTTGGAATCCAGTTAGAGTTACTTTATATGCATCCCTGGTACTATAAAATAGCTCACATTGGCAACAACTTGAAATAGTTGATATAAATCAAGTCATTGGGAGCTTCGTGGAAGTGAAAGGTAAGATGTAACTCTTGGCTGTGCGTAGAAAGGACGTGTTGGAGCAGATTCCTGGTTTGGGTTATATCATTAGAATTGAGAAATAAGAAACAACTCAGGTTGTGAATCAGTGAGGGTTGTGATACACCAATGTGAAAATATCCTGCAGGAGGGCTTTTACTAGGCAGCTTAACACAGAGACTCAAGAGTCTGGGTGGAAGATGTTGATTTTAGAATCAAGGCATCTAGGTGATAGTTAGGGTGGCGGAGTAGATAAGATTACCCACCAACAATGTATGAAGGGAAGGAAAGGACAGAGTCTGAAGATGGAACCTGGACAGAACCAGTGGAGCCAGAGGCAAGGACTTAGAGGAACTGGAGGCAGAGGGATGTGGGAGTATGTACATACATGTAGCCCACAGACAGGGAGGATGAGAGAGTAGGGATGGGGACAGCAGATGCTGCAAGGATGACAAGGACTCCCTGTGACACAGCAGAGGACAGTCCCTGGGTGAGCTGCTGTATAGAGTGGTAGCAATGAAAAATGGATTGTGGGGTTTCACAGAAGAAATGATCGGGGAGGGCTGAGGATGGTCAACAGAGATGTGTGTAAGAAAAAGAAAATCTGCTGGGAAGACCAGGCAGTGGGCGGATGTGTGAGGTCTAGAGAGTAGTTTGCTCTTTTCATTTAAGGTGAGAAGAAGATAGTCACGTGTTCAAATGATGCTGAGAGGGTAGTTCCTTACAAAGAGGACGACAAAGGTTGAGATGGACTAAAGATCTTTTTTTAGTTAGTGATAGAATGTCCCAGTGTGTCAACAGGTGCTTTGGAGAAAGGTCGGACAAGTGTTTCTGTCAGGAAAAGGACAGGTTTTCTTTTGTCCCGGAAATGAGTGTCTTTCTTGTGAGAATATTGACAAGCGCTTGACATTAACAGCTGACTTTTGCAGTTGGCTTGAAGGCTGGTTCTGGCAGACCAGCATTTTGTAAAGTTTGGCCCTGATGCTCTACTCTGCCTTTACTTGGTTCTCAGTCCTCGTTTGGGAGGCACTTGAAGTTATGAGAGATCCTGGTGACATGGCTCTGAATAGTGGAAAGCAATATTAGTTATTATTTGGATGTTAAGGAAATAAATGAGTTGAAATGGTGCCATGGGAAAGATAATCTGGACTAGCCTTGTATGTGAGCTTTCCCCCTTCCCCATTGGCATGGCAGTTGGGTTGTTCTTGTTCTGATAATGTTCAGGCAGCCAATTTGGTGAGACTTCACGTATGTAGTTTTTCTGATATTTCTAGAACATTCAACCTCACAGTAGATTTCCTGGTCTCCTGGGTCTTACGATTATTTTGCCCGGTCTCCCAAGATGTTTCCTAAGCCGTGGGCACAGGAGTTGTATTGTAGATGTATAAGTTGGGGCTCTGCACCCCACAATTACTTGCTTTTTAAAAGTCCTAACCAGATGCGACACTTATGAGTGACAACAACCATCAGCGTGACACTGTAACCATAAGGGCACAATAGATGCTTTCATTCCTCAGTGATATTTGGGCTTAGGCCTGCTCAACAGGGAGGAAATCATGCCTAATGTGAGAGCCTAGCTAATTACTGGGGGCCATGGCTGCTAGAGAACTTACTACTGTCACTTTACTAAATCATGACAATCCTTGATTGCATTCTAAATACTCATTTTTAGTCTCACAAATAAGTGTTCCACCTACCCCTCATTCAGGAAACCTTTCTTTGCACCATTCACAGACTATTACAGAAAACCAACTGTATTGACTCTCAAGGGTGGAGATAATACCATGTGTCTATCTAGCAGTGGTTCTCGACCTCCTTAATGCTTTGATCCTTTAATACAGTTCCCCATGTTGTGCTGACCCCCAACCATAACATTATTTTGTTGCTACTTTGTAACTGTAATTTTGCTCTTGTTATGAATCATAATGTAGAGATCTGATATGAAG
Organism: Rattus norvegicus; assembly: GCF_021556685.1. Lineage (NCBI taxonomy): Eukaryota > Metazoa > Chordata > Mammalia > Rodentia > Muridae > Rattus > Rattus norvegicus. The sequence continues at coordinate 26,667,368 of NC_141538.1, read as the reverse complement.
GATGACACACAAGGTATTGATATAGAGGTAGATTGTCATAAAAGGTTTATCCATGCATTGTACCTGGGAGGTCCCGAGAGCCCACACTGGATGCTTGTGAGTGCTTTCTGTTGTTCATGGTAGCAGAATCAGGAGGGCAAGTGGACCCAGGTAAAAAGCACAGGCATGACATCGTCCCCTATGCAATGGTCATTCTTATGGAAACTAAGACCCCTGAAGAAAACAATAACACTTAACAGCAGGAGTTAGTGCAGTCTGAAGAAAAACAGACAGGCTTCTTAAAGACCTAGATCTCGTTCAGAGGCCTCACCGCCCCACAGCTGACACAGTGGGTTTTAAACTTCTGCATGTTCTCGACAGAGACAAAGTGCAGCAGTGGTCGTGGTAGAATCTGCCATTATAAAGATGCGAGTAAGGGAGTAAGGAATGGTCGATGTAATACAGAGAGACTGCAACATCCTGGTCTTTCCTTCCAAGCTCCTCCTTCCACTCCTCCATTGTGCTGTAAATAATCCGATTTTTATTTATGTACACCTTGGGTCTTTATAATAAAGAGTCTTGAAGTCTTCATGTTTCTGAAAGGCATGGACACTCAGACACTCGGTAATGTGGGTGTTCAGTAAATGCTTGGAGGAGCACAGCCATTGAACCATTCGAGCTTCTTGGTCAAGTGTGGCTTATGTCACCCATGAGAAAGTAACAAATTAACAGACCTAATCTATGTGACATGCCGTCTTTACTGTACAAAATAAGTACAGTGTAGATTAAATCACAGCAGATCAATTACATCCATAACCCAACTTTGTGAAGTAACAGGCGATTTCCTGGAAAAAAAAGGAGAGCACCACACAATCAAATTTCCTTGTATACTTATATACTTTATTTTTTCTCTGAGACAGGATCTTATTATGTAGCCCTGGCTGTGCTGGAACTTGCTATGTTGTCCAGACTAGTCTTGAACTCAGAGAGATCTGCTTGATCTGTTGCCTGTGTGCTGGGATTCAAGGTGTGTGCCAGCATACTCAGTTTATGCACCATTTAAACCATTTTAACTGTCAGAACTTTTCATTTTTTTTAAAATAAGTTTTAGGTTTTTTTAATTTTATGGGAAATGCAAAATGTTTTTAAATGTCCTACTTTTTCATTGTTTTGACTCACATGATGTTTCCGTAAGACTTCTTGAACCTTTCCTGGTTAATTTCCTACCTGATCCTTCACTTTGGGAAAGAGCCCACTGGTTTGACAATGTCCTGTTCCTAACACGGCAGCAATATGCAAGGGGACAAAAGGAAGTCAGGGTTCATAGAGGAAAGCTTGCTGCTCCAAAGGAAAGTCTCTTATGAATTACATAGACAATCTTTGAACTGGTAGATTCTTAGCCCTAAGAATACTACAAATACTGTTTGGCTATTCTCTGCCATTGCCTTCTGATTCTTGATTACCTGTGTGACCTGGTTCCTCACTACATTTAGGCAACCATGACCAGTGGATGTCACGTAGAGAGAGAATTTCTAATAACTCATTTTCTGTCTTATGCATCATAGTAACAATTGTCTACACCGTGAGATGTCCTCTTGGATAACAGTCACGTCATATAATGATAGTGAATCTTAAAGGGCAGCACTAAATTCAGAAGTGAACGCTGCTTAACTCTTGCCTGTTACTCAATAGCCCAATCTGGTTTTTTGTTTTGTTTTGTTTTGTTTTGTTTTGTTTTAGTCCAGTACTTAACACCATTTTGTCTTTCAGTCTCTGATTTCACAAGGACATTTTTTTTTCTTTCTTAAAAATTGTAACCCAGCAGGCCTAACACGTATAAGGCTTTGGGTTTGATCCCTAGCACCATGGAAAATAAAAACTGTGGCTCCTCCAGATGCTTCATAAACTCATGCTTGGGGACCTAGGAAAGAACAGGTTAAGAGATACTCAGCTTCTGAGATTGTCAGGCTGCCTGCCTGAGACTATCTCACTTTCCACTGCTGGCTTCTTTTGGCATCAAGGAAGGCAGCGGGACAAACCCAGGACACACAGCAGGACCTGATGTTGGAGTTCTCTGGGCAGGTGGTGTGGTAGCCTAGCTCAGATGAAAGCACTTCATGACTCCTATTGGGGAGGAAGATCTTTTCCAGATTCAATTAAGTCTATTCAGAGGTCACCGTGAATGCTTGATTATTAAAATATCAGGAGCTTGTTTGATACCCTTAGGCTTTCCTCCAGACTACTAAAAGAAGACATGAGAAGAAGATTGAAGGTCCAAGGAGAATTTTGCTTAAATTCAGGAGTGCTGATTTTCCAGGTTCAGTCATTTAGCACTTTTAGTGCCTGTTTTCTGGCAAGCCTGCCCACTTCCTGGGGTGAGTGGCCTTGTCTTATGTTGGTGGATGCCTTCACATTCTGCCTTTGTCTCCGAAAGCTTCTTCATAACTTAAAAAAAAAAAAAAGGCATGTACAGGCCTCCTCCCCACGTTCTCTGTAGCTCTTGACATGGTCATGGCCACGTTCTTCTGAAAAACTCTTCTCATTTGTGCTAACAGAAGTCTGGAGTCTTTTGAGCTCCTCCAGAAACTTAACTGTAGGCCTGTTTTCTCATCTCAGCCCTTTCCAAGGTCAGTCCTTGTTTCTGTCATCTATCTTAGGCCCACAGTCTGAGAATGAGTTTTATTCTTGCTGTGACCAAATACCAAGAAGCAAGAAACAGCCTCTCAGGCAAGACTTATCTTGCATTGTGTCTTCAAAGGCCTCTATCCATGGTCATTTGATTGTGTACACTTGGGTAGGGCATCCTGGCAGCAGGAGCTTGTGAGAGGAGGTTCTTCACCCTGAGGTGGCCAGGAGGGAAAGGAGGAGGCTGTGATCCTCAATGGCAAGTGCTGGTAACCCACTTTCGACGGCTAGGGTCAAACTTCTAAAGTTTCTAGCCACCTCCCAAAGTCACACTACTCACTGGGGACATGTGTAGTCTGCTCTCTTCGAGTGGCTCTAGTTCTGATTCTGTCTTGAACAGAGCACCAAGTTCACGTCGGAAAGCACAGTCTAAAAGTGAACTCATCTTACTTTGGATGGCTTATTGATGGGAATTCTAACCACCACCACCTTCTTCTCCTCCTCTTCCTCCTCCCCTCCCTCCTCCTCCCCCTCCTCCTCCTCCCCCTCCTCCTCCTCTCCCTCCTCCTCCTCCTCCTGTCATTCTAATAGCTTAGCTTCTCATCCATATTTCTACCTCCCTGCCCTCTTGTCTTACAGCTCACCTCCTTCTCCAGACTTTTTCTATCAGATGTAGAGTAAGGCCAGAGGGTAGAGAGGATTTGTGTGAAGTGGGTTAAAGGGAATAGCATGGAGCAGTTCTGAGGAGTCTGGGTCACCCTTGCCTTGAGCACTGATGGTTAAATGGGGGAAGGAAGGGATTAGGGACATTTAAGTCTGTTTGGAGTAGGAAATAGAGGCAATTAGAGATTTTGAAGAGAGGAAATGTGAAAGCTGGCCTCCAGAGAGATTAGTGGGACTCCGAAACACAAATGGGTAGAGGCAGGAAAGGCGTTGGTGAACAGAGATAAGGGCTGGTGTGTGGGCCTGGGAGGTGCGGCGTGCTGCTCAGTGTCAACCAGAGTGCACCTCGGACAGGATTCCGTGTCAGTTCTAGAACCCTTTTGTTTGTGGTAATAAGAAGACAACTGAAAGGAAATGCCACTACGTGTTTGCAGACAGGAGACTCCAGAAGACACACAGGAGTTCTGGGACTGGGGAGACTGGTGAGTCATGGGGGCCTTCTCAGATTTTACAACTTTTTCCAGTCTCATGATTCATTCTTTTGTCCCTTAATGCTGTCGTGCTATTTATGTTAACAATAAACCCCGTTTATCTTGAAGACAGTTTCCTGTTAAGCCACCATGAAATCTTCAGACTTACTTTCCTCAGTGACAAGCAAATGGCTGTCTGACCGTGGTGCGTCAGAGGTTCACAACTGTGGACAGGTTTATCTGCTACTGTGGCTACGTAGATTAAGATGAATGTATTCCAGGGACTAACGGTAAAGTCCCATAATCAATGACAGGAAATTAGAGTCTGTGAGCTCTCTAGTGAAAACGTAGTCAAGGGTTTTCTCTGAAACCAGGAGAGGGTGTGTTACCATGAATGTATGTAACAGCCCGTGGTCTGTTGTGTTAGTGTTGGCTTGCAACCTGGTTATCCAGCACCCCTGATAGGCTTGATCATTGTAGCCTTAAGTCTCTTCCTGAGGCCTAAGTCAGTGGGAAATAGTTGTGACAAGTGAGGAGGGCAGAGCTTGAATGTCAGAGAAGAGCTTTACCACTCCTCTGACCTACCTGGGCTAGGAGAAAGCCAACCTTCAACTCACTGAAGGAGTTTGGTAGCTGTAGTAAGAGTTTGTGTTCAGTCCGTACGAGGCAGCCCTCGACTACCCACTGTGGTTTATATTTTCAAGGCAAAGACTGTCTATGTTCCTCATGGAGTAGGGACAGCTGCCTCCTGGCCTAGGGGGCCATCTTTATTCCTCTGTCCTTTGAAAGTTATGTAATCATGCACGGTGGACTATCTAAAGCCTGTCAGTGGATATAGTAACAAGCCATCTAGCGCTCAGCAGTAGCCAAGAGCCTTGCTACACTCAGCCTGCACTGCAAACTGGGAAAACTGCTCTCTGTCCTCAGACATCATCTTCCCATGTCAGTGGCCTTGCAGCTCCATTTAACCAATGCTGATGCCAGCAAAATGGGATTGGCATATGGGAGGAGAGGGCACATGACAAGACCCAGAGGTGTGAATGAACTGAGCTTGAGAAGTACAGTGCCCTTTAGGTTACAGAGAGCCTGATGCTCAAAGGAGGTAGTGACCTGTGAAGTTCATGGACTGAAAGGAGACTCTCAGACCTATGATTCCCAGCTGAGGTCAGTGAGAGTGCGTTGCCTCTGAGGGTCAAGAGTTGCATCGCTCAGGTCGCAGCTTCTTCCTCTGTCCTTGTAGTAGCCAGACACATCCCCAGTCAGTCTGCACTGCTTGCCCTGCCTACCTTTGAAGTCTATCCACTGAGACCCTTCACCTCACAATAGCTATCTCCTTGGGATTCTCAGAAGCCATTTCTTAAGGCAATGGGGGAAAAGTTGCATCACCCCCCTTTTCAGGCGTTTTATCCCTTTGTGAACTATATAGCCTCAGTGTGTGGATTTCAATCAAATCTATATCTCTCCTTATGCCTTTGTTGAATACCTCCCTCAGAATGAGGCATAATACACATGCATTTTACAAAACATTGGATTTGTTTGTTCTTATATTATCGGAGTCTCTTTATCTGGGGAGGGTATTTGTTCTGAGACCTCATACAGATGGCTGAAACTGGCACAGTACAGAGTACCAATAACTAATGAATAAAAATGGTAAATTATAACAATGACTATGGTGGAAACTCTAGTGATTCCCTATCAGAGCTATGACAAAATCTGAAGCAGCTTGCAGTGTGACTCCCTTGCCTTTCATCCCTTGTATCATTGCCAGACTTAAATCCCCACAAAGGTATTCTAGCTCTTCATATGCCTTGATGATCTTCCTACGTCTATGACTTTGATTCAGGTAATTGAACTGACATCACTCTAAGGAGGATCTGCTAAAATTATAGGAATAAAGGAGGGGTTGGGGAGAACAAAGATAATTTGAATAAATCAAGAGGTTGAGATGCAAACAAATTGTGCTATGATAATAAGGAAAGACGAGAGTTCTGGGAAAATCCCATGAGGAAACCTGGCTGCCAGAGGTGGAAGGTGCTGGAGATTGAAGTGTCAGACAGATGGAGTAATACTTACAGAGAGAAGTGTGACCAAAAGTGTGCAGGCAAACTGATGGATCTCCACGATTTGGGTGAGAGGAGGGACCTTAGAGAGTGAAAACTGGCTTCACACGTTGTCGTTACTAGGTTAATCTCAAGTGGCAATAAAGCTTTCAGGCACTTTCCTTGTGGTGACAGTATCAAGGTCGGATCATTGAGCTCCATATGACTGTCTAGGACATAGTTCATAAGCTGGAAATAGCACACATGATGACTACTCAGGGCAGGCATGATGCTTGTGACTTACATTGGTTGGTTGCAGCTACACTGAGCTTGCTTACCTCAGGTGAGATATATGAACCAGGCTATGAACAGAATTGTGTCCTTCCAAAGTCCAATATTGATGCCCGTTCATGAGAGCGGTTATGAGTGTATTTGGAAATCACATCTTTATAGGGGAAATTAGGGAAGGACTCTTATGCGCAGACCCTCATTCAGCATAACTGTGTTCTTATTGATTATGACATAGACATACATGTGGGGGATACCATGTGACATCACAGAGACGGTCATCTTCAAGCCAGGGTTAGAAACGTCACATGGAGACAACTTTGCCAGCACCTCATTCTCCCATTTCCAGCCTCTGGAACTTTGAGAAAGTGAGTTTCTATTGCTTCAGCCTTGCTGTGACAGTGTACCTCATAGGTGGAGTATAGATGGAGCAGGAAGGCCCTCAAGGACCAGAGCAAGCCTAGAATTGAGAAGCAGCAAGAGGGCAGTGTGCTGTGCCCGCAGATCACGCATCTGGTGACAGCTGTGGGTGCAACCCCAGGCTGGTCAGCTCCCAGGATGTGTCGGAAACTGGCTTGGAACTTGAGTTAGCCATCTAATCTCTTTCATGGGGGAAATGGACTCTATTGTCTACTTCCCGTAAGCGGAAATATACATCTTCTGGAGAAGATAAAGTCTCAAGACCGGAATGGTCGTTTGTTGTCAGAGTTTGGGATTCTTTTCGACTCAGAGATGACAGTCTTTCTTGGCTTTGAGCCATCGGGTCTCTGGACAAAGAACAGGTGGTAGCGATTTTCTTGCCACTCTTAGTTTGCATTATCGTGCTAGACATTTGGAGACACAGAGAGCTGCTGTTCATTTTATCTTGGGATGGCTGAGCTGCTAGGGTTTCCCTTATTTCCCCTTAAGGGAAACAAAAAAAATCGCCATTTTTACAACAGTTTGAGATTTCCAGAAAAATAATGAACATAATACAAAAAATTTCTGTGTGCCGCATAGCGATTTTCTCCTATGGATACATATCCGTTAGAATTAGTGTGCTAACAGATGCATTAGTAAGTCTATATCTCACTCACGTTTCCTTAATTTAATGGAATTTCCTTCTGTCTCTAAATCCCATTTATGAAATCTTATCACTGTTAGTGCTCCTTTGTTCTTCAGCTTCTCTTGTCTGTGACATTTTCTCATTTTCTCCTCAATGGTTTTGACAGTTCTGAGCTGTCCTGGCTGGGTGCTCTGACTGACATTCTAGTCACGATTACATTGTCGTTAAGGGAAGCTGGGAGGAAGAACACAGAGGCACAGTGCCATCTTCACTACGTATCACTGTGACAAATTATAAGCTGGTCTTGTTTGTGTGGTTTTGTTGGGCTCCTTTACTAGAAAGTCCTCCTTTACCCACTCCGTGTGCTGTTCTTGAAGCAGCCTCCATGCGCTACACACACATAGAGAGCAGGGAACCTCAAGGTTGTTAAAGTGCTTAAAGGGATTTGCAAATTTCTGAGGGGCAGGTGTGAGCGATGATTCTGAGCTGAGCTGAACTAGGAAGAGTATCAAACCACACGCCGAACAAACCGAAAACAGAATGTCATGCTTTAAAAACAGGGAAATGCAAGTCAAAACAACCCTGAGATTCCACCTCACACCAGTCAGAATGGCTAAGATCAAAAACTCAGGTGACAGCAGAATGTGAAGAAAGAGGAACACTCCTCCATTGTTGGTGGGATTGCAGACTGGTACAACCACTCTGGAAATCAGTCTGGAGTTTCCTCAGAAAATTGGACATTGAACTGCCTGAGGATCCAGCTATACCTTTCTTGGGCATATACCCAAAAGATGCCCCAACATACAATAAAGACATGTGCTCCACTATGTTCATAGCAGCCTTATTTATAGTAGCCAGAAGCTGGAAAGAACCCAGATGCCCTTCAACAGAGGAATGGATACAGAAAATGTACATCTACACAATGGAATATTACTCAGCTATCAAAAACAATGACTTTATGAATTCATAGGCAAATGGTTGGAACTGGAAAATATCATCCTGAGTGAGGTAACCCAATCACAGAAAAACACACATGGTATGCACTCATTGATAAGTGGCTATTAGCCCAAAAGCTCGATGCAATCCACAGACCACATGAAACTCAAGAAGAAGGATGACCAAAGTGAGGATGTTTCACTCCTTCTTAAAAGGGGTACAAAAATATTCATAGGAGGGGATATGGAGGCAAAGTTTAGAGCAGAGACTGAAGGAACAGCCATTCAGAGCCTGTCCCACATATGGCCCGTATATATACAGACACCAAAACTAGATAAGATTTATGAAGCTAAGAAGTGCATGCTGACAGGAACTGGATATAGGTTTTTCCTGAGAGGCTCAGCCAGAGCATGTCAAATACAGAAGCGAATGCCAGCAGCAAACCACTGAACTGAGAACGGAACCCTCATTGGAGGAATTAGAGAAAAGATTGAAAGAGCTGAAGGGGCTTGCAACCCCATAAGAACAACAATCCCAACCAACCAAGCTTCCAGGGACTAAGCACTACCCAAAGACTATACATGAACTGACCCAGGGCTCCAACTGCATATGTAGCAGAGGATAGCCTTGTTGGGCACCAGTGGAAGGGGAAACCCTTGGTCATGCCAAGGTTGGACCCTCAGTGCAGGGGAATATCGAGGAAGGGGGGTGGGGGCTATACCCTTATTGGGGAGGGGGAGGGGATGGGGTTATGGACAGGAAACCAGGAAAGGGAATAACATTTGAAATGTAAATAAAGAAATAAATCCAATTAAAAAACATTTATTAATATTTCATTTCTGGAAAAAAGTGCCCCATAATCTAGTTATGGGCAGAAAATCTCTTTTAAAGTCTGTGATATAATGAATAAAATCCCTTCTGATGGAGGGCTCAGAGCTTTGTTGATAAGCAGGAGTCAGTAGCCAGAATCTGTACCTCGGAGGGCAGCCATTGTTACATCCAATATTCATCATTTTCTTATTGATTGGGAGGTGACCTGAGGCTGCATTCAGAAAGACAGTGCCTCAATATTTAATACTTGACACTTAACAGCCCCAGTGTGGTTGCGCAGCCTGGCCTCGGTTCCTCAGTCCATTACTGACTTTGTTTCCTCCCTCTAGTGGTCAGTTGATTTTTTAATTTTTCAAGAATGCACTCTTTTCTCATACAGTGTATCCCGATTATAGGTTCCTCTCCCTCAATTCCTCCCGGTTCCTCCTCACCTGGATCCGCTCCCTTTTTGTCTCTTATTAGAAAAGAACAGGTATCCAGAAATGTGCGTCTGCCTTCATTACTTTATGATAGCTCTTAAAAAAAAAAAAGCCCCCTCCCACACCCAGCAGTTTGCTGTTTCTGGGTATTCTCAGATGGTGAAGATCGTTTACCAGATTTTGAGAGTGGTTTAAGATTTGTTACTGGAAATGGTTGGACAGTGATGCGGGTCCTAATCCAAGTCCTCCCCACTCCGTTGGTGCAAGGGTTGAAGCGTGCTACCAGTCCACCACTGAGCCACACACCCTTCCTCAGTCCTTCCAAGGAGGAATACTGTTTGTCTTTAGACCTGTAGTTTTGATCTGTTGCAACCCACAGGGCCAAGATTTAAAGAAAGATGCTCAACCACTGTGAAATCGTCCCTGAGTCACATTGAGCGACACAGCAATAGGAAGGGCTCTTAGAGACAGCTTCTCTTGGGGCAGTAGTCTGCTTATGGAAAAGGGTTGTGATCCCCCCTTTTACTCTTTTTTTTTCTTTTTTCTTATTTTCAGAGCTGGGGACCGAACCCAGGGCCTTGAGCTTGCTAGGCAAGCGCTCTACCACTGAGCTAAATCCCCAACCCCCCCCTCCTCTTTTACTCTTAATACTGTGTAGATTCTGCGGGTAGGATAGACACTGCCTGCTTTTCTGAGTAGTGTGTTAAGTGATGCGGCCGGTCTGTCTTGTGCCCTCAGCTCCACCTGATCCACTGGAATTCCACGCTGTTTGGCAGCATCGATGAGGCGGTTGGGAAACCCCACGGCATTGTCATCATTGCACTGTTCGTCCAGGTAAATCTTCTGCTGTGAGGTGACATTGTTTAGAGCTGTTTTCCTGTAGTCATTCTGTGGAATATATCTTAAACTCTCAATTTTATTGCTTAGAGGTCAAATTTAACACATACAAACACTGATAATTTGACAGTCAGTTCCCAAGAGTTGAGATGTATTTCTTGTATAAAACAGTTCATTTATTTATCCGATGTTTCCTTCAGAGTGGTATCTGGGGCCTGTGGAGAAACAACTTGGAAAATGTCTCCTGAAGTCAGACTTCATTTTATTTAGGAAAAAGAATTTCAGAAAAAATTTTTTAGACTCAGGCTTAGTACAAAATCTAAGAAAAATCAATCAATAATATAATCATGTAGTGAATCACCTTGTCTTTTGGTTATTAATAATTTTCACTCTAAGATGATTTGAAATGCTTTATAGAAAACAATGCTAAAATGAAAACTGGTGGAAATCATGGCAGATTTAGCCAGTCTAAGTGGTTGTTGAGCTCTGTGGTGGCAGAAACCTTAGCACAGTTTCGCAAACACATAAAAATGGAATCATGTGCTGTGAAGTAGAGATTTCAAAGTTATCCCAAGGTGAGTTTTAAACTTCATCCTTGGCTTCATGGTATGATCAAAGACTGATTGGATGTGAGAGTCCTTGGGAATTTTAGCAGCTCGCAGAAGAAGAGCATCTGAAGCCCATGGACAGAATTAAAACACATCCTTGCATTTTTAATTGAAATTCTCTCCACACACTCTACCTCATGTTTACATAGGCAAAGCTCAATATTCCTTTAGTTTTGCAGCTATTATATAGGTAGAAAGAAACGTCAAATTGTTGACAGAAGATATTTTTAATTTTCAGTGTATTGAAGAAATAACGTAGAAACACCTTTTTCTGTACCTGGAACAGTGAGTGAGTATGAAGTTGGCAAAGTTGAGGCAGTGAAAGACATTGCATTCAGGAAAGGGATAACATTTAAAATCTAAAAAAAATCCAATAAAAGAAAGAATAAAGATAATAAATGCAGGAATACAAATAAACAAGATGCTGCTTGTGGAGATGGGAACAGCTTCATCTTCAGACTTGGTACTTGGTGGATTTGGAGTTTTATTAGGTATGGTTGTTTATTGTTACCACTGTCTGATGCTCCATATGTATAATGGTCTGAGGACTAAGGGGGGTCTGGGTTGTAAACTTAGCCTTCTGGGACCAGTCCTGTGTTTCCAGGAGCAAGCCTTGTGGTCACAGAAAGCCCCAGAACATGCAGGTACTCTCACCTCCATGCATTTGCTCTGAGGAAAGACTCAGTTATAGCTGATGAGTGTCAGGGGAAATAGAAGAGAAAGGGGACAAAGTCTCTACATCCTAAGCTGGTGCCCTGGCCACAGCAGTGGAGCCCCAGAGGAGGAAGTGGAGGAAATGGGGTCAGTGACAGTGATTTCTAAAGGCTTGACTCAAAGAAAAGAAGGCCGGAGGAGCAGAATCAATGGCGGGTTTGACATCTGAGATCTAGCACAGACACAGTTTAAAAATATGGAGAAGAGAGGGGACAGTTCATGCAGAGGCATCTTAAAGGAGAAGGGAGGGCGTGGAGTGGAGGAAGTCTGCCTAGGTTACTTGGAGTTAAGGGCTCACAGAGCAACCTCCTTCCTAGTCGAGGAGAGGGCAAGGTGTTAGGGAAGCTCAAGTTTGGGGTCCTTCATTATTCCAAGACATGCAGTGCAGTATTATAGAGTAAGAGGAATCTGAGTGTAGGGTTTGTCTTTGAAACAGCCCCGAGACAGAGATAATAAAGAGTCTGTGTGGCAAACTCACTTAAGGCAGGATGTCATGGATTGGGTGGGACAGCATGTGAGGTATTGTTCTCCACCCGCGTAGGAGGAAGGATATAGATTGTTGCAATGATCAATTGGAGAGCACGTGATTTAGGAGGATAAAGGGGGCAGGAGACTAGAGAGTGGTAGAAAGATGTCATTCAGTTTAATGAGAAAGGATGAATCAAGGGGACTGAGTATGTTGGCTGCTAATACAGTGAAAGGAGAGAACAGAAGAAGAGAGGGCTGGTTGAGTGTGGAGGCTTGATCAGAAAGAGTGGCCTCTTAGTGCTGAAAATCTCACAATGGCAGCAAGGAGGATATAGAGGGTAAAGTAACCAGTCTGAGATCACAGAGCTTAAATGTGGTAGAGTCAGAAACAGAAGCGGGCTGGTCAGTGCCGTGTGTGAGACCTCACCGCTGGACCACTAAGTTGTCTGGCTTTACAATGTTCTGATGTGGACTTTTCTCAGAGGTTATGATCTGACAGGAGATTCATAAGGGAAAATTGATCCCAGTTAGACGTTCATGCCTCTAAGCGCTACCTCCTCCTAAAATGAAACTAAGGAGACACTGTTTCTCCTGAAGATCAGGGAAGGCTCCTGGTTGAGATGCTGGCTTTGCTTTCATGCACATATTTACAAGTTTATTTTACGCTTTGAATTTGTTTCTATAAAATGTAGTGATATTGTCTTAGTTATTGTTTTATTGCTGTAAAGAGGTGACCAAGGGCAACTTATAAAAGGAAGCACTTCATTGGAGGCTCGCTTCCTTAAACTCTAGACATTTTATTGTCTGGTTTTAGAGCTCGTCTCAGGGAAGGGTTTGATTACATTGAGCTGACTGGCCATTCTTCAGTTACTTCAGTTCCTCTTTCTCTCACACATTTCACCGTTAACGTTAGGAGAAACAGGTGAGAATCTTGACAGCTACTCTAGCTTCTTACAGGTCGTTCTGCAGACATAGTTGTAAAGAGCAAAAGCCTAGCACGACAGTGCCTGTCTGTCTGAGGTGATGCCTGAGCCCTGCTCTTCCTCGTTCTTGTCAGGGCCACTGGAGGGAGGCTGAAAGCGGCAATCAGGTGTCACTAGGTATCTACAAAGACGAGGACATAAGATTCGGAAACTTATTTCAAGTATCAGTTTTTTTGAATATTTGCACACGCACACAAACGTATAAAGTAGAAATAGATATTTTATAAACAATATAAAATATATTATAAAATATATAAATAAGTACATATATACACACATATATGTATATATACATGTATATGTATATATACATACATACATATATATATGAATGAATGAAAGCTTTGGAAATAATGAGGAGGCTATTGAATAGTGATCAGCGATAATTAATTAATTAATTAATTAATTGTGATATTGACATTTAAAACAATATGTGCACTTCTGAGTTAATGAAAATTTTCAACTTTGATGAAATTTTTATGGCAATGCTGTATAACCATCAAAAGCAATAATACAGGGCAAAATAGGTAAATAAATAAAAGTGAAAACTCTGGGCATAGTGATGCAGTGATTTACTTCTAGCATGTAGGAGACAGAGACAGAGGCAGGTGGACGTCTGAGGCCAGCTTGGTTTACAGACCACATTTCAAGGGTAGTTGGAGAGAGTCTGTCTTTTAAAGAGGGCAAGAGTTTAGACCCATATTGCATGCCTTTAACTCACAATCACTTATGCTATTTTTCTATAGAAGCTTTATGGTTTTGCATATTGCCTATGACACCGTAAATGATAAAAATCTATAGTAGCATGAATTTGGATAGATTCTCAGGTATTATATTGTTCAAGCCTTGGGAACATGTTACCTTAAGTTATTGGCCTGAGCATAAGTAGAAAAGTAATTTAGTCCCCAGGAAGGTCATTCAGGTGGACTGGAGCCTTGCTTCCTGTAGTTATTTTGGGCAAAAGCTAAGCCCCCAAAATGTGTTTGTGGTTTGTGCTTTATGTATTTCAGATAGGGAAGGAGCATGTTGGCTTGAAGGCTGTGACTGAGATACTTCAGGATATCCAATACAAGGTAAATCATTATTTAAACGAATGTAGAATGGTTTTGCGTGAATTCCCAGTGGCCATCTCTAGGCTTGATAACTCTCTAGAAGGACATATGGGACTCTGACTGGCTAAACTGCTAAAGTTAACAGTTATGGTTTATTACAGGGTAAGGCAGAGAAGGGAACATGGCTTGAAGCCTAGGGGGACCTGGAGCCAAGCTTCCTAGTGTTTCTTCGGGGTCCCTAGTTGTCCCAGCATGATGTGTTACCTGTGTGAACTTTCACATCCTTGGTGTCTAGAGAGATTTTCAGGGACTGATCATTTTTCATGGATTGCTTAGTCAATTTTCCCTGACTTCTTAAGCCCTGTTGTTATTTCTCTAACACTGAGCCAAGCCAGGCATCTATATATTTCCAGGATAAGCCTACTGGCTCACATTGGTGTAACAGGTCCCAAGGGTGGAGTTGAAAATCCCCAGGAGTTCACCTTAAATATGGCATGACCCAAGCCTTCAGGTATAGGAAAACATCTTACCAGGGGTGGGGGCGAGGGACTCCAAGGCCTCAGAGCCCATCTTCTGGAAGGCAGCCAAAGGGCTCCTCCTGAAGCCAGGGTGGAGTCCAGGAAGTGAGGATGAGACTTCCTCTAATAGCTTTTCCTCTGGCACCTATTTTAGTAAAGATGTTTCTGAGGGGCAGTTGACACGAGTTGCATATTCTGGCATTATAAATGAAGTTTGTATTCAAAAGCAAGCAGCTATAGACGCAGAGAAGGTATATTTTTCTGGATCCAGTCTATTTCACCCCACTGAGAAGAGTGGCCCACTCACTAATATTGGAAACTGGTAAGATCATCAGAAAAGTCTTCAGTGTAGAGACCTTTAGTTTTAATAATTTTTATTCGAAATGTCTATAACCTTTACATTAATGTGGACTGAATTAAGTTTTCTTTTTCCAGGGAAAATCCAAAACAATTCCATGCTTTAATCCTAACACTTTATTACCAGGTAAGCATTTATCTGACAGCCATTAATGAACTTTAACTGTGTGTAACCTTCCCGGTTTCCTTGATTGTTCATAAGCATCTGTAATTAGCTGACAAAATGTCTTTGGAATTTCTGTTCTCTGGACCAGGTGCCATTTCAGATCACTGTTGATAAGGCAGGAAAGCCTTTGAATGTTAGGAAACCCTTGCCTCTGCTTCCTTATTCCAGAAAGAACTTTCTCAGTGACATCATTTGTAAAATGCAAAGTGGCCACCTCAGTGTAAAGAACCCACAAACATCAAATAACTGATACACTTCCAAGACAACCACCTTATTGCTAGAATGAAATAAACATCATGTCTACTTTTATAAGGTTACA
This sequence comes from Rattus norvegicus, assembly GCF_021556685.1. Lineage (NCBI taxonomy): Eukaryota > Metazoa > Chordata > Mammalia > Rodentia > Muridae > Rattus > Rattus norvegicus. The sequence continues at coordinate 26,652,051 of NC_141538.1, read as the reverse complement.
CCCTTACAGCATCACCATTTAAATATTCTAATTGTACATATGCATGGGTAATAATTATATATAAAACATCCTGAATATAATGTGGAGTTATAGTTTTGCTTTCCACATTTCTCTGCTTACATTATGTGCTGTTCCATAGTGCTTCAAACTAAAGCAATCACGTTGATACATTGTATCCTCTCTCCACATTTAACTGCTCTATCACAAACTAGTTTTTCTCACATATTGAACACTTACCTTGGTCTCTATTGAATCCCCAGTTCTCTTAGGCAGTGCTAAGGAGTTCAAATAAGTGACCTATTTTCTCTGATCAGAAGTAGGGTTTTAGTAATGTGCTGTTGAAGAAGCAATGTAGAGATGGCTACAACAGAATGTTTAAAAACACCACCATTATTTAGGGTCAAGTCTTCCACCAGTTAGTAGCTGTGTGATCTTGGATAAATTGCTAACACTCTATAACTTAGTTTTCCCATATAAAATGGAATGGGGCTAATATGTCACATTTATTTGTTGAGAAGATTAAATGAATTGATATATACTATTCCAAAGAACACTCGACACATAGTTCAATAGAAGTCAGCTATGAATTAGCTATTATGAAAAATGGGTAATAGTTTCTGAACTACATTAAGGCATATGATAGAGCCATTGATAGAAATCTCTGTAAATGTAAAGGGAATTAATTACGGTTTTCATTGATTATTTTTTTCAAAAGTGGTAGTGTGAGAATTTGTATATGAGGCTCTAACTTAAAAATGGCTTCCATTTGAGAAATGTATGTGAGTTGACTGCCATTTTGAAAACTGCTGCTAAAGTGTTAAGTCATCAACTTTCGTAACATATCCATGTATTTGTGCAGACCCTCTTCTGCGGGATTACTGGGTCTATGAAGGATCTCTTACTATTCCACCTTGCAGTGAAGGAGTTACCTGGATATTATTCCGATACCCATTAACTATATCCCAGCTGCAGGTGAGTATTTAGATCTTTCAGAGTGAAGCTCCGGGGCTAAATATCCTTTCTATAAAGGGAAAATGTCTCAATGTGCTTTAGTTCCTGTTGTTAGACTGTCTTAGCTTTCAGGTGAAAGTTAAATGCTGGGGGCCAGGGAAAACTATAGAACAGTCACAGATGAATGATGCCCAATGCTCATTTATGGTCTGCATTCTAAAAGTTAGTTTTTGTAGAGTAAATAGAACTTTCCATGAAACAGCCAAACTTTGGTTAGTCTAGCCATTGCTTTATATGGATGTTTCCAGGTATGGGGAAGAGAAAGTTCTGGAAGTAGAGTCTGCTGATGATTTCACAGGCATGCAGTATTCTTTCTTGACATGCAAATAAATTACTGTGATGTATGAGGGTATGTGAGAGAGTCAGAAAGCAAGCCCTGGGAAGTCCTGGATTGTTCCCTGGGGTTGTTTGCTCTTTTTGTCCTTGGGTTCCACATAGATTCTCTAAATGCCAATGAAAGTCATCTGTGGAGACACTCATCCACAGGGATGCTAAGGTGATAAAATCATTTGAGTCCCGGAGTTTAAGACTCGACTAGGTACTGTAGCAAGATGTACCTGGAGGAAGAAGGAGGAGAGACAGCCCAGTAAATTTTGACTGGATTTTAGCTGGGAAAGAATGAATCAGCACCTCTCTTATGTGTTGATGGTTTTGAAGGGGCAGGGGATAGAGCTCTTGATGAGCGAGCGTGTGTGGTCCTGGCTGTGACTAACAGGACCACTCATATAGGAAAAAAAATGATGATTATAGCACAGTGCATAGAGGTTTGCAAGGTTTCTGTCTTTCCATATCTAAGGATCATATCCTCTAAAGCTGTATTTTCCCATCATGACCAAACACAAATGTTTAAGAAATAGAACCAAGTTTTCTTTAGGATTTTTTAAAAATATATCATCATTTCTTGAAATTAAGAAGCTCAAGTTTACTAAATTCTAGATTGATTGCTTTGCTAGTATTATTTTATTTTTAAAATATTATTTTCATTTGTATTGATTATATTGATTATACTGTATAATTTCCTCCCTCCAAAACCTCCCATGTTACCCTACTCTCAGCTCCTTGAACTGTATGGCTCTTTTCATAAATTGTTGCATAATATGTATATATATATATATACATATGTATTCATAAATACATAGATTTAGTCTGCATAACATTATTTGTGTGTACATTTCCAGGACTGATCATTTGATATTTCATAATCAATTGGTGTGTTCGTTTCTGGGGAAGACTGTTTCCTGAACTCTCAGCATTCCTTGGTTTAGCATTAATTCTTCAAAGTCTCATGCTTAGCCTTTTCAGTCCTTATTTTGGATTGTCTAGGGAACAGTTTAAAGTCATCCTCTTCAGGATACCTGTCACGGATTTTGAACTTTTCCACATCCTCCTCAGCTCTTACTTTTCATAGGACAAATCCCAACTCTATTCTCCTCTCTCACCTATTTGTTCTTATAAGAAACTTGTTGGAAGTGTGAAGAGGCATAGGGGACAAAATATTTTACTTTCAAGAGTGCTGCTCTCAGTTTGGACAGAAAACAACTGTTCAGGCTACAGTCGTGATAAGGTGTTCCAGCGAGTCCATATTGGATGGCCTAAGGAATGACTTCAGAAAAGTAGAGGTTTGTTTGGTGGGAGTGAGAAAAATTAGAAAATTTACTTTAACTATTGAAAATAAAGCCTTGGGATAATCGTGTCTTATTTTGAGATGTAATAGTAACAGTGTCTTCTGCAATAGATAATCCTCCAACTCTGTTGACCTAGAATAACTGTTATGTATAACCTCAGTGTGTCAAAGATTTATGATGTATCTGAAATCACATGGCAGATCTCTCGCCAGCATGGCTCTGAGGTTGTTAAGGGCGATTGCCATGGTGAACACTCTCAGGTGTGGTGTAGACTTGATACGACGTTTCAGTGTCGAGTTCAAGGGTGTAGTCTACTAAGACAGAGGCAAAATCATTGTTTGTGGCTCTCGCTGGTGTCAAAGGGAACCTGGGTTTGTGTTGACCCTTCGAGTAAGGCCAGACATCAAGTCTAACCCTCATTCACCAAGTCACGCTGGGAGGTAAACTGTGCTGGGAGAAACCTACACCATGTGCGTTTAAAGGAAACGTTTCCTCCTTCTTTGAGAATGGCCGACTTCCCAGTCACACTAATCTGTCAGGAAACAGGCTTATTTTTAGCGTAGAGCATTGTGGCATCTCTTGAGAAGGAAGCGGTGTAAGTGCAGACGCACACACATACAGCATGTATTTGTGTCTATGAAAATATACTTCAGAGTGGTTTTTTTTTTTTTTGACTTGAAGATTTTACTCAATCCTTCTCATAGAGGTCCATAGAAAGTAAAGTTAAAAAAAAAAAATCGAAGAAGTCCAGAGAGGGAAGTAAAACTTAGGAGTCCAAAGAAAGGGGGCATGAACAAGGAGAATCAGGATGCTGTGCATCACTAAACGAGAGAGGGAAGAAGAGGAGACAGGGAGAGATACAGAGGAGAAAGAGCACCATAAGAGAACACCCATAAGAGGGTAACAGGCAGAGTTTCAAGACAGGAGGCTGCATCCTGCCTCACATGGTCTATTCAGCCTCACAGAAGCTGTGGTGCCTGGAAATGCCTCATCTTCACAAACATCCCTGGAAAAAGTGCACTAAATCATGCCGCTTTCCTGCTAAATCCACAGCAGCTTGCAGTGAAAGAGGGTGGGCTTCTGCTGCAGTGTGGGTGGCCCTGTCCTCGGTGCTGAGAACTCCAGGATACATGACCGGAAGCCTCTGTGGAGATGACTTTTTCATATGATTCCTGGCTTGTGCACAGTATGTTGAGAGAAAAAGATGATTGGGTGGACTTCAGTGGAAGTAATTTTCTTTTTATGATCTCATAACCATTTAATCACGTTAAGATATGTTCTAATCATTAGAAACCAAGGAACAACAACAACAACAACAACAACAACAACAACAAAAACAGCCATCTTTATCTGAATTGTTGCTTAGAATGAAATTTCCAAAACAGAAGAGAAATATCAAACATCATCAAATATGATTGAACTTTTAATATGCCTTTTATTTTGATGGTCATTAAAATGGAGACAGACCAGTCTAGCATTGCTAGAATATGCCGGTGGAACAGTGGCCATATAGCTAGAGATGCGGACATATATCAAGAGAAGTGCGCTGGTTGTTAGTATCCTTCTTTTCTTACCCTCCCCAGTCTTTTCTTCTGCCTATATATTTCAATTTCTTAGCTTATCTCTCTTCTCTTATTAGCTGTCTTGGGCTTTTCCATAAAACAGTAGCACCAAGCAAAGGAAGATGATGGTACATTTTCTTTTTGGTATTACTGAAAGACCCCCGGAGCGGGGAGACTCTCACTCAAGTCTCGGGATGACGTGACCCCCCAAGAACTCACGTAAGACCATCCTTGCTGTAAAAACACAAGGTTTATTGATAGGAACCAGTGCACTGGGGTCAAGACTCATATCCCACACAGGGGCAGAGGAGTTTGACCCCGAGTGGCTGGGAGAAGAGGTATTTAAAGGAAGAAACTACAACCCAAGGGGGTAGGGAGGGTGTTATTGGAGAATGTCAAGAATATCAGTGAAAAAATCAGAAGGAGAAGCTTCCTGTTTCTCAAGATTGTTCTGTAAGATTTTAATCTAACTTTATGGTCAGTTAGTTCCTGGGACAGAGTTGTTGAACCAGCTGGTGTAATTGCAGTTCCAGGGCCCAATCAGTTTCTTTTTTCTGCTCTAAACTTTTGTCTAGGGAGGCAGCCTTAAAACTTCTATCTTTCATTACCTTCGTTCTGTCCCTTCCCTATCTTATATAAATGGGTAAAAAATTGAGAGTGTTCCTAGACATGACAGCCTGAGTTAGAGAATGACATATATGTGGGATATATATGGAGGATCTAGGTCATGTATATTTTGGGGGCTGGGTATCAAGCCAGAGCATCGCAGGTGTTCAACACATGCCCTTCCTTAAGCTTTGCCTCTTGGTATGGCCAGATGAGGAATTCTAATAAAGCGTGAACACAGCTGTCTGTCTGGAGGACTTTAGTGTTCCATATGGAACTGAGAGACTGTCCATGGTGAGAGGTTTATACCATGGCCATGCCTGGGTTGATTTGGAATGCCAGTTTTACTTTTGATCTATATCCATGGCTCTCTGATGGTTTCAATGAGAATGGCCCACACAGGCTCATGTATTTAAAAACTTGGCTTCCAGTTGGCGAAACTGTTTGGGAAGGATTAGGAGGTTTGGCCTTGTTGGAGGAGGTATATCACAAGGCATGGACTTTGAAGTGTCAAAAGCCAATACTCAGTTGGTTCTGTTTGCTTTCTACTAACAGATCAAGGTATAATTGCTCAGCTACTGCTCCAGTGCCAGCTCATGCCTCATGGCTTCCCACCATCACCATGGTAACCATGGACTCTAACCCTCTGGAACTGTGAGCCTCAAACTAAAAGCTTTCTAGTTTACTTTGATCATGGTGTTTTTCCAGCAATAGAAAAGTAACTAAGACAGAAATTGCTACCAGAGAGCGGGTTCTTGCTGTGACAGACCCGAGTCTGTTATTTTTTTGGAGGAATGGAAGATAATGGGACCTTGGACTAGGAAAGTGGTTAAACTCTGTAAATGGGGCTTAATGGGCCATCCTCATAGGAGTTTAGAAGACAATAGTGCTGAGAGCAATGTGGCTGCCTTTGCCTGTTACCTAAGAGTCTGTCTGAGGCTAAATCAAAGGGAAAAAAGAAACCCCACATTGACAAAGCCAGCTCAGTCAACAAGGTCTCAAGGGAGGCAGTGTGGATCGAAAAGAAAAAGACAATCAGACAACACTGTAACATGACTCCAGCCAGTGCTGAGGCTGAAGTGGGTTTATTTTTTTCCCAGTCAACTTCTTTTATACTATTCTAGGCACTTGCAGAGAATAGGGTCAATTCTTAGATCAAAGACAAAGTAATCAAACAAGTTAATAAACAAAGAGATCAAAGAAGGCAATAAACAAAGCCCCTGGTCATTGTTTCTAGGGGCTTGTCAGGATGACCAAGATAAAAGGAATGTCACACATTCCTAGCTGAATTTACCTTGAGCTTTGTATTAGCCCAAATGTGAATATTCTTATCTGAGCCTTCTTCCTTGAGCCTAGCGACAGGTACTTACCAAATTTTTGTAAGCAGCGCCAAGAGTTCTCCACACCAGGGATATAGGTTTAATAGGTCCCTTACAAAATTTGGCTGCTGGCAATGTGACAGTACCAAAAGCTGTGGTCTACCATGAAAGTTTCTTCTTTGTTTATAGGATGAAGATGTAAGAAGGATGTTGGACTGATTTTGTTGGCCGAGGAGATTTTAAGACAAGCTAATATTTACTCTCAAAATATTGACTCTCTTAAGTAGTTATTGCTAATAACTTATACAGATCAGTGAAAAAGGGCAAGCAAGGCAAACAGAAATGTAAAATATACAGTTTGAGGAGGAGAAGAATATTAGGAAATTTTATGTTGGAAAGCTTGAATTACCCAAGATACAGTCCCCAGACAACGTGAAACTCAAGATGGACAACTAAAGTGCAGATGCTTCACTCCTCCTTAAAAGAGGGATCAAAAATATTCATAGGATGGGATAAGGAGGAAAAAGTTTTACGTTGGAATCAAGGCCTATGCTGAAGTTGATAAGGAGGGTCAAGATACATAATGAAAAAAAGTGAGTGATGCTTTCAGGTCAAAACTGCACACAGCCAGTGCTGAAACTTGTGGGAAGAAAGCCTAAAGAATATTCTCTACCTAAACAGCAAATATGTAATTAGTAGAGGGAGCCAGGCTTCATTCCATGCAGGCAAACCCAATTTGGTACACCCTCAGTCATGTGGTTCTGGTTTTAGATCATGAAGGAGAGAGGAGTAAATGGGTGTGGGATCTTCCTCCTCAGTTAAGGAAAGCTGCTATATCCAGCATTGTTGTCAGAGGTGTCCCCTCAAAGCAGTCCTGAGAGTCCATTATGTGAAGCTGTGAAAGTGAAGCCTGGATTGACTTGCAGACCCAAGGATGTTGGAGATGTCAGAACTGTGGGATGTCTGCCTGGGAGAACATTCAGCAAAGTTGGAAGGATGGGACCATCTAAGCTCTTTGATGTCAGAGATGGAGTTACAGAGTTTAGCATTTGCTCTACTGGGTTTCAGTCCAGTATTTCCTTACTCTGCCCTGATTCCTTCCTTTTGGTGTGGTAATGTATATTTTGTGCCATTGTACTTTGGTAGTATTTAATTTGCTTTTTGATGTGAATTTTACAGTGCATTGCAATTAATATTGCCTTGGAGCTCAGGTGAGACTTTGGACTTTTAAAATATCTTAAGACTGTAAACGTTGAACTGAATAAATTTTGCATTATGATATAGCTAAGAACCTGTGAGGTAGAATGTGGTTTGTATGAGAGTGTCCTCCATCCCCTGCTCACATGTTTAACTATTTGATCTCCAATTGGGGAACCTTTTTTGAGATGGATTAAGAGGTGGGACCTTGTTGGAGAATGAGTGTTGCTGGGAATGGACTTTGAGGTTCCATGAACCAGCACCATTTCCAGTTAGCTCTCTGTGCTTGACGGTTGTGTCCCAGGATGTAAGTTCATGCTTGCTTGCTGCTGCCATACTCTTGGGCATGATGATCACGTGTTCCAGTTCCCTGAAGAGTGAGCACCAAGCTAAGTGCCTTCATCATTGTTCTTTGTCACAGCAATAGAAAGCTAAAACCATGGCCATGGTGTTGAATGGGCTTTGCATTTCATTTCCTTGCTTCTTTCTTCTTCCAAGTTTTGCTGCGTGAAGACCCTGCCATGAGTCTGCCCCTCTCTCATCACAGCACAAAGACTCAGGTCCTTGTAGGTCTCAGTCCCAAGTGTGCACTCACATGCTCAGGAGGTCTCTGGGCTCTACCTGAGATGCTATGAATAGGTGTGGTATAAGAAGTGGCAGTTTCTATTGCCATTCTCGAGACCCATGTCAAGTACTGTTTTGTTACCCTGTCTTGCACTCATTTCAACCATGTATTAGATTCATATTCTAATCCCAAATACTGAGCTTCCAAACATGAGTGTGAGGGGGATGGGTAGCCCTAGACCTTGCCTAATGGAAACATACCCATGTATACACACATGTAAAAACAAAACAAAAACCCAGTAGAATTAATCAAAATTGTCGGTTTAACCCAATAGACACGTGATTGCAACAGAAAGTCAATAGAAAAGGTACTGCTAGGAAGTTTTTGAGTTCTTTTTTTTTTCTTTCTTTTTTTTCAGAGCTGGGGACTGAACCCAGGGCCTTGCGCTTGCTAGGCAAACGCTCTACCACTGAGCTAAATCCCCAACAACCCAGTTTTTGAGTTCTTAACCTCATGCTTAGCCTTTGGTCCTCTGGGAGTGTTATATATTTCCGTGCATCTCAGATTGTACTATCACTGTGAATGCTCAGGGAAACAGAGCTAGGTAGAAGTTATTATTTTTTTTAACCAGGGAGACTCCTTTTTAAAAAATTTGCATTGCTTGTAGGCACTTGCAGAACCTACTATGACACTTTGTATGAGCATTCCTGTGTCTTATGTAATGAGAGCATTTTCCTGGTGGATGCAGCCTTATTGACCTCTGTTCCTGGAGGGAGTTTTATTCTGTGTTCATCATCAGCTACCCAGAAGAGGAGAAGAAGTTAGCTGTGGCTGAGGCTGCTGTGGGCTATACATGGAAATAAGGACACTGACATCAGAGTGTTTGGGAAGAAGATGTTCTTTCTCTTCTCTAATTCTTACTCTAGAAAACATGTCTAGATTAAGGAGCCTCTACAGAGTCACTCACAGTTGAGGAGTTGGAAGCCTCCTGAGTGCTGGGATTATAGTTGTTAAGTCATGAAGCTACCCTGACCTTAAACTATTTTATTGAAATATGGTTAGCATAGTGAGCTGTGTACATTTAGCATAAATATCCATAAGAATATAAACATTTGATAGGTTTTGGAATAAGGACATACATGTGAAACATTGACCCTATCAAGACCATCAACATGTTCATCACCCTTAGTTAAGTTTCTATTGCTGTGAAGACTCTATGACCAAAGCAGCTTATAGAAGAAAGAGTCTATTGGGGGCTTGCAGTCTCTGCGTGTGAGTGTATGACTAGCATGACAGAGAGCACTGGAGCAGGCAGGCATGGGAGTAGAGCAGTAGCTGAAAGCATATGTTCTTATCTGTAAGTAGGGGAAAGAGAGAGAAAGCGCTAACTGGGAATGGCATAGGCATTTGACATCCCAAAGCCTTGTCTCTGGTGACACATCTCCAACAAGAGCATGCCTCCTAGTCCTTCCCAAACACTTCCAGCAACCCAGACAAGTGTTCAAGAATGTAAACATTTTTTGAGCCTTTCTTATCGAAACCATATCAGCTCCCAATGAACTCTTCTGTATGTTGGCCATGGTGTGTATTCACAGCAACAGAAATATAACCAAGACAACCCTCCAACATTTCTTCTTATGGTCTTTATTAGTATTATGTATTCTTGGTGGGAACAGTTAATTCAAGATCTAACTCATTGATACTATTAGGTGCACAGCACAATACTGTTAGCAGTTTCCTGCAGAGGGCAATGATTGAGGCCAACATTTGGCTTGATCTCCTCTCAAGAAGTTGTTTTCACATAATGTGCTCCAGACTGAGGCCCAGGGTTTGAAGGCTGTGCCTTCAGCTTAGGTAAAGAAAATATAAAATTAATCAAGTTTTAAAATAAGCTTCAAAGTCCATGAAAAATGACATATTTTCCTATAACATGCTCAGACCACAGCTTGTCACTGACCATCCCTATGGGTTGTGGACCTTGGCATAGACTCTTCATGTAGTTTAAAGTGGATAAAGTGAATGCTGAGAGGCAGGATTTAAGCTTTCTCAGTGGATTGATTTACTACCAATTTCAGCTATAGATTTGTCTGCACGATGCTGAAGGTTTGATGTGAAAAGAAGTTGCACAGAAGATGGCTGGTTAGTAATTAGCATAGGTGGTACACTGTTGGAACTATGCGAGTGTCTGTATATGGATTTCTTCTTCCTCCTATTGTTTATGTCACCCCTGTGAATGCTGCTATCATTGTCATCTCTGTTGCACAGGGGAGATTGGGGCATAAAGAGGTGATGCCATTTGGTCCTGTGGGGCCCAGGTAGCAGAGCCAAGAGACAATGACAGGCATTTGGCTACAAGTCCACACCCTGGCCACTGTATTCTTTTTGAAACAGCCTAGGATTCTGTGTTGTCCAGGGTCTTTCTGTTTTCACCCGTGTGTGTGTGTGTGTGTGTGTGTGTGTGTGTGTGTGTGTGTGTGTGTGTAACATTAAGGAAAAGGCATAAGCAAATACTGAAAGGATTCTCATGAAGCCCCAGTTCTAGAGAGTTTTCAGTTGCTGTAAACATTGGGTACTGCTTAGGACCCTGGCAAAGAGCAGTAAAAGAAAACTTATTTAGTAGTTGCCTATGTGCTTGACTGGCACTGCTATGGGAGAAAAGCGTGTAGCCATAGTGAAGATGCAGATCAACGGGGCAGTTGTCGCTGGGTCAGACTCCTCACTTACAGACTTTCAATCTGTATTTGGAGATGTGGAAAAGTAAAACATTACAAGTCATCTTTGTAAAGAGGTTGCTGATCTAACCCGCCACTTAACTTTCCTCAGCTGTGTTTCAGCCTGTGTGGGAGCAGACTGAATTGGAATGTTGTGGGGCATAGGAGAACGCACACACACACACACACACACACACACACACACACACACATACACACACACACACACACACACACACGTATGGTTTTGCTATTATTTAGCGATTTCCTGGCCCTTTTCAGTCTGGGCTTTTAGTTAGGGAGTCCTGAAGTTGTTCATCTTTTTCACTGCTTCTCTTTAAAGGAAGACGGGGTTCCTGTGTTACAGACTTCTGTAACCACAATATTTTGATACAGACACTCCTGTGGAAAGAGTGGAACATGGCTGTTTCTTTTTATTTCTGTGGAGTATTTTAGCGAAGTACCAGATGCTGTTGGTTATGTGGGTGGCATGTGGGATGAGCTTGGGGAACGCTCATGGAGCTTTTGCTGGCTACTAAGTTCTTCTCATGTTCACATGTGGTAGACCACAGTTTCTTAGAGGCTCAAACCAGAGGACCTGACAAGGAGATCCTCAGAACTCTGAAAAGCTTTTCACTTGTCACAGGCAAGTCATAAAACCAGGAAAGACAACCAGAGTTGGGTGATGAGAAGTAAGGTTGACCCTTGATGAAGGAAACCATCAGTTCTTCCTATCTGTCTATCGATCTGTCTGTCTATTTATCTATCTGCCATCTATCTTCTATCATCTATGTATATATGTATCTATCACCTGTTATCTACCTATATATTGACCTATGTACCTATACATCTATGTATTTATGTATCTATTTATGTAATTCTATCATATTTTATACTTATATTTGATGAAATGTAGTCATATACATAACCTCCAACACTACTCACATTCCCCTAACACCTTTCTTAATTTAATTTATCCCTGCTCCCCTTCCTCCCCTCCTTCCTCTTTCTCCTTCTTCCTCCTCATCCTCCTCCCCGTCTTCTTCTGTAATAACATACTAAGAACAGTTAGTGATACTCATGTGTGCACGGGTCTAGGGCCTGCTATGGGAATCCTACTAATGGCCATACTATCAAAGGAGGCTGATTCTCCTTTCCTGAAGTTATTAACTGCCAGTAGCACCTTAGTAATATGAAGGGCCTGGGGACCAGTCCCCATCTACATTGGGCAGCTTCATCTTAAGTGAGTTCTGTGTGGGTAATCACAGCTACTGTATTTATGAATGTAATAGCCATACCATGTCCAGAAGGCAGCATCTCACAGCTCTCTTCCTCGTCCTCCAGCTCTCACATTCTTTCTGCTTCTTCTATGATGCTCCTTGGTAGCCTTGGTAGGGGTGGGAGATTACTAAAGATGTCCCATGCAGGACTGAGCACTCATCACCTTCACCAATTATGTCCCTCTATATTGCTTGCTGTATGTGAAGTTAGTTATTCTATAAGGATTGTACTACTATGACACCAGTAGACTAATGTTCCCTGCCAGGTCAGTATTGTAGCATTAAGTCTCCTGTACTGAATAAGAACGTTTTACCCTTACAGGCACACATATAGCATAATCTAGCACTAAGAGGGCTAATAAGCAGGGAAGAAGTTTTCTGGACAGTTTGACGTTGGCTTGCAGTCACAGCACGTGGTATGTTCAGCAATACGGTCTTACCATGCAGTTCTAGTGGGCAGCGAGAGCAATGATACTACCCTCCGTTGTTTGAGAACTTCTGGGTGCCTTCCTAACCAGTAACCTGTAGGGAGGTACTCGTTTCTAGTTTAATAGCCCATATCCTCTGAGAGTGGAAGTGTCCACCCATTGAAGGTACCGCTGTTTGAACTAATTTCTTTTAAAGTTATATTTTGAAATTAGCTTATTAACTAGTGGATTTCCATAAGACTTTTTCATAATAATTAGTTTATTTTAGCCCTATTCATCCTCTTCCTGTGTCTCTCTGGGTCTGAGTTACTTCCCTTAGTATAATTTCTCTAGTTTGTTTCATTTGTATTCGTTCTTCATGACTGAGTAATATTCCATTGTGTATATGTACCACAGTTTTCTTATTAATTCTTTGGTTGATGGATATTTGGGATGATCCCATTTCCTGGCTATTATGAATCAAGCAGTGACGAACATGGATGTGCAAGTGTGTCTGTGGTAGGCTAGAAAGTTCTTTGGATATGTACCCTGGAGTGATAGCTTGGTCATTTGGTAGTTATATTTCTGGATTTTTTTTTTAAACATCAGATTTATTTCCAAAGTGGCTGCCCTAGATTACACCCAGCCCCTCACCAACAGTGCATAACAATTCCTCCTTGTCATGTCCACACTACTATTTGTTGCTTATTTGTGCTATTGATGATGAGCATGTGACTGTTCTAACTCAGGTGACATGGGATATCTTTAAATTTTAAAGATTTTTCATAATTTATTCATTTTTTCACATCATACCTCAATCATAGTCTTCCCATCTCCTCACCTCCTAGTCCTGCCCCTTCAAATCCCTCTCCCACTGTCTCCTTGGATACCACCCCACCCTGGGACATCTAGTTCCACCAGGACTAATCACTTCCTCTCCCACTGAGGCCCACGCAGACAGTCCAGGAAGGGGAACTGATGCCAGGTAACAGAGACAGAGATAGCCCAGTTTCAATTGTTAGGGGACCATATGAAGACCCAAGTTACACATTTGCTACAAATGTAGAGCAGCCTAGGTCCAGCCACTGCATGCTCGTTAGTTGGTGGTTCAGTCTTCATGAGCCCTCATAGGCCAGGTTAGTTGACCATGTAGGTCTTCTTGGGGTGTCCTTGACCCCTGAGTCTCACTCAATCCTATCCCCCATTCTTCCACAAGACTCCCCAAGCACTGCATGATGTTCGGGGATGAGGGTCTCTGCATCTGTTTCCATTAGCTGCTGGATGAGGCCTCTCAGGAGACAGTTATGCTAGGCTCCTGTCTGCAAGCATAGCAGAGTATCATAATAGTGTCAGGATGGGGGTGACATGGAATCTTCACGTGGTTTTAGTCTACATTTCCCCGATGGCTAAGGATGTTGAGTGCTTCTAAAGATTCTTCTTAGCCATTTGTATTGCTTCTTTTGAGAATTCTTGCTTTAGTTCATAGCCCATCTTTAAAAGTATTTTATTTTAAAAATGGTATGTGTGTGTCTACTTGTGGGTTTGTGCATGAGAGTGTAGGTGCCATCAGGGGCAGGAGAGGGTATCTTCCCTCTGGAGCTGGAGTTACAGGTGGTTTTGAACTGAGGGCTGAGAATTAAGCACAGGTTCTCTGATCAGGCCCTCCACTTCCTATAGGCCACTTTCAACTTAGGTTGTTTACTTTCTTAATATTTAGAAGTTTTTGGAGGGGGGAATGCTTAGATATTCAAGGCTCTAATGCTCCATCAGATGAGTATCTGGCAAAGGTTTTTTTTTTCCTGGAATTCATTCTCGTAGCAAATCTAACACCTAATCATCTTACACAAAGTGACGTCAGAGCAGTTCAGCTAAGAATGTCCTTGGGAAGCTTCAGAGCATTTGCTCATTTGTTTTCTCCCCTTTTCTCTGTGTGTATTCAGCTGACACACAATTTTTGTGTGGTAGGGTTTTCACATGAACAAATCTAGTAGGTTTCTGTAGACATTGGAATTACTCAGATTCCTATTGTCATCTTTTAAGGGCCTTGTCTGTTACGCTTATGTCTGAAACAACCAAATCAGTCTTTTTGACTTATTATTTTAAAGTGTGTGTGTATGTGTGTGTGTGTGTGTGTGTCTGTGTGTGTGTGTATGTGTGTGTGTGTGTGTGTGTGTGTGTGTGTGTGTGTGTGTGTGTGCAGTACCCCTGGAGGTTAGAAGTGGGTGTGCTATTCCTAATGCGGGTGCTCACACTGAACTCAGGTCCTCTGCAGAGGCAGCATGCTTTTTAAACCACTGGGCTGTTTCTCCAGCTCTCTTTTTCAGCTTTCATTTTTTCTTTTATACTTTAATTTATGGATATATTAAATTGCTTATGATATTCTGAACTTGCATATGTATGGTTAGTGACTAACTTCCTTTATTCTGTATTTCCTTCCAGATAGAAGAATTTCGAAGACTGAGGACACATGTTAAGGGGGCAGAACTTGTCGAAGGCTGTGACGGGATTTTGGGAGATAATTTCCGACCTACCCAGCCCCTGAGTGACAGAGTCATCCGAGCAGCATTTCAGTAGCCAGAGAAACCTGAAACAAGCCCATCTGCATCAGGGTATGTAAAATTAGACAAGGAAACGAGTTACTTTAGCCCAAAATCCAAAGATGTTCTATAGTCTGACTATTAAAAATACATGTTGTAGTAGGACATTATGGTGCATTCTCATGCATATTTGTTTGTTTGTTTTTTATTGGATATTTTATTTGTTTACAGTTCAAATGTTATCCCTTTCCCAGTTTTCCCTCCGGAAACTCCATATCCCATTCCTCCTCCCCTTGCTTCTATGAGGGTTCTTCCCACGTATGCACCCACTCTTGCTACCCTGCCCTGGCATTCCTCTACACTGGGGCATCGAGACTTCACAGAACCAAGGGTCTCTTCTCCCATTGATGTCTAACAAGGTCATGCTCTGCTACATATGCAACTGGAGACATGGGTCAAATCATGTGTACTTTTTGGTTGGTGGTTTAGTCCCTGGGAGAGATAGGGGGTCTAGTTGGTTGATATTATTGTTCTTCCTGTGGGGTTGCAAATTCTTTCAGCTCCTTCAGTCCTTTCTCTAGCTTCTCAATTGAAGACACTGTCCTCAGTCCAATGTTTGGCTGTGAGCATTTGCCTCTGTATTTGTCAAGCCGTTAGTGTTCTGCTAATTATATTTTCCCCTATGTCCACTTTCTATTCTTTTAGTTTCATTGTATCAGGTTTTATATAGAGGTCCTTGATTCACTTAGACTTGAACTTTGTACAAGGCAATAAGAAAGGATCAATTTGCATTTTTCTACATGTTTACTGCCAGTTGAACCAGCACTACCATTTGTTGAAACACTGTCTTTTTCTTCACTGGATGGTTTTAGCATCTTTGTCAAAGGTCAAGTGACTATAGGTGTGTGGGTTCATTTCTGGGTCTTCATTTCTATCCCACTGATCTACCTGTCTGTCTCTGTACCAATACCATACAGTTTTTATCACTATTGTTTTGTAATACTGCTTGAGGTCAGGGATGGTGATTCCCTGAGAAGTTCTTTTATTGTTGAGAATAGTTTTTGCTATCATGGGTTTTTTGTTATTTCAAAATGAATTTTCAAATTGCTTTTTTCTAACTCTATGAGGAATTGAGTTGGAATTTTGATGGGGGATTTCATTGAATCTGTAGATTGCTTTTGGCAAGATGGCCACCTTTACTATATTAATCCTGCCAACCCATGAGCATGGGAGATCTTTCCAACTTCTGAGATCATCTTCAATTTCTTTCTTCAGAGACGTGAAGTTCTTATTATACAGATCTTTTACTTGCTTCGTCACACCAAGGTATTTTATATTATTTGTGGCTATTGTTAAGGGTGTAATTTCCTTAATTTCTTTTTCAGCCTGTTTAACCTTTGAGTAGAGGAAGAGTTAATTTTATATTCAGCCACATTGCTGAAGTTGTTTTTCAGGTTTAAGAGATCTCTGGTGGAATTTTTGGATTCACTTAAGTATACTATCATGTTCTCTGCAAATAGTGATACCTTGACTTCTTCCTCTCCAATTTGTATCCATTTGAACTATTTTTGTTGTCTGATTGCTCTGGCTAGGACTTCAAGTATTATATTGAATAAGTAGGGAGAGAGTGGGCAGCCTTGTCTAGTCCCTGATTTTAGTGGGATTGCTTCAAGTTTCTCTCCATTTAGTTTGATGTTGGTTACTGCTTTGCTGTATATTGCTTTTACTATGCTTAGGTATGGGCCTTGAATTCCTGATCTTTCCAAGACTTTTACCATGAAGAGATATTGAATTTTGTCAAATGCTTTTTCAGCATCTAATGAGATGATCATTTTTTTTTCCTTTGAGTTTGTTTATATAGTGGATTTTGTTGATGGATTTCTGTATATTGAACCATCCTGGCATCCTTGAGATGAAGCCTTCTTAATCATGGTGGATGATCGTTTTGATATGTTCTTGGATTCAGTTGGCAAGAGTTTTATTGTGCATTTTTACATCGATATTCATAAGTGAAATAGGTCTGAAGTTCTCTTTCTTTGTTGGGTCTTTGTGTGGTTTAGTTTAAGCATAGTTGTGGCTTCATACAACAAATTAGATATTGTTCCTTCTGTTTCTATTTTGTGGAATAGTTTGAAGAATATTGGTATTAGGTCTTCTTTAAAGGTCTCATAGAATTCTGCATTAAACCCATCTGGTCCTGGACATTTTTTGGTTCGGAGACCTTAATGACTGCTTGTATTTCTTTAGATGTTATGGGACTGTTTACATGGTTTAATCTGTTCCTGATTTAACTTTGCTACATGATATCTATCTAGAAAATTGTCCATTTCATCAAGATTTTCTAGTTTTGCAGAGTATAGGCTTTTGTAGTAGGATCTGATAATTTTCTTAAATTTCGTTGGTTTCTGTTGTTATGTTTCCCTGTTCATTTCTGATTGTGTTACTTTGGATACACTCTCTGGGCCCTCTGGTTAACTTGCCTAAGAGTTTATCTATCTTGTTGATTTTCTCAAAGAACCAGTTCCTGGTTTTGTTGATACTTTGAATAGTTCTTTTTGTTTCCACTGGGTTGATTTCAGCCCTGAGATTATTTCCTGCCTTCTACTCCTCTTGAGATTTTTTGCTTCCTTTTGTTCTAGAGCTTTCAGGTGTGCTGTCAAGCTGCTAATATATGCTTTCTCCAGTTTCCTTTTGGAGGCACTCAGAGCTATGAGTTTTCCTCTTAGTACAGCTTTCATTGTGTCCCATAAGTTTCAGTATGTTATATCTTCACTTTCATTAAATTCTAAAAAGTCTTTAATTTCTTTCTTTATGTCTTCCTTGACTAGCTTATCATTGAGTAAATCATTGTTCAGCTTCTATGTGTATATGGGCTTTCTATCGTTTTTGTTGTTATTGAAGACCAGCCTTTGTCTGTGGTTATCTGATAGGATGCCTGGGATTATTTCAATCTTCTTGTATCTGTTGAGGCCTGTTTTGTGACTGATTATTATGGTCAGTTTTTGAGAAGGTACCATGAGGTGCTGAGAAGAAGGTATATTCTTTTGTTTTAGCATAAAATGTTCTATAGATATCTGTAAATCCATTTGGTTCATAACTTTTCTTAGTTTCACTGTGTCTCTGTTTAGTTTCTGTTTCCATGATCTGTCCATTGATGAGAGTGGGGTATTGATGTCTCTCACTATTATTGTGTGACGTACAATGTGTACTTTGACCTCTAGTAAAATTTATTTTATGAATAAGGGTGCCCTTGCATTTGGAGCATAGATGTTCAGAATTGAGAGTTCATCTTGGTAGATTTTTCCTTTGATGAGTTAGAAGTGTCCTTCCTTATCTTTTTTGATAACTTTTGGTTGAAAGTCGATTGTATTTTATATTAGAATGGTTACTCTGGTTTGTTTCTTGGGGTCATTTGCTTGGAAATTTTTTTCCAACCTTATTCTCTGAGATAATATCTATCTTTTCCACTGAGGTGTGTTTCCTGTATGCAGCAAAATGCTCAGTCCTCTTTTCTTATCCCATCTGTTAGTCTGTGTCTTTTTACTGGGGAATTGAGTCCATTGATGTTAAGAGATATAAAGGAAAAGTGACTGTTGCTTCTTGTTATTTTTGTTGTTAAAGGTGGAATTTGGTTTTGTTGAAAGAATATTACTTTCTTGCTTTTTCTAGAGTGTAGTTTCCCTCTTTGTGTTGTAGTTTTTCATCTTTTTTTAGCGCTGAATTTGTGAAAAGGTATAAATTTTGTTTTGTCATGGAATATCTTGGTTTCTCCATCTATGTTAACTGAGAGTTTTGCTGTATATAGTAGCCTTGGTTGGCATTTGGGGTTTTGATTATTATATGACAGGAGGAATTTCTTTTCTGGTCCAATCTATTTGGAATTCTGTAGGCTTCTTTTATGCTTATGGGCATCTATTTCTTTAGGTTAGGGAAGTTTTCTTCTATAATTTCGTTGAAGATATTTACTGGCACTTCAAGTTTAGAATCTTTGTTCTCTTCTATACCTATTATCCTGTGGTTTGGTCTTCTCGTGGTGTCCTGGATTTCCTGGATATTTTGGGTTAGGAACTTTTCGCATTTTGCATTTTCTTTGACTGTTGTGTCAATGTTTTCTATGATATCATCTGCCCCTGAGATTCTCTCTTCTATCTCTAGTATTCTGTTGATGATGCTTTTATCTATGACTCCCTGATCTCTTTTCTAGGTTTTCTATCTCCAGGGTTGTCTCCCTTTGTGATTTCTTTGTTGATTCTATTTCAATTTTTAGATCCTGGATGGTGTTTTTTTAATTCCTTCATCTGTTTGTTTGTGTGTTCCTGTAATTTTTAAGAGATTTTTGTATTTCCTCTTTAAGAGCTTTTACCTGTTTACCTACCTGTGTTGTCCTCTACTTCTTTAAGGGACTTTTTTATGTCCTTAAAATCCTCTATCATCATCATCATGAGATGTGATTTTCAATCTGAATCTTGTTTTTCTGGTGTGCTGAGGTATCTAGGACTTGTATTGAGAGAACTGGGTTCTGATGATACCAAGTAGCTTTTCTGTTGCTTAGGTTCTTAAGCTTGCCCCTTGCCATCTGATTATCTCTAGTGTTTAGCTCGTCTTTTTGTCTCTGACTGGAGACTGTACCTCTTCTGAGCCTGTGATCTTTGGTGGTCAGTACTCCTGGGAGATCAGCTCTCTCTGGGCAGGATTTAGGTACACAGACCTGTGCCACAACATTTACTCCACAGTGCAGATGGAGACTGGAATGACCCTGTTCCTGGTTACTCCATGCTTTCTGTGTCCTGTGGTCTCCTGCTGGGTCCCCCTTTGGCTAGTTATTGGAGCAAAAGTGTTGGTCTTACTTGTGAACTTAGGAGTGGCAGCACTCCTGGGAGACTAGTTCTCTCTGGGTGGGATTTGGTTACAGAAAGCTGTGCCACAGGGTTAACTCTGGAACACACAGATGGAGACAGTAAGTAGCCTGTTCCTGGTTGTTCTGGGGTTCCTGTGCCCTGTGGTTTCCTGTCAGGTCCCTCTTTAACCAGTTATTGGAGCAAAAGTGCTGATCTCACCTGTGAACTTAGGAATGACTTTTGGAGACCAGCTCTCTCCGGGCGGGATTTGGGTATGTAGGGTTAACTCCAGTGCGCAGATGGAGACTCGCAATATATATGTATGTATATATTTAAAAGTTTTATTTTTCTTTATTTTCTCACTTGAAATCCTTAATCCTGATTTCTGCTTTGGTGGTGGCTTTCCTAAGGAAGGGCACATGGGTGCAGAGGCAGGAATTTTGCAGCGGTCTCTTTAGCAGGCTGTTCGTCATCTCCTGAAGATGCAGAGGCTACTTCCCTGAACAGCAAGCATGACAGGAGGCCTAAATGAATTAGCCTTTGCTTTTATCATCGTGCAGGGTCATTCTGTTCAGTGGCTTATGAAGGGCTGACTTGGCATGACTGAAAGTCCTGTAGAAGACTTTTTTTTTATCAGCATGTATTACCTGTACAGAATGGTGGGTTTGTATGTGACATTTTCATGTATATGACCTACTTTAGCCATATTGCTTCTGTCCCTTTACTCTCTTTTGTTTGCTTCTTAGAAGTATTTTTTGTTTGCTAACTGAAGAAGCATAATTAGCTATTTTTCAATAATATTATTTTGTTGAATGACATATTGAATCCATCGTATTTATTACTTGTGCTTAGGGAGTTCACGAACATGGGAAAGATAAAAATTCAGACATTACTATGTATTGGAATCTTTCCTTGCCTTGTAAGCCACCTAAGTGTGCATCAGTTAGAGAAGTTGTAGCAGACAGCTGCTTTCCACAATAGGAACACCTCTGCTAGGACAGTACCTGAAGAGTCAGGACAGAGCTCGGACTATGGATGAACTATTGAGAGTACAGTCTCATATGTGAGGTGTAGGAGTCACATATCACAACGGTGAAGTCACAGTTGAATGGAAAACTCAAGCCTTTAATAGCTCACAGTCTCATGACCTGACAGCTATTGATGGAGATTTCAAAAGGTGGTGATGTCGTCAGTCTTCTTTTCTTGTCTTTGTTTTTAGTCTATACTGTAGACTTTGGTTTTCTGGAATATGCTTTGCTCATTCTGTACTGTACCTTCTTCTTTTTGCTTTGAACTGCCCTGAGCTCAGCTCAAATAACCATTTCACTAGGGAACCTCTGCTTTTTGCTTACAGCTAACTTTGTTTCCTGACCCCTTTTCCATTTAGCTGTGTGTGTATTTCTTATTTTTCTATTGCATCTCAAGCTCCACAGGTTGGAATTGTTTTGTTTCACCATGATCCCCCTGTAACACATCATGTCTTGTATCTGGCTTGTCTTCAGGCCAACTAGAAGTTTCTCAGAGCACATGAGTACAGCAGCCAGTCTCATTTATTCTCACCTCTCAACTGGCCAGTGTAGAGCCCTTTCCCCTTCCTCTAACTTGAGATAATGAAGGTTCAGCAAATCCAACATTGCTCAAAATGGGAAAAAAGTATAGAAATTCAGATGTTAAAATAAGGACATCCATATGTGCTTTAGGCTGAGCCTCAAAATAGATTAGCCAAAGAGCTAAAATGACCTAAGTCCAAAGTTATTATTGAGCACTTATTCTGACTATCGTGGGTGTACCCAGAAAATCATACATGGTTTTTGTCCTCATAGAATCTAGAATCTGAGGGAAGGAGTCAGGCAATAGAGGAGTAAGTGATCAAAAATACACTGTTGCAAATAGTAATGCATTATATGCAAGAAAGGAACTAAGGAAGAACCAAAGGAATTTCTAGGAATAGAAAATATTTTTATACAAAGGCCAGAAGGTATACTTGCTGTGGAGGAGGTAAGACATAGGTACACTGAGGTCTCTGGAGGAAAGCCTGGTGTGATTAACATAGAGAAATAAAGGCTGAAGCATATGAGAGCCAAGTGGCAGATGTTATCAGTAACACTAAGGCAATCCTGATATTATTCTGGATGTATCACGAACCTGTAAGGACCTTGATTCATGGGACTGACTATCCTGTGTCTCTCTTTAATAGCACACTGTAAGAAGAAATTGGGTAGATTGAGTTAAAGTGGACCAGAGAAGGGTAGAAAGATTTTAGAAATCTGTTGGGTAGCCAAAATGACGGACATGGAGACCCAGACGTTAGATTGGAAGCAGTAGCAATGGAGGGTAAGTAATGTAAAGGACAAAGAAATTGTAAATGGTATCTATTGATGAACTGGGTAAGGGTGGAGGGGAATAGAATTGTCAAATTAAATGCTGAGGTTTGGGTCTTAGGAAACCATGGGTGGAATGCCTTTTAGTAACAGCAAGAAAGCTGGAGGAGGCCATTTTAGGTTCAGAAAAATAAAGAAATTGAGTTGGAGTACATTGACAAGAAGACACCTGGCTGTCATAATAGTGGGAATGCATAAGAAACTTGCTAAAATTTCGGGTGTGGAAATGCACCTGCTAATGTTCTCATTGCTTGGAACAACTGCCTGATGAATCAACAAACAACTCAAGGACCAAGGAGTTGTTTTCGCTTATAGTTTCAAAGACTTCAGTCCATGGTTGCTCAGTTCTGCTTGTTTGAGCAGAACATGATGGTACTAGGGCCATGTGATAGAGGGCCTCCATGGTGGACAGGAAGCAGACACAGAGAGAGACCAGGCCAGGATGCAGCCAAAAGGACATTATCTAGTCATCTGCTTCCTCCAACTAGGCATCATGCCTGCCTCTCACCTTTTCCATCACTGCTGTCATAGGAATCTACCAAAGCTTTAATCCACTGGATTGGTCTGAGCCCCTCTGGTCCGATGCACTGCAAACATCTGCACATTTACATCCAGTGCTGAACTTTCTAATTTCCTGGGCATTTCTTAGTCTAGTCAAGTTGAAAATCAAAACGAAGCATCACACAAGATAAGAAAACTTGTCTGTGTGAAATATGGAAATATTTGTCACAGAGGGGAAAGTGGCATTCGAATGGATCAGAGGGATTATTTCACTAAGAGCTTATGGGGTCTTACATGGGAGTTTAGAGTAGGGGTGATTAAAAGCCAGGTCAACCGCGCCTAAAGCAATCCATTGCTTGAATAGTGAGGCTGAAAAGTTGATGCACTTAGCTTGGCTAAACTCCATTTTCTTCTCATCACCTGGGCTGAGGTCAGAGAAGGTCTCCACTGTGAGTAGCTTAGCCGTGAAAGATGCATGCTGCAGTGGCTGAAGTTCATAGAGGGTGTGGCTACAGGTACAATAACTGGACACTTTTCAGAAGGGCATTTGTTTAACTTTATAAATGGCTACACAGTTGTTTCTCAAAGTACTTTCAATCCCAATCTTTCACACCAGCACTGTCTGGCTTGATTGGTCTTCCTGAAATAGCTGTTAATGCATCAAGTGCACAGATCAACAGTATTCATTGTGATATTTTACACATACGCGCTTACGTATTGATTATGACAGAGTGGATCAGGTGAAGCAGAATACTGAGATTGATTTTATTTTGAGCTCAATTTCTCTCTCTCTCTCTCTCTCTCTCTCTCTCTCTCTCTCTCTCTCTGTGTGTGTGTGTGTGTGTGTGTGTGTGTGTGTGTTTGTAGCAGAGCATGCAACTGAGAAGTTCGTTCTCTGGGACAGATCTCAGTGTTGAAGACTTTGAATCTTGAAAGGCTGCTTTGTGTGTTCCAAGAAGAAGGAAGAAAGGGGTGCTGACTTACAGATTGAATCTGTTTGTGCCTTGCTTTGTTTCTTAAATGACATAGGCTAGTCACCAGGTGGCAATGTAGTTGGGAAAAGACCCAAGTGAAGGAGAAGATAGACCTACGGGAAGAGGCCCTTTAAGAGTATAGAGAGGTACAAAGGGACTTGTTAGTGGTAGCTTACGAGGCATTCCAGACTATAGTTGGTATTCTTTATGTGAATATAATTAACTGTTAATGACATTTTTACTGACATGAGATCATGGCCTTGAGTGTTTGATTCATATCTGGTCCTAGACCAGAGTTGCTTCTGAGTATCTACATCACTGTGCTCTGTGTGTCTTTTGTCCCTTTGTCTGTCTTTATTATACACAGATACTGAAATCTCATACTGCTTCTTACATTTTGTGTATGTTAGATCTTTAACTATTTGATAGAAAAAGTAAGTTTTAAAGTAGTTAGAGTTGACATATTTGCTTTCAAAGGGGGAAAATGCTTCAGACATTCTAATTTGGATTTTGTCCTTTTACGAATGCATTATTATCCTTTTGTCTTGAAATGGATAATACAAATGTAGTCTTAGTTCTACATAGTTATATTCAGAATCAGACTTATGGATGTTTTCTTTTTATGTAATACTTAATAATGCCCTAAGGCACACAATTCAAATTTTTATTAAAGTGAGATTATTTGATAGTCAGACTTTGAATTTAATGCATGAATGTTTCATTTAAGCTCTTGGAACTAAGGGCAGGAAAATGCCATGATAGTTGTTCTCTTAAAAATGCTTAAGATAATTCAGATTTATTTCAGCTGTGCTTTTTGAAATAACTTTAGTTTTGGGATTAAAATGACAGGGCTTTAAAATGTGCCATTTCTGGACATCTGGAGGGCTTTGATAAGAAGCATTATTATTCCCATGAGGAATCTGAGACTGTTTTATATTAGCATTTGAAAGTATGAATTAGAATTTGGTAGTTGTTTGTCGAATTAGCATGTAATTCACCAAGGTGCTAGGAATGCTTTGGTTCAGCAGTGATGACTCGCATCTCAGGGAGATTATTGCTACTATGAGGTCCATTATTTATTGGAGTTTTTAAAAAGTGTTTATTTGTGTGCATGTGTGTAAATACATGCTACATATGTGTAGATGCCCATAGCAGCCAGCAGAGGGCATCAGATCCTTTGGAACTGGTATTATAGGAGGTTGTGAGCATTCTGGTGTGGGTGCTGGAAGCCAAACCAAGGTCCTCGCAATCTCAGAAAGCTAATTGCTGAGCCATCTCTGTAGTCTAATTAGTCCTTGAAGTTTTAAAGACAGGGTTCAGAAAAACCAAATCTTAGTAACAACAGTAAATAAGACCAGATTTGGGGTCCAATTTACACATCACGCCTGTTATCATAGTAGTGATCTTCTGGAAAATAGTTATGTGCCTTTTAAATGAAGTGTTAGCCCAAGTTAAAATCCACTTGGACTGGTCACAGAATAGCTCGCCTAAAATTCAAATAACATTAATCCACGCACAGGTTTCCACTAAGTGCAATACATCACAATGATTTATTTTCTGCAAGCACCAATTATCCATGTTTCTTTCCTTCATTAAATTTTCTTTCCCTTGTTAAAAACAGGAACAACAAACAGAAAAATAAAGAAAAAAGACCAGCAAACATCCTAGACTAATCCTTGTTTGAATTGCTGCCATTTTTTCCCTAGGTCTTCAAAGCAATCCTTGACTACTTTGAACTGTTTCCGGCGTGTGCCTTTGCAGTTATTGGTTTGGTTTTCTCGGCTTTGATGAGGCAATATGTAGCATCAGTTTCACATCCATTTTCTTTTGTAACCAGAAAGAATTCTAGGCTAAAAAAACTCACAAGGCCTTATGGGAAAGGGAGGACCATGTGAGGAAGGTGAGGAAAGTCTCTGTATTGCAGCTGACCCTACCTGTTATCCCTCCAGGATGAAGGAAAAGCTGTTTCAGTCAGCAGCTCTTGGCTCAATCCACTGAGCATGGTGTCCGGGGTCAGCAAAAGAAGCACAGGCTTCACAGATGGGGCTGTTCTCTGTTTACTGGGTCCTGTAGAATTCTCTCAAGTTCACAGAATGATTT
Organism: Rattus norvegicus; assembly: GCF_021556685.1. NCBI lineage: Eukaryota > Metazoa > Chordata > Mammalia > Rodentia > Muridae > Rattus > Rattus norvegicus. The sequence continues at coordinate 26,626,437 of NC_141538.1, read as the reverse complement.
CAGTGATGCGTGTAAGATCCAGGTCGGAAGCCTGTTCCAGCTTCAAGACCTAAATCACAGGCGTGCCTTCCATTTCTGGATTGTCCTTCATTCCAGATGTAGTCAGGTTGACAACCAGGAAGAACCATCACATGCCTAAACACCAGGGGCGCCTAAGTCGTCTCTTAGGCTTTGAGGGGAAAAAAATAAGACTTTACAGCCAAGAACCACTGAGAATTTTGAGCATTTGTATAGTCTGATCCCTGAAATACAGTCAATTTCGGGATTTTTTAGCATCCAGGAATGTTTTCCAAAGAGAATTGTCATGACTGTGGCCAATGCATGTGGCCTAAGTACATTCTGTTTGTCTATTGCCCTTTGCCCAAGAGATACACGTCAACCTCGAACTGGATCTAAATAGGCAGCGAAGTGGACATATATCAGCCAAGGAAAGAATTTACTTCTAGGAGTTGTAAAGCAGACTTGTCCTACAGATAGGACAGTCAGTCCTTAGAGAAGGCTTTTGTGATACAGTATATTAGAATCCTCCCAGTTCCTTTCTGTATGGTGTTGATGGAACCTGGCTTCACCAGGGCGTGTTCCAGCAGACCCCCCTGGGTGCCTTTGACTTCTGGGTTGGTGTGATGAATGTACTTCCTTCCTTCTCTCTTGACTATCTGTGTCATGGCAAAGATAGAAGCAGCAGGATGGAAGTAAGCAGGGCCTCAAGCTAATACGGTATTTTTTATAGCAAGTCTCTAGCTATAGAAGGCAAAAGCTAAAAAATATAATTTGGGAAATTGCCAAAAATGATAAAAAAAAATGATGGCAGAATCCCTTGGAAATAACATGCCCTTTAATCAGGATTTTAAGAGGATATCTTCTCTTGGCTTCTACATGATCTGTAGCAAGGATGCTACGGAAGCCCAACCAAATAGAAAGTGAATAGAAACCAAATAGAAACCAAATAGACTAGTGTTCCATTGTAATTGAAAGCCCTACAGGGAAAATGTAATCAAAGTAGGATTAGTAATTTGCTTAACAATTTTCTTAGTTAGAAAAACCCAGAGAATTTCCTAGAAAGTCTATTCACAACTTATCCTGCTCCTGAGTACATTGATGGCTACAGGAACTGACTACTAGCTTGTTATTCCTCTTAGGATCATCTCCCAGCCCCCACCCCAGGAACCTGCCATTGGGAAGTTCTGAGTATTCTACTGGCTTCTGACTATTTAAATACAGTTTACATTTGAGGGGCCACGGTTTTCTCCATGAGGTGTTTCCCAAGTAAGCTCAGCATTACTAACCTTTCTCTATTTACTGCAGTCTAGATCCACATTCATTTAGCTTACAGTTAATTTGGTCTTCTAATAATGTGGTTAGGAGTAAGTGTTATTCTCCACTAAAGTGTGAATTCTCATGCACTGGAATTAAGTCCACGTGTAAAGTATTATGTTAGCTTGGCTTTCTCTATGTAAGACTTCTAAGAATATTTACTATGCCAAGGTCTGAGACGGTCTGGGATAGGATACACCTCTGCACAGGTTTAAGCTGGGAGCAGTAACAGGTTGCCGACTGGTAAGTGTGAGGGAATCCAAAGTGTTCTTTGTGGTTCTTGGAGCCCTCCAGTGGTGAGGAGCAGCAGAGCCAGCAGGGGTAGGGACCAGGGGCCCCCTGTTTCTTTCTGTCTAGGAGAGGAAGAGCAGATCCAGGGTGTCCTCTTTTCATTTAAGTTCGTTAAAGGCTTCATGGACTCTTTATTCCTCCATACAGACGTGGTTCTCTGCCGGCTGATGTTCAAAGGTGGGACCCTGGCTTCCTCCCCTGACCCCATAGTTCTAATTCATCACCCGTTTCCTCATATTTTCCTTCTGATAGCTTCCAAAGCTGTATAGTGTCCCCATGTCTGTCATCACTGCCTGCAAAAACAGCATCGGATTATGTCAAACTGGTGTATGCATTCTACACAAACCTGCTAAGGAAAAACACAGATAACAGCGCCCAGACTTATATATGTCAGCTCCAGTCAGTAGGCAGTAGCTGTCTGGAGAGTGGTAAAGATTTTGAATTCCCCTCTGAGCACAGCGGGAAAGAGTATTGAGACTGAGCGACAATGCCTACCATTGGTGGGATGATTTTCTGTCCTTTTTTTTGTAGCCCATAATTAAAGGTAACATTATTAACATGTAGCTTTAGTGTTCTAGCTGTTAACTATGGGATCTTAGGAAACGAGCTTTGGAAAACTGGTTTGTATTAGCCAGTACTGTGCTTCCTGGTCTTAGCCATTTCTGAGGAAGTAGAGAAACAAGTCAAAGTGGTTGAATCCCCTATTTTACTTTGTCAGTATTTTTTTAAATCTCAGATTAAGGCCCAGGTTAAGGGCACTGACCCCTAGCCCACCAAAGCTCCAGTTTCTAACACTATATAGCATATTGCACACATACAGGAAATGCTTGAGAAGCCTGCGGTCTTAGGGATGGAGGGATAGCCCAGCCATTAAAGACTACGGGCAAGGTTGAACGTCTGAAGTCTCAGAGAAGAGGAGAAATGTCATCGTATCAGTGAGGAGGGAAGAACGAGAGCCTGGCAGACAGAGGGATTCACGCGGGTCTCTCTCTATGGAGTGGAAGTCCTCTCCTAAAAGGGGGAAGTGGCTTAGCAAATTCCTCTTTTGGGACCTCTGTAGTGAAATCCCAGGTGTGGGGTAGCTCTGGAGATGTGGAGCCAACCTCAGAATAAGGTGACAGAAGACTGCCTGGGAGGGTTCATGTCCCTGAATGCAGAACGATCCCTTCCTTCCTAACCTAAGGGTCTGCTTAGGTTCATGAGTGTACTAATCCCAGTCAAGTGGCCTCTGCCTCTATGACCTAACCTCCCGTTGCAGACTTTACTTCCTAATGCCCACCCTGTAACAATTGGGAGGACATATACATATAGACCATTCCAGGATACTTAGAAGAAATAAGAGAACAATGGATGCTGACATGAGCCCCCCATGGCTAAGAGACTGTCTATTTAAGATGTTTTAGTGGAAATATGACTAGATATAAATGATTGTTTTTTGACTGTAAACTTTAGAGTCTTTCACTGTTATTGTCACTGTTTAAATGGTAGATACATAGAGGTCTGTTTAATTCTCTAACTATTTTAATTTTATGTAAACATCCAAGTTAATTGTCTTCATAACAGACTTCCAACAATCTATGCCTGGTCCTTTTGACAGAATCTGAAATATTTATTAAGATTATATAGATAGTTCTCTGGTTGAGAAATATGTCACTATATTACAGCTCCTCAAATTAAATTGCTGGAATCGTAAAGCTGTGACACCTTCAGATGGCTTTATTTCCCACTCCTGGGCTTATTAAACCCACCCCTGTGAGGGGTCTGTTCTGACTGCTCTTGTTGCTCTGAGTTCCCACTGATCATTCTGTGGTGCAGTTTAGTAGGAATTGAAGGTCTTCACTCGCCTTTGGAAAATACAATACTTCCAGAGGCTTTGCGGTGTGTGGTACTGAATTGGATCACAACCCTTAGTCTTGAGGAGGTCCTTAACAATGGCTACTCCCCATACATAGAAAGAAATAGTACCGCTTTGCTCTCTGTAACTACCTCCTTCAGTCTTTACACCAGTGTAATATCTAAAGGGCACGCCTTAAAAAAAAAGAACAGTGTCTACTGTCTATTGCTCCATGCTGGGATACCCTCCTCTTGATGGTGGTCCTCATATTCTTGGCTAACATATTTCTGATGAACATGAACGGTTATCTTTTCAATGTTCTCACTTTTCATGGTCCTCCTGCTCACGTGTGATGGCGCCTACACCTATGTGCTGTGGGAAAACAACAGCGAGCTTTTTTCAGGTCTGCAAATTCGTTCTGAGTTTTCAAGAGGGGCAGCCATGCTCCATTAATGTTATTTTTTTTAATATCATTTTTTCAGATTTTTTCAAAGTGATTATAATTAGTAGATTGCAGCAAAAAAAATCACTGTAATGCTAAGGAAAGGAAATAAGAATAAAAATGTTGCTAAAATCACAATTACTCATTTGTGACACATTTTGGTACCTGAAATATTTACAGATAAGGTGAAAACCCACCTTTCCTTATAATGGGACACAGTGCAAACAAACCCTTTCTCATAATGGCTGGCCACGTCCCAATTCAACTTAATTTTGTTGACTTTGATTTCCGGACTAGAAGAATTAAGCTTGAACTAGTGAAAAATGAAGTGTATGTGCTTTCTATTAAGAAGTAATTAGACACTCAGTCACCCTTACGGCACACCAGGGAGTGAGGAGGAGGAAGAGAAATGTGACTCACTGTCTTGTATAAAATGGCTTCGTTAATTAGCGCAGTGCTAATTGAGACTGGGAGACTGTCACGTTATATCATGTAGGCTTACTTCTGAATAATTTTAAAAGCTAAGCTGAGTGTTTCATAAGGTGGAGATTGTTAAGCAGTAAGGTTCATCCCACAGAGTGGATAATCTACCTCGGCGCTCTTGAGTGATGGCTTCAGACGCTGTTGCTGTACAGCGCCTCACTTAATGCTCTCAACTCCTGGTGACACGTAACTCTTACCTGTACTTTAGAGATAAAGAAACTGAGGCAGGGAAGTGATATGTTACTTGTTTAAGGTCACAACCAGTACAGCCATTGATGTCCCTGTGGGACTGACCACAGATCGTGAGCTATTGAACTGCACCTATGAATCTCTGCCTACTTTTCCTTGAAAAAGAGATCCTCTGAGTGGGCGGGGAGAATGTATGTTTTCACTTTATGAAACAAGTTACTAGTTCCTCTGTGGGTTCACTAAGTCACATATGCCCACTGTGTGAGCATTTTATAGAATGAGGTTTTGTCATCCAGTTTGCCTGCCACCTTGGTTTGTCTCCTTTCCCTCCCTAATCTATGCTATAACAAGCTAACCCTAACCACTGAGCTATTTCTTTGCTTTGGTTTCTGTGACTCCAAACATAATTGATAGACATACATGGTTAAAATATTCAACATAATTTGTCAGGTTGTCCCCGCTTTTCTAGTGATCCTTTAATTTTTTTTTCTTTTTTTTTGGAGCTGGGGACTGAACCCAGGGTCTTGTGCTTGGTAGGCAAGCGCTCTACCACTGAGCTAAATCCCCAACCCCAGCCTTTAATTTAGTGCCTAATAACGTTCAGTTGCTTTTTTTTTTTCTGAGTTGTCTACCTAAACCATAGTAGTAGCATTTGTCAATTTTGATAATTTTATATATTGAATCATTGTTACTCCGGTACACCAATGGGTACTTCTATAGAGTGTTAGCTAATTTGCTGTGGTGTCTGCTGTCCTTATTTCTGATGCATGTAGATGTCTAAACCCAGAGGCTTGCTTTCCAGTATCTTTCCTTTGAGTGTTCAAAAAGAGTGCCACTCCTGACCTCTCCCTTCTCCTCTCGGAGATTTCTTTGTTTTCCTTTCTGTGATTAGTGGCTATGGGAAAAGCAGATAACCAGGTGTCACTGCTTATAGTAGACTCACATTTAGTTTCAGTGTTTTTTCTTTTATACATTATTGCCCTGAGCTTTCTGAAATAGCTTTTAGGATAGAGCCGAGGTAGGTGTGCACAGCTAAGTTCACACTGAAGGAACTTGTGCAATTCACTCAAGGATGTGCCCTAGTGCCAGGAAAAATGGCCATTTAAAATGGGTTCTTATTCCCTTTTTTATTGGATATTGTTATTTACATTTCAAATGTTATTCCCTTTCCCGGTTTTCTGGGTATAAGCCCCCTATCCCATCCCTCTCCCCTTCTTCTATAAGGGTGTTCCCCTCCCCATCCATCCCCCTTCTCACCCCCTGACATTCCCCTACAGTGGGAGTCCAATCTTGGCAGAACCAATGGCTTCTCCTTCCATTGGTGCCCAATAAGGCCATACTCTGCTACATATGCAGTTGGAGCCCTGGGTCAGTCCATGTATAGTCTTTGGGGTAGAGGTTTAGTCCCTGGAAGCTCTGGTAGGTTGGCATTGCTGTTCTTATGGGGTTGCAAGCCCCTTCAGCTTTTTCAATCCTTTCTGTAATTCCTCAAACAGGGGTCCATTTCTCAGTTCAATGGTTTGCTGCTAGCATTTGCTTCTGTATTTGACATGCTCTGGGTGTGTCTCTCAGGAGACATCTATATTCAGTTCCTGTCAGCATGCACTTCTTACTTTCATCAATCTTATCTAGTTTTGGAGGCTACACACACACACACACACACACACACACACACACACACACACACACACACACACACACACACACACATATATATATATATATATATATATATATATATATATATATATATATATATATATATATGGGTCACATGTGGGGCTGGTACTAATTGGCCGTTCCTTCAGTCTCTGCTCAAACTTTGCCTTCATATTCCCTCCTATGAATATTTTTGTTCCCCTCAGAGAGGGGGTAAAGCATCTGCATTTTGGTCATTCTTCTTCTCGAGCTTCATGTGGTCTGTGTATTTTTATCTTGGGTAACTCGAGCTTTTGGGCTAATATCCACTTATCAATGAGTGCATACTATGTATGTCTTTCTGTGATTGGATTACCCCACTCAGGATGATCTTTTCATGAAGTCATTGTTTTTAATAGCTGAGAATACTCCATTGTGTAGATGTACCACATTTTCTGTATCCATTCCTCTGTTGAAGGGCATCTGGGTTCTTTCTAGTTTCTGGCTGTTATAAATAAGGGTGCTATGAACATAGTGGAACACGTGTCTTTGTTGTATGTTGGAGCAACTTTTGGGTATATGCCCAGGAGAGGTATAGCTGGGTCCTCAGGTAGTAGTGGAATGTCCAATTTTCTGATGAACTGATTTCCAGAGTGGTTGTACCAGTTTGCAATCCCGCCAACAATGGAGGAGTGTTCCTCTTTCTCCACATTCTCACCAGCATCTGTTGTCACCTAAATTTTTGAACTTAGCCATTCTGACTGGTATGAGGTGGAATCTCAGGGTTGTTTTGATTTGAACTTCCCTGATGACTAAAGATGTTGAACATTTCTTTAGGTACTTCTCAGCCATTTGATATTCCTCAGTTGAGAATTCTTTGTTTAGCTCTGTACCCCAATTTTTAATAGAGTTATTTGACTCTCTGGAGTCTAACTTCTTAAATTCTTTGTTATTTTGGATATTAGCCCTCTATCAGATGTAGGATTGGTAAAGATCTTTTCCCAATCTGTTGGTTACCATTTTGTCCTAATGACAGTGTCCTTTGCCTTACAGAAGCTTTGTAGTTTTATGAGGTCCCATTTGTCAATTCTTGATCTTAGAGCATAAGCCATTGGCGTTCTGTTCAGGAAATTTTCCCCAGTGTCAACGTGATCAAGACTCTTCTATACTTTTCTTCTATTAGTTTGAGTGTATCTGGTTTGATGTGGAGGTCCTTGATCCACTTGGACTTAAGCTTTGTACAGGGTGATAAAAATGGGAAATTTTGCATTCTTCTACATGCTGACCTCCAGTTGAGCCAGCACCATTTGTTGAAAATGCTATCTTTTTTCCATTGCATGGTTTTGGCTCCTTTGTCAAAAATCAAGTGACCACAGGTATGTGGGTTCATTTCTGAGTCTTCAATTCTATTCCATTGATCTACCTCCCTGTCTCTGTACTAATACCATACAGTTTTTATCACTATTGCTCTGCAATACTGCTTGAGGTCAGGGATGGTGATTTCCCCAAAAGTTCTTTTATTGTTGATTACAGTTTTTGCTATTCTGGGTTTTTTGTTATTACAAATGAATTTACAAATTGCTCTTTCTAACTCTATGAAGAATTGAGTTGGAATTTTGATGGGGATTGCATTGAATCTGTAGATAGCTTTTGGCAAGATGGCCATTTTTACTATATCAATCTTGCCAATCCATGAGGATGGGAGGTCTTTCCATCTTCTGAGATATTCTTCAATTTCTTTCTTCAGAAACTTGATGTTCTTGTCATACAGATCTTTTATTTACTTAGCTAAGTCATGCTGAGGTATTTTATATCATTTGGAACTATTGTGAACGGTGTCATTTCCCTAATTTCTTTCTCAGCCTGTTTCTCCTTTGAGTAGAGGAAGGCTACTGATTTGTTTGAGTTAATTTTATACCCAGCCACTTTGCTGAAGATGTTTATCAGTCTTAATAGTTCTCTGGTGGAACTTTTGGGGTCACTTAAATATACTATCATATCATCTGCAAATAGTGATATTTTGACTTCTTCCTTTCTATTCACTTTTTCTTTCTTTTTTTTTTTCCGGAGCTGAGGACCGAACCCAGGGTCTTGAGCTTGCTAGGCAAGCGCTCTACCACTGAGCTAAATCCCCAACCCCGACTTCCTCCATTCTAATCTGTATCCCTTTGACCCCCTTTCATTGTCTGACTGCTTTGGCTAGGACTTTGAGTACTTTATTGAATAAGTAGGGACAGAGTTGGCAGCCTAGTGTCTAGTCCCTATTTTTGTGGGATTGCTTCAAGTTTCTCTCCATTTAGTTTAATGTTAGCTACTGGTTTGCTTTATATGCTTTTTTTACTATGTTTAGGTATGGGCCTTGAATTCCTATTCTTTCCAGGACTTTTATCATGAAGGGGTGTTGAATTTTGTCAAATGCTTTCTCAGCATCTAATGAAATGGTCATGAGTTTTTCTTCTTTGAGTTTGTTCGTATAGTGGATTACATTGATGGATTTCCATACATTGAACTATCCCTGAATCCCTAAGATGAAGCCTTTTTGATCATGATGGATGATCCTTTTGGTGTGTTCTTGGATTCAGTTTGCAAGAATTTTATTGAGTATTTTTGTGTCAATATTCATGAGGGAAATTGGTCTGAAGTTCTCTCTCTTTGTTGGGTCTTTGCGTGCTTTAGGTATAAGCTTAATTGTAGCTTCATAGGAGGAATTGGGTAGTGCTTCGTCTGTTTCAATTTTGTGGAATAGTTTGGATAGTATTGGTATGAGGTCTTCTTTGAAGGTCTGATAGAATTCTGTACTAAACCCATCTGTTTGTGGGCTCCTTTTGGTTGGGAGACTTTTAATAACTGCTTCTATTTCTTTAGGAATTATGGGGTTGTTTAGATGGTTTATCTGTCCATTTCCTCCAGATTTTCAAGTTTTGTTACATATAGGCTTTTGTAGTAGGATCTGATGATTTTTTGAATTTCCTCAGATTCTGTTGTTATGTCTTCCCTTTCACTTCTGATTTTGTTAATTTGGATACACTCTCTGTGACCTCTGGTTATTTTCTCAAAAACACAACAACAACAACAATGATGACGACAACAACAACAACAACAACAACAACAACAACAACAACAACAACAAAACCAAAAACAGCTCCTGATTATGTTGATTCTTTACAGTCCTTTTTGTTTCTACTTGGTTGATTTCAGCCTTGAGTTTGATTTTTCCTGCCTTCTACTCTTCTTGGGTGTATTTGCTTCTTTCTGTTCTAGAGCTTTTAGGTGTGCTGTTAAGCTGTCCTGTTTCTCTTTGCAGGCACTCAGAGCTTTCCTCTTACTACTGCTTTCATTGTGTCCCATAAGTTTGGGCATTAAATTCTCAGAAGTCTTTAATTTCTTTCTTCATTTCTTTCTTGACCAAGTTATCATTGAATAGAGCATTGTTCAACTTCCATGTGTATGTGGCCTTCCTGTCTTTTTTTGTTGTTATTGAAGATCAGCCTTAGTCTGTGGTGATCTGATAAGATGCATGGGATTATTTCTATCTTCCTGTATCTGTTGAGGCCTGTTTTGTGACTCATTATATGGTCAATTTTTGAGAAGGTACCATGAGATGCTGGGAAGAAGGTTTATCCTTTTGTTTTAGGATGAGATGTTCTTAAATATCTGTTAAGTCCATTTGGTTCATAACTTCTGTTAGTTTCTCTATGTCTCTGTCTAACTGTGTTTTCATGATCTGTCAATTTATGGGTGTGTGGTATTGAAATCTCCTACTATTGGTGTGTGAGGTGCAATGTGTGGTTTGAGCTTTAGTAAGGTTTCTTTTATGAATGTAGGTGCCCTTGCTTTTGAAGCATAGATATTTAGGATTAAGAGTTCATCTTGGTGGATTTTTCCTTTGATGAACATGAAGTGTCCTTCCTCATCTTTTTTGATAACTTTTGGTTGAAAGTCAATTTTATTTGATACTAGTATGGCTACTCCAGCTCGTTTCTTCAGACCATCTTCTTGGAAAGTTGTTTTCCAGCCTTTTTCTCTGAAGTAGTGTCTTTCTTTGTCTCTGAGGTGTGTTTCCTGTATACAACCAAATGCTGGGTCCTCTTTATGTTAGTATATGTCTTTTTATTGTGGAATTGAGTCCATTAATGTTGAGAGACATTAAGGAATAGTGATTGTTGCTTCCTGTTATTTTTGTTGTTAGAGGTGGAATTATGTTTGTGTGTTTCTATTCATTTGTTTTCATTGCAGGGAGATTACTTTCTTGCTTTTTCTAGGGTGTAGTTTCCCTCCTAATGTTGGAGTTTTCCATCTATTATCCTTTGTAGGGCTAGATTTGTAGAAGGATAGTATGTAATTTGGTTTTGTCATGGAATATCTTGTTTTCTCCATGTATATTAATTGAGAGTTTTGCAGGATATAGTACTCTGGGCTGGCATTTGTGTTCTCTTTGGGTCTGTATGTCATCTTCCCAGGATCTTCTGGCTTTCATAATCTCTGGTGAGAAGTCTGGTGTAATTCTGATAGGCCTGTCTTTATATGTTACTTGACCTTTTCCCCTTCTTTTTATATTCTTTCTTTGTTTAGTGCTTTTGGTGTTTTGATTATTATGTGACTGGAGGAATTTCTTTTCTGGTTCAATCTATTTGGAGTTCTGTATGCTTCTTGTATGTTTAGTTAGTTAGTTAGTTAGTATGTATGTTAGTTAGTTCTTTTAGTTAGGGAAGTTTTCTTCTATAATTTTGTTGAAGATATTTACTGACCCTTTAGTTGGGAGTCTTCACTCTCTTTTATACCTATTATCCTTTCGTTTGATCTTCTCATTGTGTCTTGGATTTTCTGGATGGTTTGGGCTAGGAGCTTTTTGCATTTTACATTATCTTTGAGGGTTGTGTTGATGTTTTCTATGGTATCTTCTGCCCCTGAGATTCTCTCTTATATATCTCGTAATCTGTTGGTGATGCTTTCATTTATGACTCCTGATCTCTTCTCTAGGTTTTCTATCTCCAGGTTTGTCTCTCTTTGTGCTTTCTTTATTGTTTCTATTTCCATTTTAAAACCCTGGACGGTTTTGTTCAATTCTTTCATCTGTTTGGGTTTTTTTTTCTTGTAATTCTTTAAGGGTCTTTTGTGTTTCCTCTTTAAGGGTTTCTACTTGTTTACTTGTGTTGTCCTGTATTTCTTTAAAGGACTTATTATGTCCTTCTTAAAGTCCTCCATCATCATCATAAAATGTGATTTTTTTTAAATCTAAATCTTGCTTTTCTAGTGTGTTTGGCTATCCAGTATTTGCTTTGGTGGGAGAACTGGGCTCTGATGAGGCCAAGTAGTCTTGGTTTCTATTGCTTAGGTTCCTGCGCTTGCCTCTGGTCATCAGGTTTTCTCTTGTGTTAGCTTGTCTTGCTGTCTGTGACAGTGGCTTGACTTTCCTCTAGGCCTGTGTGTCAGCCCTCCTGTAGACCTGTTTTCTTTGAGGCAGATCTGGGTACAGTGAGCTGTAGGACTGGGTCAGCTACAGGCAGAAACCAGAAGGGTCCTGTTCTAGACTGCTCCTGAGTTTAAGTGCCCTGAAGCCTCCAGGCAAATCGATTGTAGCAGAATAGTTTGTCTTACCTCTGCTCTCAGGTGTGTAGGTACTCCTGCCGATTGGCTCTCAGCTCTCAGTGCAGCAGGAACCGGAAGAGTCCTGCCCCCGACTACTCCTAGGTCCCTGTGCCCAAGTGGCACAGATAGTACTAGGCAATTTCCTCTTGGGTCAGGAATGTGGGCAGAGAGTAGTCTCCTCTAGTTCTCAGCAGTATCTGCACTTCTGAGGGTCCAGCTCTCTCCCCCATGGGATTTGGGTGCATCGAGCTGTGTGACAGGTTTGGTTCAGTTCCAGGAGCAGGCTGGACTCAGCAGGTTCCTGCTGCTGACTGCTCCTGTATTCCTGTATCCAGAGGCACTATGCAGTTTCCTCTTGGGCCAGGGATGTTGGAGGGTGGAAGTGGCAGACTGTCTGAAGTCTCAGGATTGTTGGAACTTCTGGGTGTTCAGTTCTGTCTCCCATGGGATTTCTGTTCATGGAGCTGTTGGATCAGTTCAGGTCAGTTCCGGGCACAGAAAGAAATCAGAAGTCATGGGTTCTTATTCTTTTTAGATTTTTAAGTTAAAACAATTTTTAGATTTATTTATTTTGTGTGTGTGTGTGTGTGTGTGTTTTGCCTACATGTATGTGTATTACTATGTATATGCCTTGTGCATATGTGTGTGAACTATGAATTTGCTTGGCACTCATGTATATATGTGTACTAGGGGTATCCCTGGTTCTCATGTATATGTATGTACTATGAATGTGCCTGGTGCTCATGTATGTGTGTGTATACTATGTGTGTACCTGGTTCTCATGTATATGTGTATTCTATGACTATGCCTGGTGTTTGTGTACATGTGTATACTATGTATATGCCTGGTGCTCATGTATATGTGTATACTGTGAATGTACCTGCTGTTCATGTATGTGTGTGTACTATGTGTGGATCTTGTTCTCATGTCTGTGTGTGTGTTGTGTGTGTGTGCCTGGTACTTTTGGTGAAGGAGAGGAGTTTTGGAGTGGTTTTCTGATCCACCATGTTCTAGGTCCTTGCAAGAACAGGTGCTTAGCTGCTGGCCATCACTAACCCCTGTGATCATTTCTTAAAAGTTCCCATCTTGGAGACTTGATTTTGAATTATTGTTTTTAAAAGAGCTACTTTTGTAGAAGATTGTCAGTTAGCTGAGTCAGACCTCTTGTCCCTGAAGTCAGTCTCTGACCTTTGGCAGCCTCTGAGGGGTAGGAAGTACATGCACGTGCAATTGTATTGTTTTTAGTTTTTCAGGAAATTCCCTAAAGGCATCTGAATTGTCCTTATTCCCTGGGGTCCCGAAGTAGAAGAAAAATTAAAGTTCAAAATAGGCCTGTGAAAGATAACATCTGTTGTAATTATATTGAAAGAATTGATGATTTAACAGACTTTAGAATGTGGTCGTACTTCAAGGTCATTATTGTGAATAATAATCACTGAAGAAGAGAAAATCCACTCTACATTTTAGGGTTTTTTTTCTGTTGTATTTACACTAGAGGATATTTGGAAGACATCCCAATGCAGAGAATGCAAGCCTGATTACCTCTGTGTATTTGTCATTTCTTTAGATTCTTTTATCGAAGAGATTCATGTTCTGATGACCCAGTGATATGGTTATCAGAAAGAATTTAGAAAATACACAGAATGCATCAAAGGGAATGTTTATCACAAATAATGATCACTGATTGAGCATTGGCAGTTTTTCTTTACCACAAATAGCATTAAAATAACAGAAAAGAGAATTTCTTTAAGTGTTCAAACTCACAAGGATGAGAAAGCGAGAGGAAAGACAAAGATGACAGCACTCTAGCAGCCGGAAGCACGTGGAGGTGTGGTGAAGGAGGCAGCAGGGGTCTCACCATGCGGCTCAGAGGCCTGGGAATTTGCTACAGATGCCTTTGGACATCAGAGGGCAATGAAGCTAGTGTTAGCTGTGTTGGTTGAATACCGTTGAGAAGCAGTTATACTTTACAATCCCCTTCCAGATGCCTGGAAATACTTGCCCTGTGGAGAGAGTAGACAAGAGCCAATGATAGGGAACTTGGTGGCCTCACTACACCAGGGTGAAGGATCGAGTTTCTGAGAACTCAGTGCTTCTGCTTTCTTCCACTCCACCCAGGTTCTGGTGCAGTGTCTGGTCCGCTTGTCCAGCTGACCAACAAGGCGTGTGCCCAGGATGGCGGTGGAGAGAGATCAGAGACAGAGAATTCAGTCAGCACATATGTAACTGAATTGGGCATGAGCTTCTAAAAGAGGTTTCTGCAGAGATGCAAATGTCGAGAAAGGATCACAGTGTAGCCTGGCAGACCTTCAAGTTGCTATGTAGATCAGGCTGGCCTTGAACTTGAGACCTACCTCTATCTGCTTCACAAGTGCTGGGATTAAAGATAGATGTATGTGCTTTCTCAGCCACAAGATATGCCTTAACCTCTTGAAGGAAGTAGGACAATTAATAATTAGCATTGAATTCAATTAATTATAAAAAATTCCATGATTATTAAACTCAGAGAAAGCAACAAACACTCAGGGCAAAAAAAATCTAATGAAACACACAGTTTCATTCTGAATAATGTTTACCATTACTATACTACAAAATAATCGATTCAACCAAAAATTTAGTATAAATATATTTGCAGGGTAGGATGTGGTAAGGATTTATGTACTTGTCTTGAGTGGTGTACCTTTCTTGAGGGAGGAGGGAAACTGACTAGAGGAAATTAAGGCTTCCCTTGCCATGGGGAAAGACACCAGGTAACACTTAAGCAAATTGGATGGTTGGCCTAGAGGAACATTATCTGGGATGTTCATGCAATCTTTCCATGGAAAGGACTGATTAGAAAGTTGCTGACATGGGAGACAGAGTCTTCATAGCAAGCACTTTTACTTATCCAATTGTTTAAACAGCCTAAATATAATTTTGATACAAATAAAAAATTAAACAGGAACAGGTACACTCTTCTTTGGAGCATTTACTTTAGGTCAGGTGGCATGGTGGACATTTTTGAAATGGCCCAGATGAGACCTATCATATTTTCATCCCTTTAGAACTCTATGTGAAATACAGAAAATCTCAAACATCTGCTATAATGTTAGAAAATGATGAGCAGTGTCTCACATTTATTTTGGTGCACAGAACATCAAGTGAGATGTTTTGAAGTACCTGATAGAATCGCTGGTAAGTGGGTTTCCATCCCTGGGGGCAGCGTGCTCAACACATTGTGCCCTGGCAGTATTCCATGCTCATAAACCATAGAAGGCAGGAGTTGGGATCTCAGACCTCAGAGGGTGCCAGAGATCAGCATGGAGTGCCTCTTAGTTGCTGAGTTCCTTATTAAGAAAGGGTCTCACTGCTGGCAGCTGACTCATTGATTATGTGAGGCTGACTGGCCCGATGAGCCCAAGGCATCACCTGTCTCTGCCACCCCAGTGCTGGTAGCTAAGTGCAAACTATCAAACTTGGGATTTTTACTGGGTTCTGGGAATCGAACTCATATACCTCATGCTTGCAAAATAATCTCTTTACCAAATGAACGATGTCCCCAGCACCTAGAAGTTATCATTTAATTGTTGGAAAAACACAGATAATGAAAATCTTAACAAAAACAAAAGGTGGCAGGTATTATTTCTCACCTCCTCTATGGCCAAGTTTTAGCAAAGTAAACATCATATATTTACCAGCACATCATATATCAAGATAAATTAGGATTTCGTAGGCATTAGCTGAGAATCTCTCAATCATACCCCGGGAGCTACAGAAACTAACAGGATACCAGTGAGCATGTAAGCCTTTGCACTGTGAACATATTCTTGAGGTCATATCATATGAGGTCAGGTCTGAACACCTAACTAATTGGAGTATTACAGATTCTTATGTTGTTAGTTGATGTTTAGGGGTTAACGTTTATTAGAAACTAGGATATATTATTCAAGTAAAATTTCCTTTTATGAACTTCAGATAATGTCTGTAGACCAACCTATCCCAAATGAGTTCTATAAATGTCTGGTCCGTGGTGGTGGGGGGAATCACTTAAGTAAGTAAAGATTGTCCCCATCCTGAATATAATGTCTGTTTATATATTTATAATGCAAGTTAGCAAACAGATGTTGATGATTTTGTGTTATAGAACTCTATTACCAGAGTCTCCATGGGGTTTTTGACCCTTTTTTCCCCAACCAGCTTTTGGTATAGTTAGGAACACAATTGGGAAAGATTCAATTTCATTGTTTCCTTTGCAGAAAATGAATGCATGTTCGTTAAATTCCTCTAACTCTGAAGTGCAGTGCACTCATTTGATTAGCAGTTAGTTTCATGTATTTTAATTTGTAGTTCTTGTGTTTGTTGTCAAAATATGTATCTTGACAATATCTTATTTTACTCTTGAAAAATCGGATTTCTGATGTTCAATATTACAGATTTGATATGAGGAGATAGAAGATATTGATCAGTATTATAAAGCTTAAATTAAGGATGTGTTCAAGGGAATGTCATAGTGACTATAATTTAAAATGACGTATTATTGGAAAATGGAAATAAGAGATTTTAAGTGTTCTCCCCACAAAATAGCAACAGTATAGGTTAATTTACTACAGTTCAGTTTGATTTACGCATTCTATAATATATTTCAGAACATCATGCTGTATATGGTTAGTGTGTCAATTTAATCTGTCAATTGAAATATTTTTAAAGGCTGTAGCATGACATTATTTATTTGAAATACAGTTTGGAACTATATATCCCTACCTTATAAATCCTTGCTTTATAAACTATCCATATGCTTACATATGTACATTAATGGCTTGCAAGTGTATCTAGGCATATGGACAGATTGATATGGATGCCATGTGGATAATTCTAATGTATTTTGTTATGCCACTGTTTACCATTTTCACTGTGGCTGTGGTGAATATTCTTGCACAGACAATTGGCGAGGTGGCTTTGTCTTTGTTGTACATTGCTAGAAATACTATTCAAAAAGTGTATTGAATCCTTAGCTTTTCTTTTTGTTTTGCGGTGCTGATTGAATCACATGCTGGGGAAGTGCTGTACCACTGAGCCATCTTTTTTCATCTTTGAATGGACAGCTATTGTCTGAAACTGTGACACTGGGCATCTGCATGAATGTATCAATAGCTACATACCAGTAAGATGTTGGATTCTAGTCTTAGCTGACATTTCCCCCCTAAATGAGTGTCTTGGTTCCTGTTCAATTGCTATAACCAAACACCATGTCTGAAGCAACTTATAAAAGAAAGTATTTAATCTGGGGCTCATGGTTGTAGAGGGCTAGAGTCTATGCTGGGGATCATGGCAGCAGTCAGCAGGCAGAAAACTGTAGCAGAAGCTTAGAACCTATACATTGAGATACAACGAGGCAGAGAAAACTAAGTGAGTAGAAAAACCTCAAAGCCTATTTCTGCATACCTCCTAATCTTTCTGGAATAGTTTCTCCACCTGAAACCAATCATTCAAACATATGAGCCTGTGAGAGTTGTTCTCATTCAAGCCACTACATGGGGAAACCTGTGGTTTGTTATGTCCTCAAAGTGCTGTCCAAATGTGCTATTCTACATTTAACCATATAATTACCAGGACCTTAAGATGCTTTATAACCGGGAAGAAATGGTTACTATTCATTATGTTTATAACACACGAAAGTGTTAGCAATTTAAGGCTTTGTTTTTATTAAAACATGTGAGTATTTAATTAATAATATAGCTCAAGTACAATTTTGGTTGAAAATGCCTTTGACATTGTATTCTAGTTCAGTCTGAAATAAGATTATGGTAGGCTGCAAATAGCCTAACTGCTTTGTTCTCTTTGCCTGAAGGAAGAAGACGTTGGTCCCACAGAGTCCTTTGATGAGGAGTGGAAACTCTTGAGCGGCAGCTTCCTGTTAACCTTCAAGCCTGCATTATCTTCAGTTACTGCGGCTTTGATGGAGATCTGTGACCATTGTCTGTATACATGCTGTTATGAGATATTAGAAGTGGCTGTTCACTATAAAGAAAATCAGTGTGCATGCACACACCACAGCTTCTGGAATTCATACTTTTGCACATACTGCCTGTTGCTTATGTGTAGAAAGAATGAAAGTAGTTTTCAGACTTATTAATGTGACTGTATCATATTATCAATATGAGATAAGAAAAACACGTCTCCAGAGCCAAGTCATTTATTTCCTTTCTGTATTAGAAAATATGCTCACTAGTGTATTTCTTGATAATAAAGTGTTTTGATCTACAATAGCTTAGAACATCAAAATACAATATGAAGGAGTCATAAAAATTATCTCGTTTTTTTTTTCAGTAATTATACCAAATTTAATGTCAAAGTGGTTTGTCCAGGAGAAACTTTTGAAGTTAATGCAAAAATACTTCATATATTATTTTTAAAAGCAATTTAATTGAATAATATAGTTATCAGATATCTTTAAGTATGGATTCTACAGAGTTAAGAATAGCATAAAAACAGATAGGAAGAAAAATGGGGACAGCATACCAGTAGAACTTTATTCCATAAACCCATTAGTATACTATGTTAATTTCGTATTGTATACTTTGTAAGTCTTCCAAATACAATATAGATTGCACTTCTGATGTGAGGTAAGATAAGAGTCAACCATACCTTTCTTTGAAGGATGGCTGTCAATTAAGCTCATCCTTAGTCATATCTCAGTTCAATGTGACAGAATTGTGCAAACTGGTAAAGATAATGGAGGGAATCAAGAACTTCTCAAATAAATACTATTGGATGTTTTAATTTTGCAAAAAGAAACAGCTTCAAAATAAAATCCCAATTTGGAGGGATTGTTTGCTGGTAGCTAGAAGTAAACACCCATTCAGAGGTTTTAGATCCCTTGGGTAAAGACTACATTAGTGGAAGCAATACAAATAAAAGTCACAAGAGATCTCCTTGAAAACAGAAGAAAAGAAGGCTCAACATAGAGTGCTGGGTAGGGAAGAAAACTAGAGTCATGAGGGAAGTGGTATACAGGAAGGGTCAATATCCCTGGAACACAATAGAGCAGCCACAGGCAAGACTTCTGATAACAGAGAGAGGGCCTGGATACTTCCTTTTTGAAGCTTTTAATATTTGCTAAAATGAAAATGTTACAATATAAGTTACACTGAAAAGAAG
Organism: Rattus norvegicus; assembly: GCF_021556685.1. NCBI lineage: Eukaryota > Metazoa > Chordata > Mammalia > Rodentia > Muridae > Rattus > Rattus norvegicus. The sequence continues at coordinate 26,607,520 of NC_141538.1, read as the reverse complement.
AAGAGGAGGAGGAGGAGGGTGAGGAGGAGGAGGAGGAGGAGGAGGAGGAGAAGAAGAAGAAGAAGAAGAAGAAGAAGAAGAAGAAGAAGAAGAAGAAGAACCAACAATTGAAATCTTTACATCTTCCAGGCTAGCACTATGAGATCCATGTTCAGCCATGGCTATGGGAATGTCTTAGTTTATAGCTAATGTGATATAAATGCTTTCATGGGTGGGCAGTTAAATGGTATTCCTGGTGCTACTTTGGTAGAACAGTGCTTGGGATAACATAGGGGTCTATGTCTCCATTCCTACAGAACTGACCTGGACTTGTATTTTCATGTTTCATCCTTCCTATAGTCTCCACCCATCTTATTCTGAAACATAAAAGTGGAAAATGTAACAACAAAATTAATATAATTAACTTCCAGAGTGATATCTAGTTGTCATAAGAATTTTATAAAGTTGGGGGTTGGGGATTTAGCTCAGTGGTAGAGTGCTTGCCTAGCAAGCGCAAGGCTCTGGGTTCGGTCCCCAGCTCTGAAAAAAAAGAAAAAAGAAAAAAAAAGAATTTTATAAAGCAACCAAATTTATTTTCTGAGTTTTTTTGACCATTTAAGATTAGTATTCATGGTGAGTTTTATAGAGGAATTTTAATCCAGCAACATGGCTGCTCTGGAAAGAGATCACATCCAGGGGCTTTCTAGGTCTGTGTGACCCAGCCAGAATGACATACCTATAATCCCTACAGATATACCCTTAGTGCACACCTTTAATCCTTAACAATGTAGTTAATGTTAGTTTGCAGAAGGAAGAAGCTGAAAGTGATCTCCAATTGAAGGATAGACAAAGTTACAAGTCAGAGGAAGATTTGACAAAATAAGTCAGGGATAGGACATGCCCTATCAGGGGTGAGGGCAGTTCAGTGAGTACAGTTCAGTTGAGTTCAGGCAAACAGTGTTGTTTAGTTGAGTGAAGTTTGGAGCAGTTCAGTTGAATGCAGTTGAGTTCAGTTTCATTCAGTTCCTGTGCAGTCAATACAGTTTAGTTTGTGGAATTCAAGAGGCAATTTTTCCAAGCAGAGCAATTCAGTGAGAAGCTGAGAGAATCCCATTTGAATTAATCACCTTGGAGAGCCATTTGAGTCAGAACAGCTGAGTTGAATCAGCCAGCCAGAGTTCAGAAAGAACTAGAAAGGGTGATTTTTATTCAGCAGTAAGCCTTTGAGATGACACATTTGGCAAATAAAAGGCACTTTTACAGAGGCTTAATAGTCTGAATATTTTTCCTATCTTTTTGGGCTCCTGTTTTTGAGAGACGTTTTCACCATGTAGCTCTTTCAGTCTTACACATCTTTGTGTAGACCAGACTGGAATTAGTCTCACAGAGATCTGCCTGACTCTGCTAGAGTTGGTATGTGCTACTAAGCCCAACCGATATTTCTACGCATTAAAAACCCCTTCACATGCTAATTGCAACTGATTCAGAATAGAAACATCAATGTGTGTTTGTATGAATGGATTTGAAAGTCTAATTTGTCCATCAATAAAACTATTAATAACTATTCTCAAATCTACATTTCATTGATGGTGACTGGGAAAGAAAACCCAAAGTTTTGCATTGGGATCTGAGCCTTCTGGAACAGATGTGAGCAATTAACTAGGAATCTACGGTGACTTTCATCAATCTTGAAATTTAGGGTAAAAGCAAAAAGTTGAAATGCCTTTCCATCTAAAAATGTGTCTGAGTTGTGGTCATTAATGACCTTAATGGCGTATGAGGGGATATTGTTTGTCAGCCAAGACACTTTCAGTCTTTTACATGAGAAAAGTGTGTGAGTGTGTGTGTTATCCTTGTCATATGACCAAAGGATATTATCTTACATCATTTATAGATGTAACAACAATATACTTTAGAATTATTAATCTGTATGATTATGTACATTCTAAAGAATCTGAAAGAGTAAATAGAGTCACAGAGTTTCATTGTTAGTCTTATTTGCTGATCTCCTTACGCTCATTCAAATCTAGGGATTCAGGTTACTGACTGTGTCATTTTCTCACTCTAGTTCAGCTTCGTTCCCATCTGCTTCTGTGCTGTTACTGTCAAGAGTGCTGCATATGTGTGTGTTGTAGGTCTAACTGTACAGTAGTACCGTATTGTCTCTTATACTTGTCTTTATGTGATGATATAAGTAAGAAATGCCCATTTAGCACTCCTTCACAGGGACCTAACTGCATTTTCTGGTGTTTTGCTGTTGTTTTAATAGAAGTTCTAATCACATCTGATATCCTAGGCTTCAGGCTGAGGATATTTTTTGTTAGCATTGTTTTGGGACAAGACTACAGGAAGTTTTCATGGTTTTTGTTTAAATATAAAGTCCTCATTTCACCCTTATCTATGAAACTTGGTTTTGCTGGATATAATGTCTTCATTAACGTCTTTACCAGACAAGAGGTGGTCCACTATCTTCTAGGATCCACAGTTCTGGTGTGGTGTTATCGGTTACGTTCCCTTCTGAGTGACAGGTCATCATTTTTCTCCTGTTACTTTTTGAATTCTCCTTGCCCTTTAGCATTCTTCCTGTGATGTTTTGGGGCATAAATCTACATTTGTGCTACTTGGACTTGTTTGACCTTCTTGAATACATAAAATAATGTTTTCTTCCAAACATCAAAACCATTTTTCTCATGGATTTAGCACATCTAACGTTTTAGTAGCATGCCAAATTAAACTAAAGGAAAGGGAATTTATGCCCTCCTGGCTCAGGACTGGAAGATTAATCCTTATACACTTTTGTAGGAGAGGGAAAAGATTTGGGGATTATATTTCAAATGAAATGTTCTAAGTGTTTTAAGCTAGAAAATATTTTGGAATAAATGTTTTTGAATTTCATGTGTGTTCCTAGGACAGTCAAGAATATACAGAAATGTACATGTGTGGACTCAGAGGTATAAAACCCTATCTAGTGTTTCAACCAAACACGGCATATCAAGTCATAATAAAACTGAGTACTTCCATTTGTAAAGCTAGATGAGGCATCCCAGTATCCTCCTACTTGGATTCCAAAACCCTCCTACCAAGGATTCCAAAAGCAGGCAACAGAGTCAGAGACACCGCTTCCTTCATTAGGAGTACCACAAGAGCACCAAGCTACACAACTGTAACATATACAGGGGAGGTGGGTCAGACCAATGCAGGCTCCAGGATTGCCTGTTAAATCTTTGTAAGCCCGTATGAGTCCTAGTTAGTTGAGTTTGTGTGCCATTTTCTTGTAGTGTTCTTGACCTCTCTGACCCCTACAATTTTTCCTCTCCTTCTAACAAAGGGTTCACCAAACTCTACCTAATGTTTAGCCATGGGACACTGCATCTGTTTCCATCAATTGCTGGATGGAGCCTCTTTGATGAGGATTATAGAAGACTCCTGTCTATGGATATAACAGTATATTATTAGGAATCATTTAATTGACTTTTTGTCTATTTGCTGACATGTGACATATTCTAGATTTCTAGGCTATCTGGCCTCTGGTTCCTGGCTGTCAAGGTAGTGTCAGGTGTGGGCTTCCTCTCATGACATGGGTCTCAAGCTGCCCCAGTCATTGGCTAGTCACTCCCACAATTCTGATTCCATGTTTCACCTCTCCTGGTGTGGTGTTCAGGCACCTCACTGCCTCAGAGAAGGCAGGGAAAAGTCCTGAATTGATGGGGCCCACAGCTCACCTCTTTCCTCTGTGGACTCAGATATTGCTGTATGCTAGAAGGAGGAGGGTAAAACGGAGTTGGAATAAATAGGGTTCCAGTCTGCAGGAATGCCAGAATTGTCACAGCTCTTAGAAAAGGAATAAAGAGATCCAGGTGACCAGGGGCCTAGGTCCTGCAGCTGTTGCTGCAGTGGCAATGTCGGAGCTAGTGCTCTGATGTGAGCATCTGCATGTGAAGAGAGTCTGGCCAGAAAGGTGGGTCTAAGGTCCAATGATGTACTTCAGGTGAGAGTCCTCTCCCAAATGTTATAGCTTAGTAAAAACATCCAGTCTCAGATGATCCTTGGTACAATAACTTGTGCACTTTATTTCACAAGTGGAAAGGGACTACATGCGTTCTATTGCCTAAGCCTAAGATGTTGGGAAAAACTCCTGTTCTTTGTGACTGATTGCTTGATCATCTAGTTACACGTTTGTGGCCGGCATGGAAACAGGGAAGGAGTTAGCTGTACTCCTATAGGTCTCAAATTCTGCAATTTCCAGGATTTAGGCATGTCCCACCTCAGCAGTCTTATGCCCATTCCTCTGGTGTCTTGGTCTACATATCCTACATACAACTTCTGTGCCATCATTACTCCAACACATCTCACAAGCAGTACAAATTTGTAGGTTGATGGTTTTTGTGGTTGGGTTGGTGTACCAATCTCTCCACTGGAAGTTTTGCCTAGTTACAGAAGATAGCCAGTTCAGGCTCTGTGTCCCCTATTACTAGAAGTGTTAGCTAGAATCATTCTCATAGATTCCTAGGAGTTTTTCATCACCATAGATTTCTAACTTATGCTCCATATGCCCCCAAAATTCCAGTTGTCTTTCCCTCCACCCTCCTTCACATGGCCATTCTGTTCTCATCCCTACCCAGGGATATTCTTATGTCCTTCCTTAAGCCTTCCTTGTTATTTAGCCTATTAGGGTCTGTGGATTGTAGCATGATTTTATTTTATAGCTAATAACTACTTGTAAGTGAATACATACCATGTTTGTCTTTCTGGATTTGGGTTGCCTCACTCAAGATGATTTTTTTTCTAGTTCCATTCATTTGCCTAAAATTTTCATGATGATTTTTCTAATAGCTAAGTAACACTCTGTTGTGTAAATATACCACATTTTCTTTATCTATTCTTTGATTGAGGGACATATAGGTTATTTCTAGTGTCTGTGTATTACAAAGAAAGCTGCTATGAACATAATTGAGATTAAAAAACAAAAGTGAAAATTATACAATGAAAAAAAAAAGAAAGCATCTTCAACAAATGGTGCTGGTCTAACTAGATGTCAGCATGTAGAAGAATCCAAGTATACCTGTATCTATCACCCTTCACAAAACTCAAGTCCAAGTGGGTCAAAGACTTCAACACAAAACCAGATATAACAAACTTAACACAAGAGAAAGTGGAGAACAGCCTTGAATGCACTGGCACAGGCGACAACTTTCTGAACAGAACACCAATAATGCAGGCACTAAGAGCGACAATTAATAAGTGTGACTTCATAAAACTGAAAAGTTTCTGGAAGGCATATGACACTGTCCATAGAACAAATGGCAGCCTACAGAATGGAGAAAGATTTTCACCAAACTCAGATCTGATAGAGGGCTAATTTCTAAGATATATAGAGAATTCAGAAAGCCAGACATCAACAAACCAAGTGATCTAATTAAAAATGGGGTACAGATCTAAACAGAAAATTCACAGCAGAAAAATCTCATATGGCTGAGACGCACTTGAAGAAATGTTGAACATCCTTGGTCATCGGGGAAATATAGTCAAAGCATCTGTGAGATTCCACTTTACACCTGCCAACATGGCTAAAATGAAAAACATGTGGCAGTTCAAGTTTGCTAGGGTGTATAGCAAGGGGAACACTCCTCCATGGCTGGTAGGAATGCAAATATGTCCAGACACTTTGGTAATAAATATGATGGTTCCTTTGAAAATTGCGAATCAACCTACCTCAGACCCAGTTGCAGCACTTCTGGGTATATATCCAGAGGACATTCCGTACTACCACAGGATACTTGCTCTTTGATAATCTAAAAGGGAAGGTTGGTTACTGGAAAGGAAATGATAGGTAATAGACACCCAGTACTTCTTTTGCATCTTCACACATTTGGATCAAAACCCTAGATATTTAACCACACGGTGGTAGTCGCTGGTCCTGTGGAAGGGAAGGGAGAATAAGAGTCAATAGTAGATACTGGGTGAATTCTAGAAACAATAAATGTTAGATTTATAAAAGAAACACCACAATGATATAGGACTCTATGGCAAAAGAGGGCAGGGAAGGGTAGAATCCTGCTTTTATTGGAGTTGACAGCAAAGGAAGATCAAAAGTTTGGGGATGTAGGGTGACTCACAGAAAAGTGTAGCTGAGGCAGGGAGATTCTTGGGGATAGAGCGATGGCTTAGCAGTTGAAAGCACTGGGTGTTCTTGCAGAAGACTTGGGTTGGGTTCTAGTACATGCACGGTAACTAACAACCACCTGTACCTCCAGTTCTAGGGTGACTCTTCTTGCTTCTATGAACACCTCACGAATGTGCACTGGAATGACAAAATCATTCAAAGAAGTCTTAGTTTCATTTTCTGTGTCTTTAATAAAATAGCTGACAAAAGCAGCTTAAGAGTTAAAAGGCTTACCTGGCTCAAAATTCTGGGTCACAAATCATTATTTCGGGGGAGTCAAGATAGTAGCAACTTACAGTCAAATTACATCCACAGTCAGGAGCAGGGAGGCATGGACTGATGAATTCATACAAGTGATCAGACCAGTTTTTTCCTTTTCATTCAGTCCAGGGCCACCCTATGAAAATTTGGGTGTATTTTCACACCTCAATTAATTCAACTAACCCAATAGGTATGCTCAGAGACCAAATTAATCTAGAAAAATCCTCATTGAGACTTCTTTCTAAATTTCTAAACTTCTTTAAGTTTTCAAAATTAATTTTGCTTCTGAAAAATCAATTAGCCCATTGGAAAAAATCAATAAGGGAAAACAAATATACCATGAATCAAATGAAAATACAACTTATATTCGTGGGATACTGCAAAAGTTTTAATAAGGAAATTTGTAGGTATAAATAACTTTATTTTTTTTCTTTTTTTTTTTTTTGGAGCTGGGGACAGAACTCAGGGCCTTGCATTTGCTAGGCAAGCACTCTACCACTGAGCTAAATCCCCAACCCCTATAAATAACTTTATTAAAAATCAAAATGATCCCGGGAAAATAAATTAAATGTGCCCCAAGTTCTCAGAAAACAAATAAGCCAACCACAAAATTAGTAGAAGGGAGTAAGAACTATTAAAGATTAAATTAGTGAGATGAGAAATAAAATGCATATTTCATGTTCAATAAAACATATAGTCTGTGTTTGGGAAAGATTAACAGGATTGACAAACTCTTAGGTGAAATAACCAAAAGCAATGGAGAGATTAACCATATTAATGCAATTCAAGCAGAAAGGGTCTGGATTCTTGGGAGCTATTAGGTTATGTTTAGAAAATTACTTGAAATAATTGGAAAATCTCAAAGAATTCACACACAGTCCATCAAGAGTAAGCCAAGAGGATATCACTTCATGAGCAAACTCCTGGTGAAACTAGGGACATAATACAAATAGTATTATTTATATGGGAAAACCCAAAACCAACATTATATTGAATGTTAATAATATTACACTGAATGAATAACTTTTTTAAAAATTATGAATGAGACAAGGGTGTCCACTCTCTTCAGCCACAGCCATGATGCAAGAAAATAAAGAAAGTGATACATGAAAGAAACAGATTAGATAATAACTATTGGTAGGTAATATGATTTTGTAATTGAAATACTCAGAAAGACTCAACCTAAAAAATCTAAAATATCTGTGCCTGGAGCTGACCTAGTCCCAGAGCTCTCTGTACTGAAAACCCTTGGCAAGAGAGCGGAACTCTCAGAAGTGCAGACAATCCTGGGAACTCAGGGTAGACTATCACTTCTGCTCACATTTCTGGCTCAAGAGGAACCTGCCTGGAACACTCTGGATACAGGAACCAAGGAGCAGTCTGGGACAGGATCCCTCTTGTTTCCATCTGAGCCCAGAGCTGACCTTGTGACGCAGCTCTCTGATCCCACTGGGAGGAAGCAAATCTACAGGAGTGCTGAGGCACAGGAGGGTCAAGCCACTGTCAGAGGCAGCAAGACCAGCTAACACCAAAGACAACTATATGGGGAGAGGCAAGCACAGGAACCTAAGCAACAGTAACCAAGACTACTTGGCATCATCAGAGCCTAGTTTTCCAACCAAAGCAAAAACTGGATATCTCAATACACAAGAAAAGCAAGATTTGGATTAAAATAACATCTCATGGTGATGATACAGGACTTTAAGAAGGATATAAATAAGTCCCTTAAAGAAATACAGGACAACACAGTAGTAGAAGTCCTTTTCCAAGAGGAAATACAAAAACCCCTTAAAGAATTACAGGGAAACACAACCTAACAGGTGAAGGAACTGAACAAAACCATCCAGTATTCAAAAATGGAAATAGAAACAATAAAGAAAGCACAAAGGGAGACAACCCTAGAGATAGAAAACCTAGGAAAGAGATCAGGAGTCATAGATGCAAGCATCAACAACAGATTACAAGAGATAGAAAAGAGAATCTCAGGGGTAGAAGATACCATAGAAAACATTGACACAACTGTCAAAGAAAATGTAAAAGGCATAAAGCTCCTAACCAAAAACATCCAGGAAATCAAGGACACAATGAGAAAATCAAACCTAAGGATAATAGGTATAGAAGAGAGTAAAGACTTGCAACTTAAAGGGCCAGTAAATATCTTCAACAAAATTATAGAAGAAAACTTCCCTAACCTAAAGAAAGAGATACCCATAAACATACAAGAAGCCTACAGAACTCCAAATAGATTGGATCAGAAAAGAAATACCTCCTGTCACATAATAGTAAAAACTAATGCACAAAATGCACAAATGCACAAAACAAAGAAAGAATATTAAAAGCAGTAAGGGAAAAAGATCAAGTAACATACAAAGGCAGATCTATCACAATCACACCAGACTTCTCACCAGAGACTATGAAAGCCAGAAGATCCTGGGCAGATGTCACACAGACCCTAAGAGAACACAGATGCCAACCCAGGCTACTATATCCAGCAAAACTCTCAATTAACATAGATGGAGAAACCAAGATATTCCATGACAAAACCAAATTTACACAATATCCTTCCACCTCCAGCCCTACAAAGGATGGAAAACTCTAACACAAGGAAGGAAACTACACACTATAAAAAACAAGAAAGTAATCTTGCAACAAAACCAAAAGAAGAGAGACACACAAATGTAATTCTACCTCTAACAACAAAGATAACAAGAAAAAAAATTGGTCCCTCATATCTCCCAACATCAATAGACTCAATTTCCCAGTAAAAAGACATAGACTAACAGACTGAATACCTGAAGAGGACCCAATATTTTGCTGCATACAGGAAACACAACTAAGTGACAAAGTCAGACACTACCTCAGAGTAAAAGACTAGAAAACAAATTTCTAAGCAAATGGTCCCAAGAAACAAGCTGAAATAGCCATTCTAATATGAAATAAAATCGACTTTCAACCAAAAGTTGTCAAAAAAGATAATAAAGAATACTTCATATTCATCAAAGGAAAAATCTACCCAGATGAACTCTCAACCCTGAATATATATGCTCCAAATGCAAGGGCACCTACGTTCATAAAAGAAACCTTACTAAAGCTCAAAGCACAACATTGCACCTTAGACAATAATAGTGGAAGATTTCAACACCCCACTCTCATCAATGGACAGATCATGGAAAGAGAAATTAAACAGAGAGATGGAGAAACTAACAGAAGTTATGAACCAAATGGATTTAACAGATATCTATAGAACATTTCAGCATAAAACAAAGGAATATTCTCAGCACTTCATGGAACCATCTCCAATACTGACCATAAATCGGTTCCAAAACAGGCCTCAACAAATACAGGGAGATTGAAATAATCCCATGCATCCTATCAGATCACCATGGACTAAGGCTGATCATGGACTTGTTGATAACAACAAAAATGACATAAAGTCCACTTTGATGGTTTGCATATGCTTGACCCAGGGAGTGCTACTATTAAAAAAATGTGGCCTTGTTGGAGCAAGTGTGTCACTGTGGGGGTGGGCTTGGAGATCCCCCTCCCAGCTGCCTGAAGATGCTCAGTCTTTTCCTAGCTTCCTTCGGATGAAGATGTAGAACTTTTAGCTCCTCTGGCACCATGTCTGCCTGGATGCTGCCATGTTCCTGCATTGATGATAATGGACTGAACTTCTGAAACTGTGAGCCATCCCTGATTAAATGTTGTACTTTATAAAACTTGCAGTGGACATGGTTCACAGCAATAAAACCCTAACTAAGCCACCCACATACATGTGGAAGTTGAACAACACTCTATTCAGCGATAATCTGGTCAAAGAAGAAATGAAGAAATTAAAGACTTTTTAGAATTTAATGAAAAGAAAGACACAACATACCCAAACTTATGGGACACAACAAAAGCAGTGCTAAGAGGAAAACTCATAGCTCTGAGTATCTCCAAAAAGAAACTGGAGAGAGCATACACTAGCAGCTTGACAGCACACCTGAAAACTCGAGAACAAAAAGAAGCAAATACATCTAAGAGGAGTAGACAGCAGGAAATAATCAAACTCAGGGCTGAAATCAACCAAGTAGAAAAAAAGAACTATACAAAGAATTAATAAAACCAGGAGGTGTTTCTTTGAGAACATTGAGAAAATAGATAAACCCTTAGGCAGACTAATCAGAGGGCAGAGAGACAGTATCCAAAGTAACAAAATCAGAAATGAAAAGGGAGACATAACAACAGAGACTGAGAAAATTCAAAAAATCACCAGATCCTAGTACAAAAGCCTATACTAAAAAAAAAAACTAAAAAATCTGGATGAAATTGACATTTTTTCTAGACAGATACCAGGTACCAAAGTCAAATCAGGATCAGATAAACCATCTAAACAGTCCCGTAACTACTAAAGAAAAAGAAGCAGTTATTGAAAATCTCCCAATGAAAAAAACCCGGGACCAGAGGGTTTTAGTGAAGAATTCTATCAGACCTTCATAGAAGACCTAATGCCAATACTCTCCAAACTATTCCACAAAATAGAAACAGAAGACTATCCAATTCCTTCTATGCAACCATAATTACACTTAAACCTAAAGAAGACAAAGACCCAACAAAGAAAGAGAATGCCTGACCAATTCCCCTCAGGAATACCAATGCAAAAATATTCAATAAAATTCTTGCAAACTGAATCCAAGAACACATCAAAAATAATCATTCATCATGATCTAGTAGGCTTCATCCCAGGGATCCATTGTTGTTTCAATATATGACAATACATCAAGGGAATCTACTGTATGAACAAAGTCAAAGAAAATAACAACATGATCACCTAATTAGATTTTGAGAAAGCATTTGACAGAATTCAACACCCTTTTATAGTAAAAGTCTTAGAAAGATCAAGAATTCAAGGTAAACCTAAACATAGTAAAAGCAATATACAGCAAACCAGTAACTAACATCAAGTTAAGGGAAGAGAAACTTGAAGCAATCCCACTAAAATCAGGGACTAGACAAGGCTGCCCACTGCCCACTTTGTCCCTTCCTATTCAATATAGTACTTTAAGTCCAAGCCAGAGCAATCATAAAACAAAACGAGGTCAAAGGGATACAAATTGGAATGAAAGAATTCAAAATATCACTATTTGCAGATGATTGATAGTATAGTTAAGTGACCCCAAAAATTCTACCAGAGAACTCCTTCAGCTGATAAACAACTTCAGCAAAATGACTGTATATAAAATTAACTCAAATAAATCAGTGCCCTTCCTCTACTCAAAGGATAAACAGGCTAAGAAAGAAATTAGGGAAACAACCCCCTTCATAATACTCACAAATAATATAAAATATCTTGGTGTCACTCTAACCAAACAAGTGAAAGATCTGTATGACAAGATCTTCAACTCTCTGAAGAAAGAAATTGAAGAAGATCTCAGAAGATGGAAAGATCTCCCATGCTCATGGATTGGCAGGATTAATATAGTAAAAATGGCCATTTTACCAAAAGCAATCTACAGATTCAATGCAATCCCCATCAAAATTCCAACTCAATTCTTCACATAGTTAGGAAGAGCAATTTTAAAATTCATTCGGAATAACAAAAAACCCAGGAGAGCGAAAACTATTCTCAACAATAAAAAACTTCTAGGGGAATCACCATCCCTGACCTCAAGCAGTATTACAGAGCAATAGTCATAAAAACTGTATGATATTGGTACAGAGACAGGTAGGTAGATCAATGAAATAGAACTGAAGACCCAAAAATGAACCCACACATCTATGGTCAGTTGATCTTTGACAAAGGAGCTAAAAACCATACAGTGCAAAAAAGATAGCAATTTAACAAGTAGTGCTAGTGCTGGAGATCAGCATGTAGAAGAATTCAAATTGGTCCATTCTTATCACCCTGTACACAGCTGAAGTACAAGCGGAACAAGGACCTCCACATAAAACCAGATGCACTCAACCTAATAGAAGAAAAAGCAGCGAAGAGACTCAAACATATGGGCACTGGGGAAAACTTCCTGAGCAGAACATCAATGGCTTATGGTCTAAGATCAAGAATGGACTAATGGGACCTCACAAAACTGCAAAGCTTCTGTAAGGCAAAGGACACTGTCTTTAGGACAAAATGGCTACCAACAGATTGGGAAAAGATCTTTACCAATCCTACATCCAAAGAGGGCTAGTTTTCAATAAATACAGAGAATTCAAGAAGTTAGATTCCAGAAAATCAAATAACCATATTAAAAATGGAGTATAGAGCTAAACAAAGAATTATCAGCTGAGGGATATCGAATGACTGAGGAGTATCTAAAAATGTTCAACATCCTTAGTCCAGAGAAATGCAAATCAAAACAACCCTGAGATTCTACCTCACACCAGTCAGAATGGCCAAGATCAAAAACTCAGGTGACAACAGATGCTTGCAAGGATGTGGAGAAAGAGGAATTCTCCTCTATTTTTGCTGGGATTGCAAGCTGGTACAACCACTCTGTAAATCTGTCTGGAGGTTCCTTAGTAAATTGGACACAGTACTACCTGAGGACCCCACTATACCACTTCTGGGCGTATACCTTAAGATGTTCCAGTATATAACAAGGACACATGCTCCACTATGTTCATAGCACCCTTATTTATAATAGGCAGAAGCTTGAAAGAACCCAGATGTCCTTCAACAAAAAATGAATACAGAAACTGCGGTACATCGACACACTGGATCACTACTCAACTATTAAAAAGAATGATTTCATGAACTTCATGGGTAAATGGATGGAACTAGTAAATATCATCCTGAGTGAGGTAACACAACCACAGAATAACATACATGGTATGTACTCACTGACAAGTGGATAATACCCCAAAAGCTCAGATTACCCAAGATACAATCCACAGACCACATGAAATTCAAGAAGTAAGATGACCAAAGTGCCAATACTTCAGTCCTACTTAGAAGTGGGAAGAAAAATATTCATAGGAGGAAATAGGGAGACAATGTTTGGAGCAGAGACTGAAGGAAAGGCCATTCAGACACTGCCCCACCTGGAGATCCAGGCCATATACATACAGCTTCCAAACCCAGACAATATTCCTGATGCCAAGAAGTGCATGCCAACAGGAGCCTGATATAGCTGTTTCCTGAGAGGCTCAGCCAGAGCATGACAAATACAGAAGCGAATGCTCACTGCCAACCACTGAACTGAGAATGGGATTCTTATTGGAGAATTATAGAAAGGATTGAAGGAGCTGAAGGGGTTTGCAACCCCATAATAACAACAATACCAACCAACCAGAGCTCCCTGGGAATAAACCACTGTCCAAAGATACACATGGACAGACCCATAGCTCCAGCTGCATGTGTAGCAGAGGATGGCCTTGTTGGGCACCAAACGGAGGAGAAGCCTTTTGTCCTACCAAGCCTTGACCCCCCCCCGCCCCAGTTTATGGGAATGTCAGGGTGGGGAGGCAGGAAGGGATAGGTGGTAGGTGGGGGAAAGGGGATAAATTTGAAATGTAAATAAAAACTATTTACATTAAAATAGTTTTAATAAAACAATCTAAAATCTGATGACCACTTGTCATATTGTAGTGGATTACAAAACCAAACTCACAAAGTTCTGTAGCTATTCTATGCATTTGTATTAAGTTTTCTGAAGAAAGAATTCAGAAAAATAATACCACTCACAAGAGCTCTAGTCAAAGTAATTAGTTACAGTGAGACAAGTAGACAGATAGACGATGGATTTTTGAACAATTTCCTCCAGTTCTCCAGAAGATAATAGAATTGAAAAATGAAGTTGCGTGAAACTGCAAACGTGAAAGGGAGCAATGAAGAGAGTGTAGAGACAGTCAATGAACAGCAAGAAACTTTCGCTGTCTGGTTATCTGACATGGGACTGATATGCACAATATGGCGGAGCTGCAAAGAGAAAGCCCCCACCAAAAGGCAAATAATCCAGTTAAATGGGCAAGTGGACTAAACAGACTATTCTCAACAGAAGATACAAAACTGTAAATTAAAAGCCCACTGAGATCCCATCTCACTTTAGTTACAGAAGCTCTCAGGAGAGAACACTAAACACAACAAACACTTTAGGAAGACATGCATTGATGGTAGGAAGGTCTATTAGTTTTCTCTTGCTGTCATAAAACACCATGGCCAATGCAAAACAACTTGGAGAAGAGAGGTTGGTTTGGGTTTACGGCTGTAGCAGAATAAGAGTCCATGACGGTAGGGAGGCGTGACAGTCAAGTCTCTCATCTTCAAATGCAAGTGTGAAGCAGAAAGAGCTAATTGGAAGTGGGGTGAGCCCGCGAGCCCTCAGAGCCTGTCTCTAGTGACGTACTTCCTCCAGCAAGACCATGCTTTCTAAACGAGGGTCCCCACCTCATGAGGGGTCAAGTGTTCAGGTACCTGAGCCTATGAAGGATATTTCTCATTTAAACCACTGCAGAACGTGAATTAGTTCAGTCACCACGTAAATCCTTATGAGGGTTTCTCAAAAAATTAAAAAAAAGAGCTACTATATACCACTTGTACACCATTTCTGAGTAAATATTAGTCTTAGATAGGGTTTTATTGCTGTGAAGAGACACCATAACTATGGTAATTCTTTTTTTTTAAATTGGATATTTTTTTATTTACTTTTTAAATGTTATCCCCTTTTCTGGTTTCTTCCCCAGAAACTCGTTATCCCATCACCCCCACCCTGCTTCTATAAGGGTACTCCCTCACCCACCCACACACTCCCTTCCACATCCCTGCCCTGACATTCCCCTAAACTAGGGCATCAAGCCTTGACAGGACCAAGGGCTTCTTCTTCCATTGATGCCAGACAAGGCCGTCCTCTGCAACATATGCGGATGGACCTATGGCTCTTGGCTTATACTCTTAGTTCTCTGGCTAGGACTTCAAGTACTATATTGAGTAGGTAAGGAGAGAGTAGGCAGCCTTGTCTAGTCTCTGATTTTAGTGGGATTGCTTCGAGTTTCTCTCCAATTAGTTTGATTTTGGCTACTGGTTTGCTGTATATTGCTTTTACTATGTTTAGGTATGGGCCTTGAATTCTTGATCTTTCCAAGACTTTTACTATGAAGGTGTGTGAATTTTGTCAAATGCTTTCTCAGCATCTAATGAGAGGATCATGTGGTTGTTTTTTTGAGTTTGTTTATACAGTGGATTCTCTTGATGGATTTCCATATATTGACCCATCCCTGTATCCCTGGGATGAAGCCTACTTGATCATGATGGATGATCATTTTGATGTGTTCTTGGATTCAGTTTGCAAGAATTTTGTTGAGTATTTTGGCATCAGTATTCATGAGGGAAATTGGTCTGAAGTTTTCTTTCTTTGTAGGGTTTTTGCGTGGTTTAGGTATAAGTGTAATTGTGGGTTCAAAGAAAGAATTAGGTAGTGTTCCTTCTGTTTCTATATTGTGGAATAGTTTAGAGAGTATTGGTATTAGGTCTTCTACGAAGGTCTGATAGAATTCTGCACTAAACCCATCTGGTCCTATTTTTTTTTTTTGGTTGGGAGAATTTTAATGACTTTCTATTTCTTTAGGGGTTATGGGACTATTTAGATGGTTTATGTGATCCTGATTTAACTTTGGTACCTGGTATCTGTCTAGAAAATTGTCCATTTCAACCAGATTTTCCAGTTTTTTTTTTTTTGGAGTATAGGCTTTTGTACTAAGATCTGATGATGTTCTGAATTTCCTCAGTCTCTGTTGTTATGTCTCCCTTTTCATTTCTGATTTTACTTTGGATACTGTCTCTCTGCCCTCTGGTTAGTCTGCCTAAGGGTTTATCTATCTTCTTTATTTTCTCAAAGAACCATCTCCTGGTTTTGTCTATTCTTTGTATAGTTCTTTTTGTTTCTACTTGTTTGATTTCAGCCCTGGGTTTGATTATTTCCTGCTGTCTACTCCTCTTGCGTGTATTTGCTTCTTTTTGTTCTAGAGCTTTATTTGTGCTGTCAAGCTGCTGACATATGCTCTCTCCAGTTTCTTTTTGGAGGCACTCAGCACTATGAGTTTTCCTCTTAGCACAGCTTTCATTGTGTCCCATAACTTTGGGTATGTTGTGCCTTCCTTTTTCTTAAATTCTAAAAAGCCTTTCATTTCTTTCTTTATTTCCTCCTTGGTCAAGTTATCGCTGAGTAGAGTGTTCTTCAACTTCCATGTGTGTGACTTTTTGTCGTTGTTGTTATTGAAGATCAGCCTTAGTTCATGTTGATCTGATAGGATGTATGGGATTATTTCTATCTTTCTGTATCTGTTGACGCACAGCAACTCTTAATGAGAAAATGATTTAATTAGAGCTGGCTTAGAGTTTCAGAGGTTCAGTCCTTTATCATAGCAGGAAGCATGGCAGCATACAGAGTGACACACTGTTTGAAGAGGTGAACGTTTTACATCTTGATCTGAATGAGGCTGTGATACTGGGCATAACATGAGCTTAAATGAAATGCCTGCCTCCACAATTACAAGCTTCCTCCATCAAGGCCACACCTATTTAACAAAACCATACCTCCTAATAGTGCAAGACTCCAGGAGCCTAGCATTCAAACACATGAGTCTATTTTGGCAAGACCTATTGAAACCACTACCATATCCAGTGAATCTTAGTAGGTACATTGTAGACATGCCTATATCCATATTCTTATGCACAGCCGGCACTATGTACAGTGCTAAGCGAGGGAATCAGCCTTGCCATCAGTGGATGAACAAATTAAACAGTATGGCATATGTGCTCACTGGAGTCCTAGTCAGCCAGAAGGAAGGATATCGTTTTGTCATTTGTAGGACAGTAACTGTACCTGAAGATCACGAAGTTAAGCAAAATAAGCTGGGCCTCCTCAAGAAAAGTGTCCCATGTGTGGAATTTGGGGAATGGATGTATAATCTGGGGGAAGAAAAATATATATCAGTCAATGAAGCCTCTTGTGAAAGTGGAAGGGGAGAAGGAGTGAAAGAAGGGGTGATAGGGAGTGGTTGGGGTCAACTCTACTGTATTCAGGTACAGCAATATCAGAGTGCAAGCCATTATTCTACGCAATAAACATGAACTAATAAAAAGAAAGCGAAGCATTCATTACAATGAAGAGAACATTGGAGTAGCCTAATATCAGTTATTACCTTATTGCAGTAATTACTCTGAAATTTTATTTCCCCACTTTACTTCTCAGTTTTAAGTAATTAATTAGAAGCAGTTAATTGGTGAGGAATAATTAATGGTTTTCAAGTCTTGATTCCACAAATGTAACACCATCAAGGTACTTACATAAACTGATATTCGGAAAATCTATGTCCTTGGGAATGCTGTCCACAAACATTTTTGGAATATAGCAAGATAGGAACTATTTAAATGACAGTGCAACCTATGTTACTTGAATAGATTATTTCATTTTGTTTTCAAAGATAGAGAACTATAGAAAAGCCAAGGTGTGAAATGGTGAGTCTAAATGGTGAGTGAGGGCTCTCAGGCTGTGCATGACTTCTCCTTAACTTTCGAGTCCTTCCTTCTGTACCCACCGTTTCCAGTGTCATTCTGAATGACACCTTACCTGCTACTCATGCAGTGAGATAGAACTGTTGTTCTCTGATATAGTGAGGGAGAGTCGTGGCTGACTCTCCACACATTTTTAAGAAGGACGGAAACAATATAGAAGAAAGGAGCTGAAGTGGAACATTGCTTCCTGTATCTGACATAGATGCTTTAATACAGTATCCTAGGGGCTGCACCTCTCAGACAAGTGCATTTGGAAATGGTGCCATGGGGGTTGAAGAAAATTCCATTTCTGAATGTGGAGAAATTGTCCACCCATGAAAGTTTCATTTGGTAGAACTCAGAAAAGTTTTTAGAGATGCTAAGGTCCTATATCTGCTTTATAATGCTTCTCTTACTTTCTTTTGGCCTGGGTTATTTCTAAGAACTACAGAAGAATTTCTTGGAGAAAATTTAATTGCTTTCAAATTATATTGGAATTCATCCAACCTCAATGGAAGCTTTTCTGTGAAATTTTATTCCAATTTGGTTCCAGGAGATTTAAAAACGTGTGTGAAACTCAGTTAAAGGAGAAACACTATTTAAATCATACAGTTGGCTTCTTCATGGTGATCAAGAAAGCCTCCCTCTCCTAGCAGGAGACTGG
Organism: Rattus norvegicus; assembly: GCF_021556685.1. Classification (NCBI taxonomy): domain Eukaryota; kingdom Metazoa; phylum Chordata; class Mammalia; order Rodentia; family Muridae; genus Rattus; species Rattus norvegicus. The sequence goes on along the minus strand of NC_141538.1, from coordinate 26,588,980 downwards.
GGCCAAAACTGGACCCTTGAATTTCATTCATTCAGTAGCTTTTCTTTCAAATACTTGTTTGTTTGAACAAATAGAACAAATTACATTTGAATGAAATGCTATTTATAAAAATCCATAATATACATAGTTTAGTATCCAATGAATATATTTAAATATTTGGAAAAGGAGAAGAGGGAAGAAGGAATAGAGGAGAGAGAGAGAGAGAGAGAGAGAGAGAGAGAGAGAGAGAGAGAGAGAGAGAGAGAGAGAGAGAGGTTTGGGAAATCAGGCTTCAGCAAGTAGGCAAAGTCTTCCAGCCCTTGCTTTTGTTTATGTCCATGGGAGGGAATGCATGCAGGTTCTCCCTGTGAATAAACTGTTCTTCTCAAGAGCAGAACTGTGTGATTCTGCAGGGCAAGGAGTATTTCTCATTTACAAAATGCAGGGACAACCTAAGCAGCACTGTTCTGCCACAACAACAGATGATGGGGATTCCCTGGGGCAGCACAGGTATGGGCAGGACAATTGTCATCATTAGTGCCTTCACAACTATACATTGGAAGTATGTTATGTAAATTATTAGTGCCATTTATATTTCAATGCAGTTCCAACCCTTGTCTTCTGCCTTTGCACTCCTCATATTCTGGAGCCTCCCTGAGGATGGATTTCACCTTTACTGCTATTGTCTTTGACAAAAGGACACATTTTAATATATCCTACTGTTGGAGGCCTTCTGTGTTCTTACTGCTGACTGTCTTTGTATTTCTAAAATTATATTCCACTACATTATGAAAATTAGTTCAAAGGGAATAAACAATGTATGAGGCAGAATTTTCTTTCTTTCATTCTTCCTTTCTTTCTAAAAACTAGCCAAATAGGATGACAGAACATGAAACTAGGGTTTACTTCTTTTGCTTCTTAATTTAAGTATCTTAAAGGATTCCATACATGAATACTGTATTTATATCATTTCCACCCCTCCCTCACTCCTCACCTCATCCTCCCCACTCCATCTCAAATTCACAACTTCTTCATTATTGTTGTACACACACACACACACACACACACACACACACACACACACACACACACACACAGAGCCTACTGAGTCATTTAGTGTTTCTCAAATGTACATGTGTTTGGGATTTGATTGCTAGAGCTCTTTTAAAAAAACAGAAACCATTTATTCTTATTATTATTATTATTAATTGTGTGTGAGAGGCATAAATATTTGAATGTGAGCATTATAACCCCACACTATACACGTGTAGGTTAAAGGGTAGCTTTCATGGAGTCAGTTCTTTCCATCTACTTTGTGTCGAAGCAGGGTCTCTTGTGATGTTTTTCTTTCTCTGAGAACTCTAGGCTAGTTGGCCTGTGAGTTTCTAGGCAGCACTCCTACCTCTGCCTCCCCTCTCACCATAAGAATGTTGGCATTACAGATGCGTGCCATTCCATCTATTTTTTTAATGTGGGGTCTAGGAATTAAACTCACGTTGCA